>NC_044401.1:69423284-70023598 GCF_006542625.1 Nomascus leucogenys | reverse complement strand
CGAGGGTACAACATGTGTTTTAGCCAGGTGCCAGTAATATTTTTATATGGTCTCTTTCTTGGTACTTGTAGGAAAATTATTCTTGTAATTGGAAGGCAGAAGTTGTCTGTAGTCCAATTACATGTGCATAATTGTTTGTGTTCACTATAACCAATGTTTGACTGTCAGTAGTGTAGAGGGCAATGTCTTGGTTTCTTCCTATTTTAATAATTAATTACATTTCCTTCTAATAAAGGGAGGTGGGAATAAAGCTTCATGTTTTTGTCAGACTCATTTGTTTCAGTCTCCTGGTGTTAAACAAAATGCATCTGTTGAAAAAGAATGGGAATTTAGTTATACAATTAAACTTGCTCTTTATTTTCATTATGTGAAGGCAAAGTTACGGTCGCATCATGGCAATATCTACAGTAGGAATTTGATAAATTTTGTATAAAATAAAGATGTCTTTTCACTTCTGAATAGATTCACGCTACAATATTTATAAGATTTGTTGCTTGGCCCTTATTAAATGCCAAATACTCCCATGTTATATCATGAGAACTCTACTATCTGTTTTTATGGTGAGACAAGCCCATCTGCTCACAAATGGCCACCTTCCGGTGTCCAACAATAAAAGGGGATGGGTACCCCGCCTAGCCCTAGACTAATTGGAAATTGATATAATTTTGTTCTTTAAACCTTCTTTTTTTCTTTTCGAAAACTTAAACAGGACTAAAAACCATTTAAGTAACATTGTCCATAACTGTTCATAGTAATCATAATAATGATTCTGATTTTTAGACATTTACTCTGGGACAAACACTGCACAAAGTTTTTCCATGCTTTATCTCATTCACATTTCACCATCCCATCCCCCAGGAGGTAAGCACTATTTTATCTCAATGAATTTGAGGCTCACAGAGGTTATGTAACTTGTCCAGGATCACATAGTTAGGAAGTTGCAGAAGGCACAAGCCTGGCTTTCCCTGACTCCAAAGCCCTTGCAAGTAAACAATGTGCAGGTGGCCCCCTCTCAAGGTAAGATTCAGTAATGGCAGACCTCAGGACTTTGCAGCCTCGTAGTTGACTGCTCTGCTTATTTATAAGGCTCACCCTAGGCAAGGCCTGCTTTAGAAGACCGTGGTTCTGTCTCCACCACTAGCCCCACAGAGTCACTCTGAAGAATGTTTGCAGTAAGGCTGAAGAATTAAAAGTAGGGGCTCTAGCATCAGTCAGGCCTCCGTGCAAATTCAGCCTCTACCACCAGCTTTGTGACCCCGACTAAAAGACCTAATTCTTGCACCCCCATCTATAAAGTAGAAATAATGACAATATTGACCCCCCAGGGTTGTTGAAGGATGAAATGGAATAAAACTTGTGATCATTTTCACTTAGTACTTGGTACTACCTTTGACTTAGGCCAGGTAATGATGTTGCCATACCTGGCAGATGTAAGATTGAACAAGGAGAGTTCAACCAGCAGAAGGCACGGGCAGTAAGGGGTGGCAGAGAAAAAGAAGTTTTGGAGCCAGGCAGATTTTAATTCGCATTGCAAAGCTATTTTTGCACATTTTGGGATCTCCAATGAATATTTTGTTCAGAAAAAGCAATTCCTATCTCTTTCTGAAGAAATATGATCAGAGCAGAAATGGAATATGGACTAATTAGAATGTTTTTGATTAAAAGCTTAAATGTCTGAATATGATCATGATGCTTTCTTCAGTAGTATGCCATTTTATGGCCTGTACTGTAATATTTTGTGTAACTGTTTATGTTCACTTATTATTGGCACATGTTTTCTGCATTCTCAAAAGCTGGTACACCAGTGTTTAATTCACATCACAAAACTCAACTTGCAATATTTTTTGCCTTTGGGCAAGTCCATAAAACTCTATGAGCCTCCATTTTCTCACATAAAATTGAGCTATTAATATGAGACAGTATATATAAAGTGCTTTGTACGATGCTTAACACCTCAGTTGATTTCAACAAATGGTGGTGGTTTTACTACTTTTCATAAAATCTCTATCACTTGTTTATGAATTCATTCAACAAGTGGTTTGGGTGCTCTTACACGCCATGAGCAATGCTACAGGTTGGGGAGATAATCCCTGCAGTGGTAGCACTTGCTTTCTGGAGGAGGAGACAAATGAATAAACCAATAGAATAAAAGAACTACAGAGATTTGTGATAAAAGCTTCTAGAAAAACAAGCTGTGAAAGAGAATTCAGTGCTCATCTCTAAAGAAATGAGACTAAGGCTGAAGTCTGAAGGATAGCAAGGAGTTGGCCAGGCAAAAAGTGTAGGAAACATCAGGTGCAAAGGTCTGGAGGTGGAAACAAACTTCGCTGTTCTGTCTCCAAGCAGAGCAAACTCATAAGACAGAGGTAGGGGCGGAGCTCAGGCAGGTGGTCTGGGGCTGACCAGGGCAGGGTTTGCTGAAAAGTTGGACTTCTTACTCTACATACATGGAAGGGTCATTTATGCATTTTACGTTGGGAAGTGGCATGATTCGATTTTTAAAAAGACGACTTTGGCAGCTATGTGGAGAATGGCTGAGACGGAGGCATGCGCACAAGTGTCAGACAAGAGGCTCTTTCCAGTGAGCCCAGGTGAAGGGTAGTAGTGCCTTGGGTTCCAGCAGTAGCAGTACAATGGACAGGAACTGCTGAGAGCTCTTTCAAGGTTAAACTAACAGGACTTCCTGCCGGATTGGCTCTGGGAGTTGGTGAAGGAGCAGCAGCCACTGAATCAACACAAAGACTCATTTCTGATCACAGGTTTTGCTACCGATAGAAGAGATGGCTATTGATTATCATATGAGAGAAATGCCCGACTAAAAGTCAAGTGTGTTGGGTCAACTTGGATGTGGGAAGAGTGGGGGTGGTTTGGTGATCTTATCTGAGTGGATCCTGGCATTTTTCTAGTATTGTCTAGATAATAGCTCACAATTTCCCTTTGCATGGCCTTGACATGCCATATTGGAGCCAAAAGGAAAAATTTTTGCCCCATATGCACTTGCTGACACCTCCTCCCATAGTTTGGGCCAAGTGGACAAAGTTAAGAGAAGCTCTACAATAAAAAATCCTGATGACATGGCAGTTACCAGGGACCGAAGAGAGGGAATAATGGAGAGTTACTGTTGAATATACACAGAGCTGCAGTTTGGGAATATGAAAAATTTCTAGACATGGATGGGTAATGGTTGTGCAGCAGTGTGCCTGTACTTATTGCCACTGAACTGTACGTTTAACAATGATTAAAATGGTAAATTGTATGTTGCATATATTTCACCACAATAAATAATGCAAGAAAAAACTATACATAAAATCATGTCCAAACTTTTCAGACATCGACATCAATCCTTATAAACCCACCCAACATGGGCACAAAAGCTGCTGGGATCCAGGAACCATGAGCTGATTGAAAAATAATGATTCTCATTGCACAAAATGCAGCATTGTAAAACAAACAGCCAGCAACAACCAGTCTGTACTTAATATTTTGATACTTTGTTCATTATTAGTTTTTGTCCATTACTTTCTATTTTTTGAAATCATGCGTTAAAATATTATTTATCTTGAAAGCTGAGTTTTTGTGCCAAAGGCACAAAATGTATTTCCAAGTATCACCTTTTTGTTTCTGGTTTGAGAACCATCCCCCAACTGCTTAGCAGCTTTGCTGTGGACCAACCATCTCTCAGAAACATACCTTTTCTCGGACCACTCTGGGGAATGAGACACACTGGTCCCTGTTGCACTTGAGCCTCTCTAATCCTGTCAAAGGTCTCTATTGTCCGCTCCATTCCACTCTTCTCCCCCCGTGCAGAATGCAAGTCAAGGTAGGGAGGAATAAGAACCCACTCACTGCATCTGAGTTCTCCTCTCCTATCCTCTCTCTCTCTTTTTTTTTTTTTTTTTTTTGTTGTTGTTGCTATTGTGCACTCCTGTGCCTCTAACCTGCGCATAAGAGATGTTTACTTCTACTCTGTGTGGCAAGAAACTGGCATTAGCCCAGTTTATGCTTTGGATTCTGTGCAGTAAAACTCCTTTATTTTTCCCATAAGGTGCCTAGTTTTTGCCTAAATTCAAAACTATTTTGTTGAAAGCACTTTGGCTTTCCGGTTATTACTCCTGCAACAGTTTTACAAAATCTACTCAGAAATCTACTTGAGGGCTTGTTGTAGACTTTTTGTGACACCCCCAAGCCCGGCAAAGCAGCTACTGGTTGGGGAAGAATAACGGGTTTAAGGAACGTGGAGTGGCAGGGACAGTCACATAGTATATCTAATATGATCATCCAACCAGGTAAGATTAAATAAGCTCATGGTGAAGTATAAAGTACCCTGGGTTAGGAGTCAATTGTCTAAGTTCTAGCTGTGATTACCCCCAGGAAGGGCCAAGTGCTTCATGAAGAGATTGCAGTGTGTGGTACTTAAAGGCAGGAGCTTGGAAACCAGACAACCTGGGTCTGAACCTCAGCTCATCCAACCCTTCCTATGAGAAACTGGCTGTTAATTCATGCCTCTAAGCCAGTTTTCTCTTTTTAAAACTTCAATAATAATTATAATCCCCAGCTTACAAGGCGCCTAGCTCATGAGAACACTAAGTTCATCCAAGCCCTTTTCTTCAGCTTTAAAATTTGATCTCTAGTACCCAGGATTAAACATGAGGATGAAGGTCTGGGCACATTGACTGGCATATAATAAGTGTTCGATAAATGATGACTCTTATTTTCTCCATATATGAAAGAAAAAAGAATATCTTCCATGGCTGAATTATAGTTTGTTAGAAGACTGATACAATGTTATAAATATGAAATATTACAATGTGAAATACTATTAATACACACAATAAAGGGCTAGGTCCATGTAAGGGATTCTTCTACAATGATTTTCAAATATCATTCAGTGACTAGTAATCAATTGTAAAGCACTCAATAAATCAAATCCTTTAATGTTCTTCAGTCACGTCTAATGTCCTGTGATTATTGCGGGGGTCCATAAGCCCTCTTGGTAATAATTCATGTGTTTACCCATTCGGCAAATATTTGAGGAGCACACACTATGTAACATACATGATTCTGACATTGTTCTAGGGATACAGCAGTAAGTTAAAAAGCCAAAATATTTTAACTTTAGATAAAGTAACTGTGAAATAGCTATAACCAACCAAATTAAGGTTTCATGTGGGCAGCTGAATATATGATTCTAGAGTGTAGAAAGAGGGAAATCTGGCTTAGAAATACAAATTCAGGGGAAATCGGAGTATATATGTTATGTAAGGCAAGCTATAAACCATCTTAAAATTTAATCCTAATCTTTTCCAGATCCAAAATGCTGATTTATTTTTTCTTACAAGGAACAGGAATGCAAAGAGATCATCTCCAGTTATCGTGTTGGGAAGACAGTGTTGGGGAAGTGTTGGGGAAGACAGAGTTTGAGAAGGAAGGCAAAAGTCACTTAGGAGATCTCAGAAAGATAATCAAAGGAGAATTTTACTACTTGTTTATCTTTCTAAAATGTAAGTTAGTTTTCAAGGGAAAAGTACATTTTATAAACTTGGCAAATGCTTAGTGGGTCCTTTATTTGGACTGTGGATCCTTATATAAATTCAGAAAACAACAAAAAAGAGTTTCAGGTTGTTATATGTACTCTTTAATAGCTAATGTAATAAAGAAGGAAACAGCAATCACCCCAAGTTCTATCACTAAAAGATCATGACTATTATAAAATTGAGATATTTTCTCAGCTTCCTTTTCATATGTGATAGCTATCATTTTAATCAATATTTGAATATTACTATATATTAAGTTTTGAGCTCCATTTTAGGATCACTAGTATGTCAAAGATTCTTCATAGGTTCTGTAATCTTCTTCCTTTTGTTTTTTTGGAACAGGGTCTCACTCCATCACCCAGGCTGGAGTGCAGTGGCGCCATCTTGGCTCACTTCAACCTCTGGCTCCCAGGCCCAGGTGATTCTTCCACTCAGTCTCCCAAGTAGCTGGGGCCACAGGCGCACGTCACTATGCCTGGCTAATTTTGTAATATTCTATAGAAAAAGGATTTTTAACATTTGGTGAATGTTTGACTAAGGGGACATACAATGTTCTGTTGAAGACTGAAGTTGTGTCCACTTTTGGATTAACAATATGTGTGTGTGTGTGTGTGTGTGTGTGTATGATTTTATTTTTATTTCATCTAATTTCCTTAGAAAAAATCCTTAAAGTAAAATTACTAGATCAAAAGGTATAAATATCTTAATATGTATGATCTAATTACCTTAAGAAACATGCTGCCAATTTACACTCTCAACATCAGGAAAAGAGAACTCATCTTGGTATTCACACTAGAACATTGGTTATTACTTGCTGATATATTAGACAAACTATAACACTATCCTTTATTTGTACATTTTATTATGAAAAATGTTAAATGTGCCTATTAATTCTGACTGTCTTAGCTTTTCTAACATCCTAGGAAATATTAATAATGTTATCTTTTCATTTATAGTAGTTATGTATTCTATTTTTTCTTACTGAATCATCTTGAATTTCCAAAACAATTTTGAATAATAATGGTCACAGTGGCCAGTGTCTAGAAGCAAAGTTTCTGGAAGCAAATCTATGGTATGCAGCAATTCCATCAGAGCAACTTGGGAGAAAATTACATGAGTTATAAAGCAGATATTGAAAGAAAAATATAAAATTATACATGTCTATGGGTGGTTTAAATATGTTTGCCACTTGAAAAGAAACAGCAATATTTACTCATATTGGCTTTATTCTAGACTTATTTTTGCTGATCTCCTTTGAGAATGAATAAGGTTTCCCGTATATTTTTGGACTAAAGTAAATTAAAGAACTTTTCATCCAAAATGGATTCAAAATAATTTTGTGGATCATATCTTAACATGTATTTCTAGCTGTCTCCATAATTTAGAAAAACTAGTTTCTTAAACAAATCAGCATAAAAATTTCTAAAGCACTGTATTCTTTTTTAACAACCCAAATAAACATAGCACATTCTTATTACTAATTTTGTTCTGAACAGCACACATCTTTGTGTTCTTTAACTAAACTATGTGTTTGACCAGTTTAAGTAGATAGAAGATATTCTGAAGCTCTTTTTCATATTAAAATAGTTCATTATAAAATAGATTTTATATGACCTGAAGTTGCTCTTCATAATTTTTGGAATCCTAAAGATGTCCTGTAAATTTTATACTTCATCCCTCCAAATTTGACTTTCACTTCATCAACCAGATAGGGAGTGTGTGGTAGAAAATGTAAATGCTCGATGTTCTTCTGAGACACACATAAATATAGATTTGTTGGAATTACTACAGCTATCTGTCAGCCTCATGGCTTTTGGAGCCAAAATTCCCTAATTCCAAAATTATGAGCATGTGACAAAATGTGGTTTTATATTGCTAGAACTTTCATATATGCAAGTTAATAGAGTGAAAAAATGGGCTTGGGCTAATGAGAAGGATATCTTAATTCATCCTTTAGCAATCATTTGAAAATGTAACTCTTAGACTCATTCTGTTTTAGAGCTAGAAGCATCTGAAAGCAAATACATGAATCTTGCGTTTTTAGTCAGAGAAATTTACAATGGAAATGGAGACAGAAATGTTTTTACTGGGAGTAAGCAGCCACCCCATATTTCCTCCCCTCCTCTTTTCTCCTTTTGCTGGTTGGCAAGCCCACCTACTCATATTCCACAACATCCTCGTTGTTTATTTTCGTTTTAGAGGCAGACTTTGTAATAGGACACACTAGTGGGCAAATTCCAGTTGTATACTCCTAAGCAAATTGTTTAAATCATCCGAATCCAAGTTTCCTCATCTGTAAAATGGGGTAGAAATTGGGAAGAGGGGGGTCACAAAAGTACCAAATTCACTGGGTTATCATGTCAATAAACTGTATTTAAGAGCCTGTTACAATGCCAGTGGACATGACAGTATTTTATAGAGAGAGTTGATTATGCTTTATAGTATGATTTCCCCCAGGATGTAACGTAGACCAACTAGAGGTTTTGAAATTAAATGAAAACCCCAACAAATATATCTGTTGATATCATTTTCATAAAATGATTACATAAAATCACTTTCATGGGCCAGACATGGTGGCTCATGCCTGTAACCCCAGCACTTTGGGAGGCCAAGGCAGTTGTATCACCTGAGGTCAGGAGTTTGAGACTAGCCTGGCCAACAGGGTGAAACCCCATCTCTACTGAAAATACAAAGAAAAATCAGCTGGATGTGGTGGTGTGTGCCTGTAGTTCCAGCTACTCTACTCAGGAGGCAGCGGCAGGAGAATCACTTGAACCCGGGAGGCGGAGGTTGCAGTGAGCCGAGATCTCGTGACAGAGCGAGACTCTGACTCGAAAAAAACAAACAAACAAACAAAAAAACACCAAACCAAAACAACACCAACAACAAAAATACTTTTGTGTATATCAGTTTTTCTCATTAATGTACTGCATACAGCTCTAATATGGGGTAGTTTTTTTTTAAGTAAGGTAAGCAGAGTATGTGATTATTTTGTGTGAAAATAGTGGCATATTGTTTTTGCTTTAATAATACTATTTTTATTTTAATATATATTCAAAATATAACTGGAGCATCAAACTCTGAATTTTGTGATGATAGTGAATTTTCTTTTAAAATACATGTAATCAAGAAAAAGGGGACCAATCAAAAACAATTAGTAAATAATAGTAGACATTGCAAATATGATGCCATGGTTTGGTTTGTTCCCAGCAAAATTGATGTTGAATTTTGACCCCAAAGATATTAGAAGATGGGGCCTAATGGGAAGTGTTTGGGTCATGCAGGTGGATCCCTCATGAACGGATCAATGCCCTGCCTCAGGGGTGAGTGTGTTCTTGCTCATGCTAAAGCAGGTTGTTAAAAAGATCTGGTTTCCTTGGGTCCTCTTTCTTGCTTCATGTGATCTCTGCACACATCTGTTCCCCTTCCACTTTCTGCCATGAGTTGAGGCAGTCTAAGGCTCTCACCAGATGCAGCTGCCCAATTGTGAACCATCCAGAATCATGAGCCAAATAAACCTCTTTTCTTTAGTAATTTGCCAGCCTCACGTATTTTGTTATAGCAACATTAATGGACTCAGACATGTGGCAAGAATTATGAATTTGGTACATGAGTCACTGCGATTTGGAAGACATTAACCTAGGGGAATGATCAAAAGTAGAGGTGGTTGTTGGCTGGGCCAGGTGACTCATGCCTGTAATCCCAGCACTTTGGAGGGTGAGGTGGGTGGATCACTTGAGGCCAGGAGTTCAAGAGCAGCCTGGCCAACATGGCGAAATACTGTCTCTACTAAAATCACAAAAATTAGCCAGGCGTGGTGGTGTGCACCTGTAATTCCAGCTACTCAGGAGGCTGAGGCAAAAGAATCTCTTGAACCTGGGAGGTAGAGGTTGTAGTGAGCTGAGATCACACCATTGCACTCCAGGATGGGTGACAGAGCAAGATCCTGTCTCAAAAAAAATATAATAAATAAAAGAAAGAAGGAATACAAAAGTAGAGGTGGTTGTCATTCAGAATCTCTAAAGGGAATTTATAATCATTTTATAGTACAGTTTAAGACTAATGTCAATGTTATCCACTAATATAATATTACATACTGCTCTGTTAGTCTTTATTCCTTTTGTTTTCCTTTTTCATTTCCTTCATTCTTGTTTGCACTAGTAATTTATATAATAGATATTTTGGTTTTTCTCATGGACAAAGGTTTATTTCTCATTACAAATTAAACTCCACATTGACAGAGGTTTTCTGGATAATGTTTCATATCATTACATAATACAAGATAGAAGAGTTAAAGTGAAGAGCTACAACTCGTTTTGTAGATTAGCCAATAACTTGGGCAAATACTGAATTTAACAAGGATGAAGAAATTCTACATGATCCAAGAATGTAAGTTTCAATTTAGGCCTCTACCTTACTCTTACATAAGGCAATTTCTAGCACTTAAGGTTAAAGTCACATGAATGTTCTTTGGATAAAATACAATCCCTGGTAATTTGAATGAAATAATTTAGTGATTATTTTCTCAAAATAATATGAAAATGAAGTATAAGTACAAATCAATTTATTTTTTACGAAAAAATTATTCATTGCCAATTTCCAATTCTACTTTTTTCATAATATTGTTTTATTTTTTTCTGGGTATTTTTTCTATTTATTTTCACTTTTTGCAATTCAAAAACATTATTGAAATTGTGGTTAAGATTTAGTCTAAGGATCTATTCCTTGCTAAAAAAAAATATACCTTTTTAGCTTAGGTTTCCTTTTTGAAAAAGCTCAAAGCAATTTTATTGGCAAAAATCTTCCTTTTGCCTAAGGCAAAAACTAGTGAAATTATGCCGTATGAAAGAGATTATTAAATATTTTATTTTGCTTTTTGAAAAACTCATGAGCAAACATTTACAAGGTTCTTCTTTATACTGAAGCTTATTTTTATAAACCCTTACTAAAGAAGTGCTTGTCCTCTTCTTAATCACATTTCTTTAGCATGTCTTCAGGACTTACTAAAATTCAACAGATAATTAAGCAGCCCTGTTTTTCCAGGTTACATAAAAGTGTGACCCCGTATGTTCTGTGGAAATCCTGCTTTATTATGTCCTTGTCTTTCAGTATTGTCCGTAGTCTCAAATCTGTTCTGTGGAGTTAAAATGTATATTTACATAGAATGCCTTCTAGGGGAATGTGTGGTTATTGGCAGAGTCTTGGTTCCTTTAGAATTTCAGTTGTTTTTTAATCTGGAGCAATAGAACTAGGTTTGTGGAATAATAAAACACGTATTTCTGACTGAAACACCATCTGAAAACACACATCCTTCCATAAATTGAATGGTTCAGTTGGTATTTTTTCCTGTTTGATATGTGAGAATAAGGGAATTGACATCTGAATGCTTATAATATGCATGCACAGTTTTAGGGACCTTATAAATGTTTTCTTCATTAAATTTTCACAACATCTTAATGTGGATGCTGCATTATTTCATGAAGTTCATCATTCATGGATTAAGTTGGTATATTTTTCTAAAAGGTTTTAAAAATATATTTTAACAAAATTAGTAAAATATAGTACATAGTCTCTTAGGAAAATGTATTTCAAAATTATAAATCGTGGGCTAGGGGTAGTGGCTCACGCCTGTAATCCCAACACTTTCGGAGGCTGAGGTGGGCGGACCACCTGAGGTCAGGAGTTCAAGATCAGCCTGGCCAACATGGTAAAACCTGACCTCTACTAAAAATACAAAAATTAGCCGAGCGTGATGGCATGCACTTGTAATCCCAGCTACTCAAGAGGCTGAGGCAGGAGTATCACTCAAACCCGGGATGCGGAGGTTGCAATGAGCCGAGATTGTACCACTGCACTCCAGCATGAGTGAGAGAGCAAGATTCCATCTCAAAAAATTATAAATTATATATAGTGTGTGTATATATCTACCATATATATACCACATACGTGTGTATATATATATTATATATATCCTGTGTATGATAGATATATTTTCTTAATCAATATCGTAGTAGCTGAGACTTCCATATCGTCTCTGTGGTCTATATGTTTTATAGTCACAGATGCCCAGTTAATAAATAATTTCTTTTGCTGCTTCAGTGTGTTAGTTTAGGGAGGTGCCTAAAAAGAGACTGTGTGGATAACATTATTATTTTGCATAATGAACAATGAAATCAAATGATGGTCTTAAGGAGTTTGTATGCCAACCCGTTTCTACCCTGCCCTGTGCAGATAAAAACATACTTGACTTGTCCTGCCTCTAACAGTTTACAGCAGAGAAGCCAAAGAGGAGAGGCCCAGTCAAATTTTTTTGTGAGGAGACAATACAAACACCCAAAGCCAGGGGATAGGGGCCAAAACAAATTTGGAAACAGGCATGAAAATGGATTAACATGAAAAGAGTGGATGGCAGGTGTACAAGAGATGGATGTTCATGTTTGAGAGTCTTAGGAGTTCAAAACTGACCCTAGATAATGCACCTATCTTTAGATAGCTCTAGGACTTCGGGTTATCTTATACTGTAGATCGCAGATCGGCAAGCTATGACTCGCAGACTCAATCTGGGTTGCAATCTTTTGTGTAAATAAAGTTTGATTGGAACACGTACTCATTCATTTACTTATTTTCTGTGGCCCCTTTCACACTAGAGTGACACAGTTGAGTGATTGTGAGAGACTCTCTAGGCCACAAAGTCTAAAATATTCACAATAGAGTTCTTCACATAAATTGTTTTCTGACTCCTCCTGTATAGAAATCTTATCATAGGGTACTAAATGTCCTCATTTGTATCTTCTGGTCACAGACATAGATATAAAGTTAGATGTACACAAATATGTGTATACATAATGTATACAGATAAGTATGTATATGTGTGATACTTAAGATCCTTATGTTTGATAAAAAATCCTTCTTGATCCAGAATAGATATTATTATCTCTATCAAATTTTACTTTAAGGATCTAAATACTACTTACAAGTCTTGACAAATAGGTTATAATTTTCAAAATACAAAGTCCATGTTTCAGTGTAGTCTCAAATATTTTTTCATCAATTTTCAAAATACTGATTATATGGAATTTTTAAAATGTGAATGGGTTTTTGATTCTGTTTAAAATATCTAGTGATTAAAAATTTTACTGTTATTAAATTTAAGCTAATTTAGCATGACATTGTCATGGATATTATATAGTTTCTTAAGATCATTATAATGGTGCTAATGATATGTATATCATTAGCATCATTATTACAATGTTTGCTCACATTCTTTTTGGGGGATTAGTTGATATTTAAGGTCACGCAATTATGAAAAAACTCATTATCCATGATTTGGAGACCAAGGAATGTTGTGTATCAAATTTAGCCTATATAAAACATTAATGGACCTTATATTGACCTGGATTCATGTAGACATCTTTCCATATGGCAGTTTTGATCTTGTCAAGATTCAGAGATACCCGGTAGACACGGAAGACCAGATGGGAAGGAGCTACACTGACTTGATATAATTAATCTTCTTGGGATTCAAGCTTAGGAATAAAAATTATAGTAAGGATTCTATATAATGTGAATGAGTTTAGAAGTCCTCATGTTAAATAGGTATGACTCTCTTCGGCTTCTGAGCATGATGGAGTACTGATAACAGATGTGCATCCCTGTCATAAACAACCAGCATTTAAAAAATATCATAAGAAATAACATCAGATAAAATGCAACACAAGACTATAATCCCTGAAAGAAGGCAAACAAAGAAGCAAGCCCTACGATTGCCCTGGATTTCTTTCTGAGGCACTTTCTGGACAGCACTGTATTTCTACACTGCAAAGCACAACAATCTCCCCGAGTTGAGGAGTCAGAGCCCAGAGTTTGGTAAGCTGGAAGCCACTAGAGTATGATAGAATAATGGAGAGAAGGGAACTTAAGAGAAAGAATCTCCAAAAATCTGCAAAGTGTCATTTTGAGTCTTTAGCACACTACTGTTTATGTGTAGGATGAGAATCCATGAGGCCAGCAAAACCAAAACAAAGCAAAACAAATAACAACAACAACAAAAAACATCAGTGAAAGAACTACCTGATGGCTAAAAGTGGAACAATTCCCAGAGCTCTCATAGGCTGGGAGATATTCAAGTTTGAACCGACTAGAGTGACGTGACTCTAAACAATGGGGCATTTGGTAGATACCAAATAAGGGTCACCACATAATACTAGGTGTGCTAAACAAAGCCCTACATGAAAGGTTATCCTAGACCTTCCCTACCAAAATTTTAAAATTAGGCTGAAAGCCTAAAGCTTCACTGATGGCCAAAAAATAAAATAAAATAAATTATCCATACTTTTTAAAGATATAAAAACCCTGGCATTTAACAATATCTAAAAATTGAGACATCTAATCACGAATTACTACACACCCATAGTATAGTAGAAGAAGCAGGAAAATGTGACCCATGACCAGAAGGAAAAGTTTTTATGACTATGTTAAATGACTTAAAGAAAACTATGAGCATAATGAGATAAAAAATGAGTCTTATAAATAGACAACCAAATGGAACTTCTACAGATGAAAATCTAAAAACTAAAATAACGGATTCACAGAATGGGCTTAATAGGAGATTAGACACTGCAGAGAAATAATAAGCTTGAAGACATAGTAATAGAATAGAAATTATCCAATTTTAAGCACAAACAAAAAGCTTGAAGATAATAAATGGAGACTCAGTGACTTGTGGGACAATAGCAGGCAGTCGAATCTGCATGTAGCTGGACTCCGGAAGGAGAGGGTAGAGTAGAAGACAGAAAAACTATTTAAAGAAATAATGGCCAAAATTTGCTGACGTTTTATGAGACTATACGCCCACAAAGCTGAGAAGTTCAATGAATAATGTGTAGGTTAAAAATAAAACTATATCAAGGTACATTATAATCAAGATTTTGAAAATTAATGATAAGGAGAAAAAATCTTAACCGATGCCTGAGAAAAAGACGTATTCAATACAGGGAGTCTATTGTAATACATGGTGACTATACTTAGTAACAATGTATTGCATTCTTGAAAATTGCTAAAAGAATAAATGTTAAGTGTTCTCATCACACAAAAAAAATATGTAAGCTAATGCTTATGTTAATTAGTTTTATTCAGCCATTCCACAGTGTACACGTATTTCAAAACATCATGTTGCACGTGATAAATACATCCAATTTTTATTTGTCATTTAAAATAAACAAATACAAGGAAACAAAAGTAAGAACTATTACTAACTTCTCATCAGAAATAATTCTAATCAGAAGACAATGGAAAAACCTCATTTAAGTGCTAAAAGAAAAATAATACAATTAACTTAGAATTCCATATCCAATGAAAATATTCTTTACAAAATGAAAGTACTATGGGTTTTAGACAAAATCTGAGAGAATTTGTGCTAACAGACCTGTACTTCAAGAAATGTTAACGGAGCCTGGACATGGTAACATATGGAAAAATTTAAAAGACTTTGATTTCTTGGTTTTAAACATTTTTAAAAAAGATAGTTGACTGCCTAAAGTAAAAATTGCAACCATGTATTGAGAAGCTTATAGCATATGTAGAAATAAAACGTATGGCAACAAGAGCACAAAGGATGATAGAAGAGAAATGGAAAGTTTTATATTATACATGATGCAATATTTCAATGTAGGTAATGATCAGTTGAAGATGCATTTGGTAATCCTAGAACAATCATTAAAATATAAAGCAAATAGTGTAACTTAAAAAGCTAATGGACTGATGGAGGAGATTAATTGGAATTCTAAGAAGGAACAACCACCCAAAAAAGGCAGTAAAAGAGGTAAAAGAGAGACAATAGTTGAGACAGGTAGAAAACAATGAGTGAGGTGATAGGCTATGTAATACTGAAACATTAAATGTAAATAATCATATGTATTATTAGTCTGTTTTCATGCTGCTGATAAAGACATACTCAAGACTAGGAAGAAAAAGAGGTTTAATTGGACTTAGAGTTCCACATGGCCAGGGAGACCTCAGAATCATGGTGGGAGGCGAAAGGCATTTCTTACATGTTGTTGGCAAGAGAAAACGAGGAAGATGCAAAAGGGAAAACCCTGATAAAACCATCAGATCTAGTGAGGCTTATTCACTACCATGAGAACAGTATGGGGTAAACCACCTCCATGACTCAAATTATCCCCCACCAGTTCCCTCCCACAACACATGGGAATTATGGGAGTACAATTCAAGATGAGATTTGAGTGAGAACACAGCCAAGCCATAATTTTCCACCCCTTGCCCCTCCAAATCTCATGTCCTCACATTTCAAAACCAATCATACCTTCCCAACAGTCTCCCAAAGTCTTAACTCGTTTCAGCATTAAGCCAAAAGTCCACAGTCCAAAGTCTCATCTGAGACAAGGAAAGACCCTTCCACCTATGAGACTGTGAAATTAAAAGCAAACTAGTTACTTCCTAGATACAATGGGGGTGCAGGTATCGGTAAATACAGCCATTCCAAATGAGAGAAATTGGCCAAAACAAAGGGATATAGGGCCCATGCAAGTCCAAAATCCTGTGGGGCAGTCAAATTTTAAAGCTTCGAAATGATCTCCTTTGATTCCATGTCTCACATCCAGGTTATGCTGATGTAAGAGGTGGGTTCCCATGGTCTTGGGCAGATCTGCCCCTGTGGCTTTCTAGGGTACAGCTTCCCTCCCAGCTGCCTTGAGTGCTCTGGGCTGGCATTGAGTGTTTGCAGCTTTTCCAGGTAAATGGTGTATGCTGTAGGTGTATTTACCATTCTGGGGTCTAGAGGATGGTGGCCGTATTCTCACAGCTCCACTAGGTGGTGCCCCAGTAGTTTCCCTTCCGTACTGCCCTAGCAGAGGTTCTCCATGAGTGCCCTGGCCCTGCAGCAGACTTCTGCCTGGGCATCTAAGCATGTCCATACATCTTCTGAAGTCTAGGCGGAGGTTCCCAAACCCCAGTTCTTGACTTCTGTGAACTCACAGGCTTAACACCACATGGAAGCTGCCAACGCTTGAGGCTTGCACCCTCTGAAACCACGGCCCGAGCTCTAGGTTGGTCTCTTTCAATCACGGCTGAAGCAACTGGGACACAGGGCACCAAGTCCCTAGGCTGCACACAGCACAGAGACCCTGGGCCCTGCCCATGAAACCATTTTCTCCTAGGCCTATGGGCCTATGATGGGTGGGGCTGCCATGAAAACCTCTAACATGCCCTGGAGACATTTTCCCCATTGTCTTGGGGATTAACATTCAGCTCCTCCTTGTTTATGCAAATATCTGCAGCCAGCTTGAATTTCTCCTCAGAAAATGGATTTTTCTTTTCAATCACATTGTCAGGCTGCATATTTTCTGAACTTTTATGCTCTGCTTCCCTTACAAAACTGAATACCTTTAACAGCACCCAAGCCACCTCTTAAATGTTTTGCTGCTTAGAAGTTTCTTCTGCCAGATACCCTAAATCATCTCTCTCAAGTTCGGAGTTCCACAGATCTCCAGGGCAGGGGCAAAATGCTGCCAGTCTCTTTGCTAAAACATAACAAGAGTTACCTTTGCTCCAGTTCCCAACAAGTTCCTCATCTCCATCTGAGGTCATCTCAGCCTGGATGTGATTGTTCATATCACTATCAGAGTTTTGGTCAAAGCCATTCAACGAGTCTCTAGTAAGTTCCAAGTTTTCCCACATTTTCCTGTCTTCTCCTGAGCCCTCCAAACTGTTCCATCCTCTGCCTGTTACCCAGTTCCAAAGTCACTTCCACATTTTCAGGTATCTTTTCAGCAATGCCCCATTCTACTGGTACCAATTTGCTACATTTATCTGTTTTCACGCTGCTGAAAAAGACATACCTGAGACTGGGAAGAAAAAGTGGTTTAATTGGGCTTACAGTTCCACATGGGTGGGGAAGCCTCAGAATCATGGCAGGGGGCAAAAGCACTTCTTACATGGTGGTGTCAAGAGAAAATGAGGAAGGCGCAAAAGTGGAAACCCCTGACAAAACCATCAGATCTAGTGAGACTTATTCACTACCATGAGAACAGTATGAGGGAAACCACCCCCATGATTCAAATTCTCTCCCACCTGGTGTCTCCCACAACACATGGGAATTATAGGAGTACAACTCAAGATGAGATTTGGGTGGGGACATAGCCAAACTATACCATCATACAATGGAGAAATTTGCCATGCGACTGTATTCTGATGACTCAACATAATCTTTGATACCAACCATTATTTTCTTTTGTGACATTTCCCCAAAAATATATTTCATTTAATAAATTGATAACATTCCATCAGGGTACGAGAATTTGGAAATGACATTTTAATTTTCTTTGAGATTAATTTCATAAAATATGACTAAAAAAAAACTTATCACACAACATTTTTTGCATACAGATCAAAAGTCACTTAAGAGAGAGAAGAAAAGCCTCAGAAGACAAAGGCTTTGCTAAAAAAAAAAAAAAAAAGAATTAGAGAAAAACTTTAAATGTTTAAAGTGTTGATCACAGAATGTGTAGACATGTATTTTGGTTGCAACACTGGCTCCAAGTAACTGTATGGCCTTATCCATATAATTTAACCTCTCCCATGTTTGGTTTCCTCTTTTGTAAAATGAGAGGTGGTCTGTGTCATCAAGGCTCTTTGGAACCAAAGATCAAATTAAGGCACAATTGATATAGTAATAATGGCCAATATTTAAAAAATGTACTCCTGCTTTTATTATCCTTGTTGGCTTTGGGAATTAGAAAAAGAAAGTCTCAGAGTATAAGACAGATAGATTTGTTCTTTTATTCATTTTCGTTTATTTTTTTAAAATAATTTCAACTTTTAGATTGAAGAGGTACATGTCCCACTTTGTTACATGGCTATATTGTGTGATACTGAGGTTTAGGATATGACTGATCCCATCGCCCAGGTAGTGAGCATAATACCCAACAGTTTTTCGACTCCTAGCCCCACTCGCCCTGCCACCTCTCCACTTTAGTAGTCCCCAGTCTACTGTTGCCATGAGATAGAGTTATTTAAACCTGTTGTTATTATGTCCTTTAGAACCTTGACTTTTGATCCTCAAGCCTCAGGCTTCTGAACTGAAAAATCTTTTCCCCCTAAACTATTCTCCATCTGGACTTTGAATGTCTAGTTACCTCTCCATTTGCCTCATGCTGTTGACATCCATGTTGCCCTCCTTCCTAGACCCTGCTTGTGAATCCGTTCTACAACCTGTCTTCCACTAAGCTATATGTCCTATTTTAGAAAACCAGGTATAGTGTTCATTCTGTAGCTGCGGAAGTGAAGATAACACCTTGATTCTGATGCCTTGACTGTCATTCACCTCTACTCTCTAATCATTGCTCTTGGGCTTTTCATTCCCTAAGATATTGTTTAAAAGACAAATATAATAAGACATTGATAGTCTACACTAAGGACATCAAGTACCTGGTCTATTTTTAATGTGCATTTAGAACATGACTTCCAGGAGGCCTAAACACAAGTTTACTTGAGAAGAGAAAAAAGCATTTTAGAAACAAACAAGTTAGAGAAACACTGGATTAATGAAGGCTAAATATATTTCTTTACTGCAAGATTTTTTTAAAACCTTCATTATGGCAATGAGAATTGTAAAGTGGCAATAAAATTCAATCTCCACAATTTTATAATCTGTTACTATCGCTTAAATTTGATTGGGCTATAACTTAAAACAAAGCAGCATAATGAATTTAAGAAATTATAATTTAACCCTCTGCCTACTGCAGTAAATAGAAATGAAAAGTATTTATCATGAAATTGATTATGGAGGTTATTACTAGGGCTTGCTTTTAGAAGGACAAGGCACCGCAATGACCTTCCAATAATATTGTCTCTTTTCTCTGAAACCTGTAAGAAATTGGGACCTTTTACTTTTTGCTTTAAATCTATTTGTGCTATTACCACCCATTGGGCTGTATATTTTCTGAGGGCCAGAGCACTGTCTCATTCATTATTATATCCAAGAAGCCAAGTGCATTGACATTATTTAGCACAACCAACCATCCTTTTGTTTACTGCTGCCCCCCGCAATTAGACTTCAATTCTTTTGAAGACCATCATTGATCTACGTAAAATAGCACAGGTACAGCCTGTAAAGGAGATCTAAATGTAGCACTTTAAAGCCAACAGAGACAAGAATTTTGCCAAGTTATCTTGACTAAAAGGGAAGCAGATTTAGGGTTCATTTTCAAATAAAGTTTTTATATTCTCTTTCTCAGATACGGTTAGTTTTAGGTAGCTTAGATTTCAGTCTTTCTGGAGGTAAGGATTTTAAATAAGTGAACTAGTTCTTGATTTGTGGACAAAAATTTCATTTTACAGAAGAGTCTTCTTGAACATTTCAGTACAGAACTTTCATCCACCTACAGCAACATAGTTAGGTGAGAGACATTCACCATATCCACTTATAATAGCAGAATCAACAACTATTATTTTCATTGTTTATTTCTAGACATTTAAATTTTTTGGTTCTTGTGATGTTAACTGGGTATCACAATGATATGGTTTGGCTGTGTCCCCACCCAAATCTTATCTTGAATTGTAGCTGTCATGATCCCTATGTGTTGTAGGAGGAACCCAGTGCGAGGTAATTGAATCATGGGGGCAGGTTTTCTTGTGGTGTTCTCGTGATAGTGAGTAAGTCTCACAAGAACTGATGGTTTTATAAATGGCAGTTCCCCTGCACTTGCTCTCTTGCCAGCCGCCATATAAGAAGTGCCTTTGCACCTCCTTTGCCTTCTGCCATGATTGTGAGGTCTCCCCAGCATTGTGAAACTGTGAGTCCATTAAACCTCTCTTTCTTTATAAATTACCCAGTCTTGGGTATTTCTTCATAGCAGTATGAAAATGGGCTCATACACACAGCATATGTATGATGGTGAGAATGATTTTTTCTTATGGTTTAATAATGATGAAAAATGTATATACACATGAAATATGTAACAAAAACCACTTTGACTGTTTAGAACCAAGAAGGACATTTCCTCCTGGTTTTGACTAATTTTTAATGATCTCACAACCCATTCTATTCACTTTTCAATTTCCTTTCATGTTAATGAGGGGAAGCTTTTAAAGGACTAATTCAATGCTGATGAAAGTAAAAGCAGTTAAACTTCATGAATTGAATATGTAAAAACATATTAACCATTATGGACTTGCCTTACCAAGTGATCAGACAGACTTCTTTAAATGTGATGTAGTGTAGAAGTCAAACTCCCACATTATGTCATATGTACATCCTAGTATAAGCACATCAGGCCAACAACCTTCTTGAAATTATATGTTTAATATTTTCTTAATACATAGTACATTTAACAAAATATTAATTATTAAAATAGTTTTCAAAACAAATAAAAGACTAAAATGCCTAGATGCTTACATTTTCTTTAAACTTTGGAAAAAGTGTAAGTATGCAAAGTGATCAAGTCAAAAGAACATTTTGAATGTCTAAAGATTTGTCAGTTTACTAAGTGGTTGCTTTGTTCACAGGATATCGAATGGTGCAGAAGTGTTTGCTAAAAGATGAAGTATAAGTAAGTCATGCTTTCTGGGTTATGATGAGGACATCAGTAGCACAGATCAACAGCACATTCATGGTATTTTAACATGATATTTCCTTTTCCCACTTTGATGTCAAAGCAATGCACTGCCGTCACTTAGCAGGGATAAGATGGAAATAGTTGGTAGATTTGGGTCTACTTAGAAGCCCAAGGGGCTTCATTTCTACAACTAGAATTGGTGACATCTTGAATAAAATCGGGTGTTCAAGTTAGTAGGCTAAAGTTGTTCTTAACGTACTGCCAGCATACTTGTGTCTCAAGTCTGTCAGTGATTACAATAATAATTATTCTAATTCTCAGCTTGACCAACTACAAGGTAAGGTATTTCAAGTCAAAAATGATGCCTAGCAAGCAGACTTTAAGAATGGCAGCATCTTCAACTAAACAGTTTGTTTTTTTGTTGTTGTTTTTTGTTTTTGTTTTTGTTTATTTTTAGCAGAGAACCAGCAATTATTTTTTATTTTTTATTTTTTTGAAACGGAGTCTCGCTCTGTCGCCCAGGCTGGAGTGCAGTGGCGCGATCTCGGCTCACTGCAAGCTCCGCCTCCCAGGTTCACGCCATTCTCCTGCCTCAGCCTCCCAAGTAGCTGGGACTACAAGAACCGGCAATTCTTAAGAAAATAACCTTAAAATAAGTCGTAAAACTTGTATTTCCTTACTTAAGGAAACTAAAGAAATCAAAATATCAAACAAGTGAAGGAAATGTCAAATATCTTGTGTGCTCTGAAGCTTCTAACCTGAAAAGCCTCTTTTAGGTACTATAATTTGAGATATCTACAAACAGAAATTCTTTAGCCTTCTTTAGTAATCTGCTCCAGTGTTCAATCTTTATTCTTCCTATATGTCAAGCTGAACTCTCTATTGCCTCAATGGCCATTTAGGCTATGTTTCAGTCTAGACAAACATTTCTGTGTTTAGTTCTACATAAAAATTTTTCTGAAATTGTTCTTTCTTTGTGTAATAACTCAAGTGGATTCGTGCAAAGTCACCCTGAAAAGGACCAGGAGAACGAAATCAGCACCCAACTGAAGTGCTATATTGTAAGCCTGTCCTATAGAAGCCAAATTAATTGTAGAAGCAGAAAATGTATGCAGAATAATCAAAATACAACATCAAATATATTAAAATTACATAAAAAGAAGCTGAAGGCTGGAATTCCCCCAAGAGGGCACAACTACATATTTATCCTCAAGACATTCCTGAGACAAAAGAGATCCAAATACTTCTTACAAAACATTTTGTGGAGATTCTGCTTGCTATGCATATTCTATATATTTTCAGAAATTGTGTGTATAAATAGCATGTCGAAAAAGGGCACTATTTAGGGAAAATAATAGGCATTCATTAAAATATGGACAATAGAGAATGAAGTTTCTTCATGTTTCTAAAATTAGAGGAAGACGATTCAATAATAAATAGCTCTGCCATTATTAGTTTGCAGTCCGTTTTGTTAATTGCACCTTTTGTTACCTTTACAGTCTGTCTAAACAGTGTGCTTGAAGGCTTAATATTGTTTTCTAGCTAGTCCTTTTAAAAACTGTTCTGAAGCATATCAGGCAAAGAAAAAGTAGGAGAAGGGAGTATGTAGTCTTATGTAGAAAAGAGCTTAATAAATAGAATATGAGAATAATTATTGATATCTGTCCTAATTTGTCTTAGATAACTTGGTTCTATTGAGAGACCTCTGAAAATCTCTAGTTTCTGATCATTAAGCAGTTTGTAAAATCTTGTGTGAGGCACAAATTTTGACAAGTATAAAACTGATTTGCTCTGGTTCACAACATGTAAAAACCCATTATCATGGGTCATTTCAGCTCATCCCATGACATGGTATTGAGAAACAACCTCTGGCCCATTTCTTACTAGATTCATAAAGCTTAAAAATATAATGAGATGCTAGACTTTATCACAATGATTAGTTTATTAATTTTAGAGTAAGAGGAAAATAACTAAAAATAAAAGTAAAAAATATAAAAGTGAAATGTATGGTTTCATAAATAACCAACCAATTACAGTATCGCAATAAAGGATTATAATAAATACCTGCACTTAGCAGGACTGTCACTTACTGTGTGATCGTGGGTAGATTAGTACTCTTCCTGATCTAAAAAGTGAAGGTAACTAATACCTGGTTTTCCCATGAAGTTATGACAGAATCAAAATCAGAGTCCAAAATACAACTAGAAATAGTTGGCTAAACTATTTTAGAGCCCATACGAACATTAGGTATTTAGTGCGACCTTAGTTAAATCACGTAACCTTTCTGGATCTGTTTTCTCATTTGTAAAATGAACCTCATCCAGTTCATTTATAAAATGGACCTCATCTAATTCATTTATAAAGTGAACCTCATCTACCTCACCTGACAACTTTTAGTATTAAAAGATGAAATCATTTAAGTTGAAGTCTATGAGAATACTTACTTTCAAATAAATTTCTAAAGTAAATATAATTTTTGGTTAAGAGCATTTTCAAATCAGTTAAAAATTCATGGTCCAAATGGCTGAAACTAAACAACCGCAACTTTATAGCAGAGGAGAAGAGGAGAGGAAAAAAGATCCATGCATATAGAGAAAAGCTGAAAAGAATTGGAAAGAGGGAGAGAAACTATAGCAATTACTGTCAACTGTAAAATGAGGGAGGGGGGGTCCCAAGGGGGAAAGTACGGGAAATAACGCCCCTGTTGACTTCTGCCAACACGACCCCCTTCCATTGTGTAAAACAAAGGTGAGTGAAGTGTGGCTGGTAATATTTAAGATATTATGAATTCATTTTGTAGACAAAATTTAGACTGGGATGAGGACTCATCTGTCATCATGGCATCTTCTGTCAAGCGCATGTTGCCCTTGGCAATGGGTCTGCTGTTACTAATTTTGTTTTTGTTTAGTAGCTTGCTTTTCCTCTTTGGTTCTCTGAGTTGCTGTGAATAAAAAAAAATTTAATCACAAAGGAAAAATGTCTTTGATTGATTTCTGATGGTGGCTCTGACACCGTTGTACTTAATGTCGGTGCCAACCTGATTGTTTGATGTTTATTACATAGGTGAGTGGGAGGAGATCCCCCTCCTTTTTTTGTTGCTGCTATTGTTATAAGACTGGATCTGGTTTTTAATCAGAGCTGGAGGGAAAAACAGTAGTTATTAGCCTGTGACAATTGGGAAGACCCAGTTTTGTTTTCAGGCTTTCAATATGGTAATATGTTCTAATAATTGTCAGGTGAGGTCAATCTCCTAATCAAATTTCAAATTTTCTTTAGCCTTGAAAATTTTTTAGATGCTCCTTTTGAGATATGGGATGCAATCTTTTGAAGAGTAACATTAGAATACTCCAATCCTGCCTGGAATTCTTCTAGCTAATTACCAAATGTTCTGAGCAAGAGTCATGTTGTTAAATGTTGGATACCGAGCTACCCTTTAATTATGTAATCTTACAAATGACCTTTTAAAACAATCTTTTAGTATACATTTCACATTTTTTTGCTGTCGAGTTTGGATTCTGTGTACAGCAAAATGTCTATCTCGTTCTCCTATCTATCACTATTTTGCTGTAAAGACAGAGGAAGATCTATTTTAAATTATTCATAAGCTTTAGATAGAAACCTAAGCAAATTAAAATGTAGGCCAATATAGAGGAAAATGATAATGGGCATATAAGTATTTGTAGCTACTGTAGCTTCCATTGGGACAATCATAAAATTAATTTCATACCTTGCACAGTAATTTCAATGGGAACAATTTCTCAGTTCGTGGTCAAACTTGTCTCCAACATTGATGGAGATGAGCACTAGAGAAAGTATTGAATTTTCTTTCTAATTAGCTTTTTCTTATGAAATAGCTTCTTAATAATTTCCCTTCATGTCCAGTACATAAAGGTATCTATTCCTTTTAAACTGTATGTGAATTTAATTTATATGCCAATGATGTTTAATGCATTGTCTTGTCTGCATCTCATTACTGTCATTAATAAGCGCGGGAGTACATCTAGTTACAAGGTTAATTGGGACAAATCCGGACTCTTTTTTACTGTAAATATGCTATATCTTAGCAGTGTATTACTCACGGATGGGTGGTAAAAATTATGGTATTTTACACTGCATTGCTCCTTCTGTTGTCAACCAAATCAATCTAAATACAATCTGGAGTGATTTTCTGCATACATTGTCTAAACTTTGGACAGAAATTTTGCTGTTGTTTTTTTAACCAGCCACATAATTTCATGGCTGATTTAAATATAATTGCAACTCATCTCTGTGGGATGTAGTCTCTCCTCTTTACCCCACCCACATCTTAAACTGTTTAAAGGGATATATATCACCAGCATGAACCCCTTTAAATTTAGTGAAATTTATAAGAATTTTCCATAAGAAAGAGTAAGTATTTTAGTTGTAATGTTAGAGATTACCCATGTAAATTTCCACTGATTGTACAAGCTAACAGGAGCTAATAGATTTTTTTCACTGTCCCTGGAGTAAGCCATTGCTCATGGTCTCTGCATTTGAGAATGATACTCTATAGCCAGGGCAGAAATAGAGAAAAACATCTGGCATAGACTCTACCCTTTTCCCTTCCAACTTCCATGACAGACATCACTAATCAGCTAAGACCGCTTTTCTGTTGAGCGTGGACCTCAGAATCTTCCTCTAGACACCGTTCCAGGTAGCCAGCTGGAACAAAGCCTTCAAGTAGCTTGGCACAGGAGTAAAACCCAAGATGCTTTCCTGAATAGAGAAATTTTACCCCTTTACCAATGTCAAACATCATTAGGTTTGGTCAGCCTACTGCCTAGAGCCATCATCAGTCAGGTGAAATTGACTTAGGGGTCATTTTAAATTGATATCATTCATTAACTTAAAGAGCCGTAGACAGAACAAGATGTTAAACTATCCTTGTATGGAAGTGTTCCTTAAATTATCTTTCCCTAGGACAATGATCGTGTGAGGCTACCTTATCCAGCTTTCTCTGTACAATAGTACTTGGAATTTTTCTTTAATTTGGAGCTTTGATTTAGGTTCTTCAGGACTTTTTGGTTCCAAGTGACAGATTTGAATTGGCTCAATTAAAAATTGAAATGTATTTCCCCAGGCAATTTAAAAATCCAAGAATGATCAGAACTTCAGACATAGGTGGATCCAGGAGCTCAACTACGAGTATCATCTTTCCTCCTCTCTGTGTCTTTCTCTGCTACTTTCTCTGAGTTAGCTTCCTTTTAAAGAAGCTTATTTTTTTTTGTGGTCCCAAAGACCCAGTAACTCAAGGTCTTCATGATTCTAGACACTTTGATCATGGAAAGAGAGAGATTCTGTCTCTCTCCCACAAAATGATTCTGATTGGCTCTTCCTGATCACATACCCACTCCCAGGTTACAGGTCACCTGCGTTAAAGCCAGCCTGGGTCATATGCCCCTCCTTTATATTGCAAGTCCTGAAAGGCATGTGGTGAACAGCTCCCTCATCCTGATGGGGTAGGGTCCAAACTCAGAAGAAACAGAGGCTTTGCTAGCCACAAGAAGAGGGAAGAGACACTGTGGGAGCTTTGCCTCATTTTGTGAATCCGGGTTAGGTCATCCCTGAAGTTTCTGTCCCAGGACCTCAGCACCAGAGTGGCCACATTATTGGATCAAGAATCTGACCACTAATCTCAAATATTTCTGTCTTTGATCATGCTGACTAGTGTTGACTTCTGAAGGAGCCTCTACTTTTCCCTTTCAGAAGGAGCAGGGAACGCATTTCAGAGGAGCAGTGTACAATGAAGACAGCTTCCTCCCGTAAATAATGTAATGTTTGTTCAAGCCCAATCCATCTAATATTGAAAAACTTAATCTAGAAAACTCCAGGTAAACAAAGTCACCTTTGTGTATTCACCACTTCAGGTTACTCTCTGTCCATTTTAAATTTCTCCTCTTCTTCCTCCTTTTTCCTAGAGTGGTCAGGTGCTTATGTATTATCTTGGAATGGGGTGGGTGTCAGGGCATCTGTCTTCTGGCTCAGCTCTCTTACTCTTGGCTTTGCTGAAATCCAGCCCAACCTGAGTTTCCAGTATAAATACCCTGCCATACTGGCATTGGCTGCGGCATCTGCACATCCCAATGGCATTGATGGACAGTCTGCCACTTTGTCTTCTCCCATTAGACACTAGAATTCCAACAGCCATCTCTCAGCCAAAGTCTCTGTCACCCTCAGGAGATGGAGAAATTCAGCTCCTCTTCCAGCCACCTGCCCACTCCTCCCCCTCAGGGTTTTAACCTAGAAAAAGGGCAGAGTACAAGCCCATTCTCTGAAACCCAGCAGTGTATAATTCTCTTCCTTTCTTTCCAATTGTTCTCTCTGTTCCAGACAAGCCTTATCTGGGAAAGAGGTAGTGAGCTATCATTCTTCTCTTAATTGCAAGTCAAAAGTATTCTGTTTTTTGAATATCAAAAGGCTCCAATGAAGCTCAAAATCCAAGGGTTTGATGTTTGCTTTCTTTCCCTCCCTTCCTTCCTTCCTTCCTTCCTTCCTTCCTTCCTTCCTTCCTTCCTTCTTTCCTTCCTTCCTTTCCTCCCTCCCTCCCCCCCTCCCTCCCTCCTTCCTTCCTTCCTCCCATCCTTCCTTCCTTCCTTCCTTCCTTCCTTCCTTCCTTCCTTCCTTCCTTCCTGCTTTCTTGCTTTCTTCTTTCTTTCAAAGGGATCTCATTCTTTCACCCAGGCTGGAGTGCAGTGGAATGATTTCTGCTCACTGCAATCTCTGCCTCCTAGTGTTAAATGACCTTCCCACCTCAGCCTCCTGAGTAACTGGGACTACAGGCGCATGCCACCACGCATGGCTAATTATTGCTTTTTTTTTTTTTTAAGAGATAGGGTTTTGCCATGTGGCCCAGGCTGGTCTCGAACTCCTGGGCTCAGGTGATCCACCCGCCTCAGCCTCCCAGAGTGCTGAGATTACAGACATGAGCCACTGAGCCTGGCCAGATTTGATGTTTTCTTTGGACTATTTAATTTCTCCATTAAGTCAATGATGTTATGCATGGGGGGAAGAGGTCTCACTTAAGACCTCCAAATTTTATCCTCCTGCATAGTTATATTTCCCAAATGGTTCCCTTTCTGTTTGATCAGTCTTTGAGGTAAGTTCTGTGATTAGATATTTCTATATCTGCCAATATGGCACTGATTGGAATGAGGGCTTGAGAAAGTCAATTCCAGGACATAGGTTATCTAAGAAATAAAAACAGACTCCCAAACATGTGGAAACCCCACTACGATTATGCTATCTGAAAATGGTTTATTTGTTTGTTTGTTTGTTTTTGAGACTGAGTCCTGCTCTGTCACCCAGGCTGAAGTGCAGTGGCACAATCTTGGCTCACTGCAAGCTCTGCCTCCTGGGTTTACGCCATTCTCCTGCCTCAGCCTCCTGAGTAGCTGAGACTACAGGTGCCTGCCACCACACCCGGCTAATTTTTTATATTTTTGGTAGAGATGGGGTTTCACCGTGTTAGCCAGGATGGTGTCAATCTCCTGACCTCATGATCCTCCCTCCTTGGCCTCCCAAAGTCCTGGGATTACAGGCGTGAGCCACCGCGCCCAGCAAAATAGTTTTATACATAGTTTGTTCTGTTGTCTTGGTTAATTGACATATTCTTCATTGAAGAAAAGGATTAACAATTTCCCAAAAACTCTCTGAGAGATAAGTAGGCAAGGCTGAAGAGAGGCATGGACTGTGTGAAGAGCCTTCCTGGTGAAAGGTCCCTGAATTTTCTGGCTCAGTGTCCATGTCCTTGATAGTAGAGGTGAATTTACTTATAATAAACTGGTAATAGAACTATTAGCTGTCTCACAGGTCCTCTTAGGTACCTGGTGGGTTTTCTTGTATTTATAATTTCACGGCTCCTTCCACTGAGTGTCATGAAACTCTTTAAGCCCAAACCAGGAAAATCATACATGTAGACACTTCCAAACTCACCACAAAGTCAAAGGAGCTCACGTTTTCAAGAGAAAGAAAAATTTGTTTTCAGAAATGTCCTGGTAGCTCATGGTGCCATGATATGATTCTGCTCTGAATAAAATGGGGAGAGTGACTGTCTCATAGCATCTATTTTCCAAGAATTAATGTACAATGAGAACCACTATTATCACAAAATACCATTAATAGTAAATTCTGTACAGTTGAGTATAATATGTAGTTATTTCAATTTACATGCAATCTTAATGATTAGATAAAACAGACCTTTCCTAAAGGGTATTTGAACATCTCTGACCCATTAATATTGTAGTTAACTTGCTTGGGCTTTTTATTTTGATGGGATTATTATTCCTGCTTGCATTTAGGATACAGTTTGAATGCTCTAGATTCAGAGATAAAATCCAGGAGGAGATTGTGGGAACTTGGACAGAGATTGTTGGTTTATTTTCCTCACTGAATAAAGATGCTAACATTTCCCACAATGCATTTGAGCTGAAAGTAGACAAGATTAAGTGTAGGTGTATGCCAGTGATGGAGAACCTAGAACAAGGATGCTAAATTCGAAAGTGTAGAGTGGCTCCAAAGATAACCTAAAAGCATGAACAGAGCCAGATGTAAGATAACAGTTTTGTTTTATTTTTTATTCTGTGCATGCCAATTTATTGCTGTCTAAATTATGAAAAGTGTTATAATATTTAGAGAAATAGTAACTACAGCTTTCATTGATGTCTAAAGGCCCCAGGTTTATAGACATATAATTCCAACTCATTTAATTTTTTCAGTTTTTCCTCCCCTAAACAAGGAAAGATCTTCCAAAGAAATGGGCAAAGTTACTTGCTCAGTTACAGTTAGTAAAGGCATTTCTTAGTATGATGTGTCTTTTTTATGCTAGCTATACTAGCTGACTCTAGGCATAAGGAAAAACAATAAAAAACAAAATGCTGCATATGCTGAAATTTAAAAAATTGTATTCATCTGACAAACAGCTTTAGATCTGGAAATATATCTTCAGGAGTAACTTATAGATAGGATATAATTATTTGATAATTAATGCTCTCAAATTAATCCCTTTCCTAAAGAACCTCTAGTGGTTCTTATGCTCCAATTGATATAGAAAAGCTAGATCTTAGGAGGATTTCCTTCTAAATTCAGAGAATGTTCATCCAGGCAGGCTTCCAAGGGCCTACAAATAAAATCTCATCAGGTCTGAAAGCAATCAGGTCCAGCCAATCAGAAATCGAGCTGTGGGGCAGAAAATCAGAATTTAAATAAAAGTTGCAATTAGAACCCACAGAACTGGCATGACATTCGTTTAAGTTCTTAGCGCTCAGAGACAGTATGAAAATTATCTCCACAGTAGGAATAAGAAGGGCTGGTGAAGATTTTTGCCTCCTGATAGAGTATTGAAAATTATCTTCATCAGTGGGTTAATTGGCTTAATTTTCCTTCAGATGGTAACTTTCAAATGCTTGGTCTTAATTAGCATGGGTAAATGAGAAATGTAGGTGATTCACACTTTTCAGTTTTCTTGTGCTCTAGAGATTTCCATTCCTTTCCCTTAAGATATTTGAAATGGCTGAGGGCTACGTTGATTAAAATAAATTAGGCTGGTATTTTACACCAGTGAAAATGTAGATGGAATTGACTAATGTCTGGTCCATTAAAAAATGCAACCCAGAAATAACATGAAGGTGAAAGAGAGTGTGAACTACTTACGAGAAACCTTGTATTTACTGTGCTAAAAATTTTAAGACCATGATTTTTCAATATTTTTTTAGATGAGGTATAATGTTCAACTAAAAATGGTAAAAAAAATCAGAGGCACTTTACATATTTAATAAGATGTGTATATGGGAAAATGAATGTTAAAAGAGAGGACAGAGGCATAAAATGAAAAAAATATTGTTATTTTTAGGTGATTTTCTTCAAGTCTGTTTTACTCCGTAACTCCCCCACCAACTTCACCTTCACCTCTAACAAAGAGTTGAAATCAGCAGCAAATATTTTGTTTTTAGAATCTAAGAAGAGTTTTATGTTTATTAACTAACTTACATTAGGTAATTTCTTTGCTTTTTTCTTATTAATATTTTATTATAAACAACGTATTACTTGTCTCTGATTAAAAAAATCTTTCAGATAATGAAATTTGAACTAGAAGAATACTAGAGTACATTGTGAGTTACTTGGCACTAATTTATTGTGTAATACTGCCTGAATTCAAAAAATCAAATAGTATCCACATTGTACTGTGCACCTTTTATAGTTTTGTAAACATCTAAAAAATTAAGACTTTCTCATTTTTTTCTGTTAGATTCACCTATGAAAACCCTAGTAAGGGTCATCATAAAGCCAATAATTTATTTAAGAAAGTTTAAAACTGAAACAATTTTTGAAATTTAGTTAATACCGTGCAGAATGTAGTGTTTTTCTTCTGGTGGCACCCATATAAATAAAAGAAAACACAAAAATGATACTTATTTTCTAAAATTACACGTAAAAACAAGCAACTGCAATGATATCTTTGAAAATAATATGCACCTGGAGTCAAAATATAGTAAAATCATCTAATATGATTATCTCATTGATACTCAGATTTTATCACATCGTTGGGTAAACCATATTTATAATAAAAACTTTAATAAAATGTATGTTTTGTATATTTATAATAAAATTCACAGAGTCACTTATAATGAAGTTGTAAAAAACATTAGGGGCATGGAAAGACTATATCATTACATGAAAAAAAACAAGTTGCCAAAATTATATACATAATGTTTACTAAAAGTTGCTTGTTTAATAAATAGATATGTGTATATGAAAAAGGGGAGAAGCACAGACTGAGAAAGATGAGATAAATTGTAAGAAAGAGCCAGAAATGAAACAAACTGACACTTACATGTTAACAATGTTACCAGTGGGGCTGAGGATTACAAGTATATTTTCTATTCTTTGTGCTTTTCTGTAATTTACAAATTTTCTAGAACAAATGTGTTTCTTTTTAAATCAGGTGAAATGTTATAAGAATGGTCCCTGTCTTTGCCTTTTCTTGGAGAAATAGGATCAACGTGGTTTTATTTTGATTTTATTTATATTTTGATTCTAGAAATATTGCTGCATTCTTCCAGGTAGGCATGCCAAGCACTTAGGCATGGAGATCACATTTTACCTTCTACCTAATAGCATCTCCGTTTCCAGATTGCTCCCCAAATAAAAACAAGCATTGAACTTCCAATCAGTGATGATAATTTAATTTCTCTCTCAGCTGTAAGTACCAGAAAACAGTCAGGCAATCAGTGAGAAAAAACGTGTTCTCCTGGTTTATTTTTACATTAAGTAATTAACATTTTCCTCTTTAACTAACATGAGGTCTAAAAAGTATAGGCTCAGCTGACCTAATTGTGTAGGACTTCTTGGAACTCTGTATGTTTGGGAGTTAGGAAGAATAGAATGGAGGAGTGAGGTCTTTAAATAAAACCTGGAAATGTTTATAAGTGTTCTTCATAATACAGAAACTTTAAGACTGATTTGTGTCATAAAAAAATGTCAACAATTTGGAAACGGGCAAAAGAGATTACTAAGTATCTTCAGTGGAGTGTGGGTCATTGTTTAGCAGATCTTTCTGGTCTGGAATTATCAGATTCTACAGGGATGTGCACCTTTGTTGGTCTATTGTCTAGGTGATTTTATAACTCTATAGTGATAGAAGTTAGGTAGCAATCATTTTTATCATAATGAAGCAAATTAATTTTGTCCAGTAGAGATACAAATGATTTCCATTCTGTAGAAAAGATGACCTCAAATGATGTCGATATTCAAAACTCTATATACATGTTTGTGTGGCTTTTTTAAACTGAAAATCTCCTTTGAATAAGTTTTAATATTCCACTGGTTATCTCATTAATTAATTAAATACTTCTTGATTCATATTAATTTCTCACTTATATAAAAGTCATATGCTCAATTTTTTGAAAAATTATCTTAATAACTGAAGTATATTATATTGGGGTTATAACATGCAGATCAGAGCCAAAGTGGCCCACAGAACTCTGGTGTTCTATAGAGGTAATTTAGGAATCTTTAAAATATTTAATTTGGATTTCACTTTTAAACACATTTTTACATATTTTTTCAAATGATAATGAAAAACAACAAATGTACTAAAATGTGTTAAATACCATTTTTTTTTTTAAATTTCACACTGGGTGACACTGACACATTAACTGTGGTTTCCATTGAATGCCTTTATAACATGTAAAAATTATGGATTTGAGCCCATAAAATAAATCTATTCAAATAAAATACTGCTTTTATTTGCATAATGGAGTGATACATAAAAGGTCATTAAGAATATAAAAAATTCTACTTAAAAAAGTACTGTTCTAGATTAGACACCTTTAATCACTGCAGATTCAATGCAAGTAAAGCAGGCTTTGTCAATTTCAGTACTATTGACATTTTGATCTATAATTCTTTGTTGTAGGGAGCTGTCTTGTGCCTTGTAGGATGTTCAGCAGAATCCCTGGCTTCTACCCACTACATGCCAGTAGCACCCCCTCTCCAGCTGTAACAACTGCAAAATGTCTCCAGACATTGCACCTCCAGGGATAGAATTGCCCCCAGTTGAGAACATTGAAACTAAAAGGATGAAGAAGAAAGAGGAGGAGGAGGAGAAAAAGAAGAAGGGAGAGGAAGGGAAAAGTGGAACAGAAAGAGAAGGAGAAGGAAGAGGAGGAGGAGGAAGGGAGAGGAAGGGAAAAGTGGAACAGAAAGAGAAGGAGAAGGAAGAGGAGGAGGAGGAAGGGAGGAAGGAAGAAGAAAAGGGGAATAAGTGGAAAGAGAAGAAGGAACATTTATAGGAGGCAGTTTGACTTAACAGGGCACAATACAATGTGTCAAGCGATCCGTGTTCTGACCACTGTTTCCCAGTTTCCCCAATAAGTAATGATAATGTGTCATACCATTTAATTTCCTTGGTTCTCACCTTTTTCATTTGTCGAATAAGAAGAGTATTAGACTTAATGATCTCAAATGTACTTTTTAGCATTGCTATTCTCTATTAGGAGGAGCACAAAAGAAATTGAACTAAGAAACTCCCTGATCTGTCCTCAAATTTTGCAAATATCCTCTCTTAACCAGCAGACTGGCAACCTATTTCAAGCTGTTTGTTTATTTATTTATTTATTTATTTATTTATTTATTTTTGAGTCGGAGTCTCACTCTGTTGCCCAGGCTGGAGTGCACTAGCGCCATCTTGGCTCACTGCAACCTCCGCCTCCCAGGTTCACACCATTCTCCTGCCTCAGCCTCCCTAGTAGCTGGGACTACAGGCGCCCGCAACCCCGCCTGGCTAATTTTTTTTCTTTTTTTTTTGTAGAGACAGGGTTTCACCATGTTAGCCAAGATGGTCTTGATCTCCTGACCTCATGATCCTCCCGCCTCCCAAAGTGCTGGGATTACAGGCATGAGCCGCCGGGCCCAAGTTGTCTATTTTCTACACAACGGATGGAAATGCCTAGGAATAATAATTTATTAATTGTGGTAAAAGACTAAAAATTAGTTCCTTTTCTTTGAGGCCCCTGTGAGGACTCAGGAAGAGTATCACTAAAATTTTGTTGCACATTATTTGAAAGGAAACATTTCTAGTAATTCTCTTGGGGCCGCACCCAACAGAGATAAACATTTTTGAAGTTACGTTTTTACCATCTACAGCCAAGGCTCTTAAAACTCAGTGTCAGAAACCTATGTCATTGTAAATGTATAGCTCCTGTTGAAAACTTAACAGAAGCAATATTGATTGGAAGGAAAGACCCAGAAAAGGTAACACATGCAATATTTTCATACTTAGTAACTGCTTCCTTAAACCTTCATAAATCACTCAGTAATCCAGTAATACTGAGTTCTCTTATTAAACATAAAATGACATGACAAATAATTAGAAACTTGGCAAGCCTATTGTTCTATGTCATCCAATAGGCTGTTTCTCGGGGCATCCTTTGATCCTGACCATTTGCCTGACAGTGAAGAAACCAAATGTGATAGCTTGAATGAAGTTCCTGTCCCCAGATTCCTTAAACTCAACAGAGCATATATTTTATTAGAAACAATAGTATATTGCAAACAACCACTATGACTGAAGCAGAGATTGGAAGAGGAACTATAAACACTAAATCATTTTGAGGGGGCAACCTCTCCTGATCAAGAGGTTCTCCCAGTGAAATGGTACTTCAAAGTATGCAAGGATTCCCACGTTGAGGATTCTGCAGCACTTAAACTTTTATACTAAACATGAAAAAGTAGGAGATTTGGTTCTGGATTTTCTCCTGCTTCTTTCTCCTCCTCTTCTTCCTTCTTCTTCCCCTAAACAAGAGTAGCAAGGTAGCCTGAATTCCTCTTCCTGTAATAGCCTTTCCAATATCAGAGTCATTTCCATGCCAGTAGACACAAGTTTTAGCCATTCCCAAACCAACACTCTCACAAGATAGTGGAGTTTTTTGTATGCTCCTAGCAACATAGATCCCTTGTCTAGGATTATTGACATCTTTGAAGACTCAACTATAAAAAGCATGAACGTTAAAGTTCGAAAGAGAAAGTTGAACCTGCCTAACATCTGGATCATACAGAAGTGTGCTCAGGATGAGTTGAAACACTGAGCTCATTTCTGGATCACTTTCACATTTAACATTTCTTAAATAAGCTCTACTTAGGTTGTCCAAGGTAATTAGAGAATAAAATGTTACTTTTGTTTAAAAGGCATATACAATAGAGATATTGATAGTTTGTGAATAGTTTAAATTCTTCAGAAAGTCACTCCATCGTTCACTCAATCTGCCCTCAGTTTAAGACAAGAATGAGTATTGTGACTCATGTAGTTAATTTTAAAATGTGATCAGATTTAGAAGATGGGTTGGGAAAGCCTGCTAACATTCACATTTCTATTAAGGTGACACAGCATACAACATCTGCAGTGGTAGACAGGATTTTCTACATTCAGAGTTGATCTTGTAGGCATTCATTGTTGTAGTCATCTGCTCATTCAATTGTTCAATTGTGTTTTGTTAGTAGTTTCTACTAAGTGATACTCGTATAGAATTTTAAGGTTTATAAGGTGTATTTTTTCCGTGTTATCTCACTCAGGCAAAAGCACTGAACTAAATGTTCTAGTAATACCATGAGGATTACCTAAAAGGTGATCCTCTTAAAAATGTCCAAATGATCTCTCTAATTAGTGCAAATTGTAATGGCCTGCCATTGGAAATAGTTGTGGAGTCTCTTGTTTTCAGTGTTAACTTCAAGGAAATCTTTATCAACTGACATGGAATCTTAGCTTTTGCAAGATTGAAGGATATAATATTAATATTTTGAACCAGTTGTATTTCTATATACTAACAATGGACGGTCAGGAAATGAAATTCTAAATAAATAATCTTATGTTAGTTATAATAGCACAAAATATATTAAAATACTGTAGCATAAAGCTGGCAAAATATGTGAGAAGCCATCACATTGAAAACTATAAAATACTGTGGAAAGAAATTAAGGAAAATTTAAAGGAATGAAGATATATATTTTGGTTCATGAATCAGAAAACTCAGTATTGTTAAGAAATCATTTCTCTCCAAATTGATCTAAAGATTGGATGCAATCCATTTATAATGTTAACAGGCTTTTTGTGGAAATTGAAAAATTAATTCTAAAATTCACATGGAAATGCAAACAGCCTAGAATAGCCAAAAAAATTTGTTTTTGAAGAAGAAAGTGTTAGAAGGCTAATACTATCCAATTTCAAGAATTAATAATCAAAATATTATAGAATTGGCTTCAGGATAGACATATAAAACAATAGAAAATAATAAAGTCCACAAATAAATGCACATTTAGATAGATTACTGATTTTTGATAATGGAGCAAAGACAATGCAGTGGGAAAAGTGCTTTGGCAAATGATACTGAAACAATGGGATATCTATATATAAAAAAGAACTTGGAATCCAATGACTAATGCTAATGCAAATGTAGTATTCTAAAAATGTGATTTCTTTCTTCTGACTTTGGTATCTTGCATAGGACACTAGCATAGAATTTTGTGAAGGATTTGAAATATCCAAAAGATCTCTCTAATTAGTGCAAATTATAAAGTCCTGGCATTGGAAATAGTTGTGGAGTGTATCTCCAAACAGTGATCTATCAAAAAGTGGGTGTATTTGTGTACTTTATTATTTTTGATTGATTTATATGTCTATCTTGAAGCCAATTCTGTAACTATTTTGTTATCTTTCTTCGAATAATGATTCATTCACTCAACAAATACTTACTCAGTAATTATACAATGTCAAAGACTGGAGCTACAGTGATGACTAGGTAAAAAAGATCATTGCCCTTATCGAACTTTAGATAGAATAAGTGAGAGAAACATATTAAGTAAGTCAATTCTGGCTTTCATTGCCATTGCTTTTGGTGTATTAGTCATGAAGTCTTTGCCCGTGCCTATGTCCTGAATGGTTTTGCCTAGGTTTTCTTCTAAGTTTTTTTTTATGGTTTTAGGTCTTACATTTAAGTCTTTAATCCATCTTGAGTTAATTTTTGTATAAGGTGTAAGAAAGGGGTCCAGTTTCAGTTTTCTGCATATGGGTAGCCAGTTTTCCCAACACCATTTATTAAATAGGGAATTCTTTCTCCATGGCTTGTTTGTGTCAGGTTTGTCAAAGATCAGATGGTTTTAGATGTGTGGTTTATTTCTGAGGCCTCTATTCTATTCCATTGGTCTATATATCTGTTTTGGTAAAGTACAATGTGGTTTTGGTTACCATAGCTTTGTAGTATAGTTTGAAGTCAGGTGGCATGATGCCTCCAGCTTTGTTCTTTTTGCTTAGGATTGTCTTGGCTATACAGGCTCTTTTTTGGTTCCATATGAAATTTAAAGTAGTTTTTTTCTAATTCTATGAAGAAAGTCAGTGGTAGTTTGATGGGGATAGCACTGAATCTATAAATTACTTTGGGCAATATGGCCATTTTCATGATATTGATTCTTCCTATCCATGAGCATGGAATGTTTTTCCATTTGTTTGTGTCCTCTCTTATTTCCTTGAGCAGTGGTTTGTAGTTCTCCTTGAAGAGGTCCTTCACATCCCTTGGAAGCTGGATTCCTAGGTATTTTATTCTCTTTGAAGCAATTGTGAATGGGAGTTCACTCATGATTTGGCTCTCTGTCTACTACTGGTGTATAGGAATGCTTGTGATTTTTTGCACATTGATTTTTGTATCCTGAGACTTTGCTGAAGTTGCTTATCAGCTTGAGGAGATTTTGGGCTGAGATGATGGGGTTTTCTAAATATAAAATCATGTCATCTGCAAACAGAGACAACTTGAATTCCCTCCCTATTTGAATATACTTCATTTATTTATACTGCCTGATTGCCCTGGCCAGAACTTCCAATACTATGTTGAATAGGAGGGGTGAGAGAGGGGAAACTTGTCTTGTGCCGGTTTTGAAAGGGAATGCTTCCAGCTCTTGCCCATTCAGTATGATATTGGATGTGGGTTTATCATAAATATCTCTTGTTATTTTGAGATACGTTCCATCAGTACCTAGTTTATTGAGAGTTTTTAGCATGAAGCAGTGTTGAATTTGATCGAAGGACTTTTCTGCATCTATTGAGATAATCATGTGGTTTTTGTCACTGGTTCTGTTTATGTGATGGATGACGTTTATTGATTTGCATACATTGAACCAGCCTTGCATACCAGGGATGAAGCTGGCTTGATCGTGGTGAATAAGCTTTTTGATGTGCTGCTGGATTTGGTATGCCACTATCATCATAATGATAGTTATGTAATGAAAATTATAATATGTTGAACAGAAAACTACAAGTTCTTAGGAGAGCGTGTGACTTGAGATCAATCTAGTAGAAGGAGTAGGGTGAAGTCCAGAAAGATTTCTTTGAAAAAGAGACATTGAGTTTGAGGCCTGAATGGGAGTAGCCAGGAAAAGAGTATGCAGAAGACCATATCTGGAATCCTTGAGTTGATGAAGCCAAAGAAGAAGCACAAACCTTAAATTATAGGCCTCTAACTTTGAAATTACTCAAAGAAGTAATATTTTGCCATTATTTTAACTGTTGTTATCAGCACCAATTGAGTCTCTACCCGCTGGGCATAAATTGAGACAAGATCGAGATATTTAAACATATTTTTCAACCCATGAGATTCATCAAGAATTTGGTTGATGTATACTATAGGATATAGTTTAGCATTTGTGCCTCAATTGCAATATAGTTATAATTTATTCTCAGCCTTAGTTTTTTTACATTTTCATTCTAAGAAAATTCCACCAGGATTTGGAAGATACCTTATTTAATTCAATACTTGGGCTCTCACTCAGTTACTTTTTTTCACCTGAGAAATTAATATGTTTCAACTATTCAGTGGTTGGATATGGAGAGATGATGACTGAATTTTCCTTCAAGCTCCTGGTTTCTTAGAGAATTATTTGGTCACTCTGTTATTATTTGTTGGAAGGAGTAGAAATTCACTCAAAAAAGCTTACATGAGACCCTAAATTTTACGAGACTATGTGGAGGCCTCAGAAAAGCTCAAAATGCTCTCGACTTTGAAGAAATGTCTCATTTCAGTGAAAATGGAGCCCTCACTAAATTGTTTATTCTTTTTCTGTTTCAAATTTTACATTTTTAAGATAATAATATTGGTAAAAATATAGCTTCTCTATAGAAGTTCATCAATTTCTCTAGTTTTGGGTGAAAAAGAAATCTGTGAGAACTTTTGTCAGGTATAACCTGTGTTTATGTCTGACACTTTAGAACACTGCATGGTTTTCATCTGGGATATTTAGTTTTGTGTATTTTAATATAGAATGGAACTCTCTCAGGACAAGAATCTCTAAAAGTAATAGAAATATAATAAAATATTTTAATCTGTCTCTAAAAAAATTAGTTTGGAAACAAAGGATTACCCTCATTTTATAGTAGAGTGCATCTGAATTTATGTAAATATATTTTATTGTGCTGGCCTCTGGGCATTTTTATTCAGCTATAATTAACACACAATTCACAGATCTTAAGTCTTCAGTTTAATGATTTTTGACAATTGTATAAGCTCATATAATGATCACTCTAAACAAGATATAGAATATTTCCCAGAAAGTGTCCTCATAACCTTTTCCATCCAATTTCCCTTGTGAAATTATTATCTAATTTCTATCACAATGGATTAGTTACATATATTTGGATTTCATATAAATGGATCACACAGCATGTGTTTTTCAGGTTCTGATTTCTTTTGCTTAACAAAATATTTTTGAGACTTTTGCATGACAAGCAGTTCATTCAACTTTTATTGCTGAGAAGTATTACATTTCAAACATATACTACAACGTATTTATTCACAAATTGAGCATATTTTGTTTCTGCTTTTTAACTATTAATAATAATGCTGCTATAAAGATGTACATGTAAGTCTTTGTATGAACATATGTTTTTATTCCAAACCACTGAGTAGGATTGCTTGGTCATCAGCTGAGAATGTTTATAAGAAACAGCCAAACCAAGGAATTTGTATCATTTTACATTTCCACCAGTGATGTATGAGAATTCCAGTTTCTCTATATTCTCAACAATTTTTTTTTAATATTAGCCTTTCTTGTGGATGTGAAGTGTTAACTCATTGTGGATTTTTTTAATGTACCTATTAACTGTTAATATCTCTTCTTTTGTGAGGTATATGTTAGTCTTTTCCTCAATGTTTATTAGGCCATCCATCTTTTATTAATTTTTAGGAGTTCTTTATATATCTAGATGCAATTCATTTGTCAAATATATATATATACTATCAAATGTATGTATTGTGTTTTCAACCTGTTGCCTGTTTACTCATTTTCTTAAGCTATCTCTTAATTAATAAACTATATTTTCATAGCAGTTTTAAGCTTAAAGAAAAATTGAGCAGAAAGTACAGAATGTTCCCATATAGATGCCCCCCACCTGCCACACCCTCACACAGTTTCTCCTATTTCTAGCATCTTGTGTTAGTATGGTCCATTTGTTAAAACTGATGAGCCAATATTGATGCATTATTGTTAAATAAAGTTCTTGGTTTACATTAGGGTTCATTCTTTGCACTGTACATTTGTAAGTTTTGACAAATGAATAATGACATGTGCCCACCATTATAGTATTATATAGAATGGTTTCACTGCCCTAAAAATACCCCGTGCTCCACCTATTCATCCCTCCCTCTTTCACCCAGAATCCCTCACAACCACTTATCTTTTTACTGTCTCTGTAGCTTTTGCCTTTTTCAGTATGTCGTAAAGTTGGGATCATACAGTACGTAGTTTTCTCAGATTGAATTTTTTCATTCAGCAATATGTGTTTAGGATTCCCCTACGTCTTTTAATGACTTGATAGCTTATTTCCTTTTATTACTGAATAATATACCGTTATAGCTATATATTATACTACAGTTTTGTCCATTCATCTATTGAAGGATATCTTAGCTACTTTCAATTATGAATAAAGCTGCTATAAACATCTGTGTGCACATTTCTATGTGGACATAAGTTTTCAGCTCATTTGGGCAAATACCAAGGAGCATATTTGCTGGATTATATAATAAGGGTATGTTTAGTTTGGTAAGAAGCTGCCAAGCTGTCTTCCAAAGTGGCTGTTTCATTTTGCATTCATGCAAGAAATGAGTAAGGGTTCCTGTTGCCTCACATCCTTGCCAGCATTTGATGTTAACAGTGTTTTGGATTTCAGTCATTCTAATAGGTGTGCACTGGTATTTTGTTTTGATTTGCAATTCCCTGATAGTATTCAATGGTGAGTAATATTTCATATGCTTATTTGCTATCTGTATTTGCATTGTTGGTGAGGTGACTGTTCAGATCTTTTGTCTGTTTTTTCATCAGATTGTTTACTTTCTTGTTGTTGAGTTTTAAAAGTTCTTTTTATATTTTGGATACTTGTCCTTTTTCAGATGCATATTTGGAAAGATTTTTCCAAGTCTGTGCTTTGTCCTTTCATTGTAATAGCTGTTTTTTGCAAAGAAGTTTTAAAATTTTAATGAAGTATAATGTATCAGTTTTTTCTGTCATGGATTATGCTTTTTATATTGTATCTAAAAAAAATCACTAAACCCAAGGTCACCTAGATTTCCTCCCATGTTATGTAATAGTTTTATAGTTTTGCCTGTAAGTCTTGAGTTAATCTTGAGTTACTTTTTATGAAAGATGTAAGATCTGTGTCTAGATTCTTGGGATTTCTTTGGATGTAGATATTTGATAGTTCCAGCACCATTCGTTGAAGCTCTGTCCTTTCTTCATTTAATACTTTGTTCCTTTGTCAAAGATCAGTTGACTATATTTATGCAGGTAAGCTATTAAGCTCCCTATTCTGTTCCATTCTTCTGTTCATCTATTCTTTCACTAATACCACACTTTCTTGATTGACGTAGCTGTATAAGCAATTCTTGAAGCTGAGTTATAACCGTCCTCTGAATTTGTTGTCCTTCAATATTTGGGCCTATTGGCCTTTCCATGTAAACTTTAGAATCATTTATTGATAGACACAAAATAATTTGCTTACATTTTGTTTGGGATTACATTGAATCTGTAGATCACATTGGGAAAGACTGAAATTTTGGCAATATGGAGACTTCTTTTCCATATATATGGAGTATTTCTTCTTATATTTAGCTCTTTTTTATTTCCTTCATCAAAGTTTTATAGTTTTCCTCATAGAGATCTTAAACATACTTGTTAGATTTATATCTAAGTATTTAATTTTGTGTTAATATAAATGTTATGCTTTAAACTTCAAATTCTGTGTGTTCATCATTGGCATATAAGAAAGCAATTGATTTTTATATCTTAATCTTATTCCCTGCAAACTTGCTATCATCACTTGTTAGTTCCAGGAAGTTTTTTGTTGATTGGGATTTTCTATGTAGAGAACTATGTCATCTGTGAATAAAGACAATATTTTTTCCTTCCCAAACTATGTATGTTTTATTTCCTTTCCTATCTTACTGCATCAGCCAGGACTTCCAGTACTATGTTAAATAAAATTGGTGAGAATTTCACTCGTATCCATGTGAAGAGACCACCAAACAGGTTTTGTGTGAGCAATAAAGCTGTTTATTTCACCTGGGTGCAGGTAGGCTAAGTCCGAAAAGAGAGTCAGCGAAGGGAGATAGGGGTGAGGCTGTTTTATAAGATTTGGGTAGGTAAAGGAAAATTACAGTCAAAGGGAGGTTGTTCTCTGGCGGGCAGGAGTGGGGGTCACAAGGTGCTCAGTAGGGGAGCTCTTGAGCCAGGATGAGCCAGGAGAAGGAATTTCACAAGACAATGTCATCAGTTAAGGCAGGAACAGGCCATTTTCACTTCTTTTGTGGTGGAATGTCATCAGTTAAGTCAGGAACAGGCCACTTTCACTTCTTTTGTGGTGGAATATCATCAGTTAAGGCAGGAACCGGCCATCTGGATGTGTACCTGCAGGTCACAGGGGATATGATGGCTTAGCTTGGGCTCAGAGGCCTGACATTCTTGTCTTCTTATATTAATAAGAAAAATAAAACAAAATAGTGGTAAAGTATTGGGAAAGCGAAAATTTGGGGGGATGGCATGGAGAGATAATGGGCGGTGTTTCTCAGGGCTGCTTCTAGCGGGATTAGGGGCGATGTGGGAACCTAGAGTGGGAGAGATTAAGCTGAAGGAAGATTTTGTGGTAAGAGGTGATATTGTGGGGTTGTTAGAAGAAACATTTGTCATGTAGAATTATTGGTGATGGCCTGGATACAGTTTTGTATGGATTGAAAAACTAAATGGAATAAGAGAAGGAGAAATACAGGTATTAAAGGACTAAGAATTGGGAGGACCCAGGACATCTAATTAGAGAGTGCCTAAGGAGGTTCAGCATAGTCCTGCCAGCAAAGATTATTTATTTACTTCAAGAGTAAAGAGTGGCAGTTTGGGGATAGCACCAGGAGGTATCAGCTGTGATGTCTTGGAGAAACAGTGTAAACCTGCAGTGTAAACAAGAGCAGGGCATGTATGAGTAGTTGAGAATGGTGAATAGGAGTATGACTAGACAGAAAATAGGGATGACAAGTTTTTATGGGCACAGTCCAAGTTGGTCTGGTGTCTGGAATGAGACTGGGACTTAATAAAAAGGAGCATCCATACAGGAGCTCAAATGGGCTGTACCTTGTAGCATTCCAAGGACAGGCCTGAATTCTGAGAAGGGAAAGTGGTAAAAGTATTATCCAGTCCTTTTTAAGTTGGTGGCTGAGCTTGGTGAGGTGTGTTTTTAAAAGATCATTAGTCCGTTCTACTTTTCATGAAGACTGAGGACTGTAAGGGATATAAAGGTTTCACTGAACACCAAGAGCCTGAAAACCTGCTTGGCTGATTTGACTAATAAAGGCCGGTCTACTATCAGACTGCCTAGAGGTGGGAAGGCCAAACTGAGTAATTGTGTCTGACAGAAGGGAAGAAATGACTGTGGTGGCCTTCTCAGACCCTGTGGGAAAGGCCTGTACCTATCCAGTGAAAGTGTCTACCTAGACCAAGAGGTATTTTAGTTTCCTGACTCGGAGCATGTTGAGTAAAGCGAATTTGCCTGTCCTGGGCCAGGGCAAATCCCTGAGCTTGATGTGTAGGGAAGGGAGGGGGCCTGAATAATCTTTGAGAAGTAGTAGAATAGCAGATGGAACACTGAGAAGTTATTTCCTTGAGGATAGATTTCCACAATGGAAAGGAAATGAGAGGTTTTAAGAGGCGGGCTAGTGGCTTGTACTATAGCATAGCCTGCCTTTGCTGGTGTGTGGCAATTAGGCCTGGTGGAACTGCCATCAATAAATCAAGCGTGATCAAGGTGAGGAACAGGAAAGAAGGAAATATGGGGAAATGGGGTGAATGTCAGGTGGATCAGAGAGATACACTCATAGGGGTCAGGTGTGGTAACAGGAATAATGTGGGAGGCCAGATTGAAGTGTGGGCCAGGAGCAATGGTAATTGTGGGAGACTTAACAAAGAGTGAGTACAGCTGAAGGAGCCGGGGAGCAGAAAGTATATGCATCAGGTGTGAGGAAGAAAATAGATTTTGGAAATTATGAGAGCTGTAGAGAGTGAGTTGAGCATAGTTTGTGATTTTAAGGGCCTCTAAAAGTATTAGGGTGGCAGCAGCCGCTGCACGGAGACATGATGGCCAGTCTAAAACAGTAAGGTCAAGTTGTTTGGACAAAAAGGCTACAGGACGCCATCCTGGTCCTTGTGTAAGAATTCTGACTGCACAGCCCTGCACTTCAGCTGTGTGTAATGAAAAGGGCTGGGATGAGTCAGGAAGAGCTAGGGTGGGGGCAGTCTCTAAAGCTGTCTTCAAGGAATGGAAAGAGGAATGGGGAAAGGATTTAGGATCTATGGGGTAGCTAGGTTTCCTTTTGTGAGTGTATATGATGGTTTTGTTAGGATGGCAAAACCAGGTATCCAAAGATGAAAGTATCCAACCATGCCCAGGAAGAAAAGGAGTTGTTGTTTTGTAGAAGGCATTGGGGTTTGGGAGATTAGCCGGACACAATCAGCAGGGAGAGCACATGTGTTTTTATGAGAATTATGCCGAGATAGGTAACAGATGAGGAAGAAATTTGGGCTTGACTGAAGTAATGGGGGCTGTCTGTGAAGCTTTGTGGCAGTACAGCCCAGGTAATTTGCTGAGCTTGATGGGTGTCAGGATCAGTCCAGGTGAAAGCAAAGAGAGGCTGGGATGAAGGGTGCGAAGGAATAGTAAAGAAAGCATGTTTGAGATCCAGAACAGAATAATGGATTGTGGAGGGAGGTATTGAGGATAGGAGAGTACATGGGTTTGGCACCATGGGGTGGATAGGCAAAACAATTTGGTTGATAAGGCATAGATCCTGAATTGACTTGTAAGGCTTGTCTGGTTTTAGGACAGGTAAAATGGGAGAATTGTAAGGAGAGTTTATAGGCTTTAAAAGGCCATGCTGTAGCAGGTGAGTGATAACAGGCTTTAATCCTTTCAAAGCATGCTGTGGGATGGGATATTGGCATTGAGCTGGGTAAGGGTGATTAGGTTTTAATGAGATGGTAAGGGGTGCATGATTGGTCACCAAGGAGGGAGTAGAGGTATCTTATAGTTGTGGGTTAAGGCGGAGGGATACAAGAGGAGGATGCAAAGGAGGCTTTGGTTGGGAAGAAGTGCAGCAATGAGAGGTAGCTGTAGCCCAGTAATAGTCCGGGAAGCAGATAATTTAGTTAAAGTGTCTCGGCCTAATAAAGGAACTGGGCAGGTGGGGATAAATAAAAGGAGTGCTTAAAAGAGTATTGTCTGAGTTGGCACCAGAGTTGGGGAGTTTTAAGAGGTTTAGAAGCCTGGCTGTTAATACTCACAACAGTTATGGAGGCAAGGGAAACAGGGCCTTGAAAAGAAGGTAATGTGGAGTGGGTAGCCTCCGTATTGATTAAGAGGGGGATGGACTTACCTTCTACTGTGAGAGTTACCTAAAGCTCGGCATCTGTGATGGTCTACGGGGCTTCTGAGGTGATCGGGCAGCGTCAGTCTTCAGCTGCTAAGCTGAGAAGATCTGGGAAGGAGTCAGAGAGCCTTGGGCCAGAGTTCCAGGGGCTCTGGGAGTGGCTGTCAGGTGAGTTGAACAGTCTGATTTCCAGTGGGGTCCCACACAGATGGGACACAGCTTAGGAGGAATCCTGGGCTGTGGGCATTCCTTGGCTTGGTGGCCAGATTTCTGGCACTTGTAGCAACCTCCTGGGGAAGACGGTTCTGGAGGAATGCCTGGCTGCTGCGGTTCAGGTGTTTGGAAGTTCTTGTGTGCTGGAGATGTGGCTGGGGTTTGTCTCACAGTGGAGGCAAGGAATTGCAACTCAGAAATACGTTGCTACTTGGGTGCCTCTACTTTATTATTGTACACCTTGAAGGGGAGGTTAATTAAGTGCTGTTGTGGGGTTTGAGGGCCAGAATTTAATTTTTGGAGTTTTATTTAATGTCAGGAGCAGATTGGGTAATAAAATATATATTGACAATAAGACAGCCTTTTGACCTTTTAGGGTCTAGGGCTGTAAAGTGTCTCAGGGTTGCTGCCAAATGAGCCATGAACTGGGCTGGATTTTTATATTTGATGTAAAAGAGCCTAAATGCTATCTGATTTGGGATAAAGAAAAAGGAGCATTAACCTTGACTATGCCTTTAGCTCCAGCCACCTTTTTAAGAGTAAATTGCTGCGCAGGTGGGGAAGGGCTAGTCACAGAATGAAACTGTAAGCCAGACCGGGTGTGAGGAGGGGAGGTGATAAAAAGATTATAGGGTGGAGGAGCAGAGGCTGAGGAAGAATTGGTACCTAGCTCGGCCTGGCAAGGAGGGGAGAGGTCAGATGGGTCTGTAGAAAAGGAAGATTAGAAAGACTCAGTGACCCTTAGGGTTGGGACTGAGGGGACAGGTGGGAGGGAAAGAAAGAAGATTTGGGATGAGCTGCGTTGGTAACAGAGACTAGGGAGGGACCGATGTGTAAAAGAATGCCTGGACGTCAGGCTTCTCAGACTGTTTGCCTATTTTACGACAAGAATTATTTAGATCTTGTAGGATGGAAAAATTGAAAGTGCCATTTTCCAGCTATTTGGAACTACTGCCGAGTTTGTATTGGGGTCAAGTGGCATTGCAGAAGAAAATGACGCTTAGATTTTAGGTCAGGTGAGAGTTGAAGAGGTTTTCAGTTCTTAAGAACACAGGCTAATGGAGAAGAAGGAGGAATGGAAGGTGGAAGATTGCCCATAGTGAAGGAGGCAAGCCCAGAGAAAAGAGTAGAGACAGGGAGAAGGGGTGGGGGGTTCTTGCCCTCCAGAAAAGCAGAGAAGGGGTTGAGGCATGGAAATAAGGGGTTGGGGCGCAGAGATAAGAGGTGAGGGCACAGAAATAAGGGATCGGGGCACAGAGATAAGAGGTCAGGGTTCCTGTTCCTCCCCCAGAAAAGCGGGACTTGCCACTAAGGGTGAAGGAGAAGGGGTTGAGGTGTTCTTGTCCTTCCCCCGGAAAAGCGGGACTTGCCGCTAAGGGTGAAGGACCAAGGCAGGCATCCCTGCGTGGTCTGACACCTCTGAAACCTGGGTGAATAATCAGAGAGGCGTCCCTGCAATGATTAAACACCAAGGGAAGGCTGCCTTCCCTAGTCCATGACTGGTGCCAGAGTTTTGGGTCCACGGATAAAACGTGTCTCCTTTATCTCTACCAGAAAATGAAAGGAATTGAAATTAAAAGCAGGGAGAGATTGAAGTGTGGCGCCAAGATTGAAAGGAGAAAGAGGTTGAGGGATAGTGAGAGAGGCTGGAGAAGAGAGTAAAAAGAGGCTGCTTACCAGATTTAAAATTGGTGAGATATTCCTTGGGCTGGTTGGTCTGAGGACCAGAGGTCATAGGTGGATGTTTCTCGTGGAGCAAAGAGCAGGAGGACAGGCGATTGATCTCCCAAGGGAGGTCCCCCGATCCGAGTCAAGGCACCAAATTTCACTCGTGTCCGTGTGAGGAGACCATCAAACAGGATTTGTGTGAGCAATAAAGCTGTTTATTTCACCTGGGTGCAGGTGGGCTGAGCCCGAAAAGAGAGTCAGCAAAGGGAGATAGGGGTGGGGCTGTTTTATAAGATTTGGGTAGGTAAAGGGGGTTGTTCTCTGGTGGGCAGGAGTGGGGGTCACAAGGTGCTCAGTAGGGGAGCTCTTGAGCCAGGATGAGCCAGGAGAAGGAATTTCACAAGACAATGTCATCAGTTAAGGCAGGAACAGGCCATTTTCACTTGTTTTGTGGTGGAATGTCATCAATTAATGCAAGAACCGGCCATCTGGATGTGTACGTGCAGGTCACAGGGGATATGATGGCTTAGCTTGGGCTCAGAGGCCTGACAGAGAAGGGACATCCTTGCCTTATTCCTGATTTTAGCAGAAAAGCATTTAGTTTCTCACCACTAACTATGATGTCAGATATAGGAGTTTTTACAGATGCTCATCAGTTGAGGAAGCTCCTCTCTGCTTCTAGTTTGCTGAGATTTTTTTTTTACCCTCTTCAGTATCAGAGGCTAGAAAGTCAGGGTTTTTATGTTTTTTGTTTTGTTTTTAATATTCTACCCTCTTAGGTTGGTGCAAAAGTAACTGTGGTTTTTGCCATTAAAAATATTAAATTTTTGTCATAAAATTTTTTTAATGGAAAAAACCGTAATTACTTTTGCACCAATGTAATAATAGGTTGCACTTCTTCATATTTATTTGAAGTGGTGTTGAATTTTGTAAAAAGATTTTCTACATGTACTGATAATATATAATTTTTTTTCTTAGCCTATTGATTTGGTGGATTGTACACATCAATTTTCAAATAAGCTATCTTTTGATGAGCAGAAATTTTATTTTTGATGAAGTTTCATTGTTTCTTTTTTCTTTCCTCTTATGGTTTTTGTATTCCATCTAGCCTACTTTTTAATGGGATTCTATTTCATCACAAGATGATGAAATACTAAGTAGTTTACGAATTTTTAACAATAGTATCTTGGAGTGATAAAATTATGCAGGGAATAGGGGGAGCAAGATGGCTGAATAGAACCCTCTAGTGATCACCTCCCCTCACCCCATAGGAACACAATTTGCACAAATATCCACGCAAGAAAACACCTTCATAAGAAAAAAAATAATGTGATCAACCACAGTACCTGGTTTTAACATCATAGCAAGGAAGGAGGTACGGAAGAGGGTAGAAAAGACAAGAGAAGATATTCTTGAATTACTGACACTATTCTTCCCCCAACCCCAGCAGCAGCCACATGGTATTGAGAGAGAATCTGTACATGTAGGGGAGAGAGAGCACAGTAATTGTAGGACTTTGCAGTAGAACACAGTGCTGCCTTGTCACAACAGAAAGCAACACAGGGCACAATTCAACCAGCACCTACAGAAGAAGCATTTAGACCAGCCCTTAGCCCAAGGGGAATCATCCACCCCAGCAGTCAGAAACTGAGTTCCAGCTAGTCCCACCATTATAGGCTAAAGTGTCCTGGGTTATAAATAAACATGAAAGACAGTCTAGGTCACAAAGACTGCAATTCCTGGGCAAAGCCTGCTCCTTGGCTTAGCTCAGAGCAAGTGGACTTTGGGTACTCATGACCTAATGAGACGCCAGCTGGGACTGCAAAGAGAGTCTTTGCATCACCTCTCCCTCAATCCCAGGCAGCACAGCTCACAGGTCCAGGAGAAACTCCTTCCTTCTGCTTGAGAAGAGGAGGGGGAGAGTAAAGAGGACTTTGTCTTGCAACTAGGAAACCTGCTCAGCCAGTAAAATAGGGCACCAGGAAGATTCCTGAGACCCCTATTCCAGGCCCTAGCTTCCAGATGACGTTTCTAGGCACACCATGGACAAGAAGGATACCTGCTGCCTTGAAGGGAAGGACCCAGTCCTGGCAGGATTCATGACCTGCTGACTAAAGGTCCCTTGGGCCCTAAATAACCAGCAGTGGGTACCAGGTAGTACTTGCCATGGGCCTTGGGTGAGACTAAAAGCCATGCTAACTTCAGGTATGACCCAGCACCTTCCCAGCTATGGTGCTATGAGGAGAGACCCATTCTGACTGAGGAAAGGAGAGAGAAGAGTAAAAGGTTCATGGTCTTGCAGCTTTGACACCAGCTCAGCCACAGTGGGGTAGAATACTAAGTGGGCTTCTAGGGTTCTCAATTTCAGACCTTAGCTCCTGGATGGAATTTCTGGACTTTCCCTGAGTTAGAGGGGGCCTAATTCCCTGAAGGGAAAGACCCAGGCCTGGCAGCATTAACCACAAGATGACTGAAGAAACCTTGGGCCTTGAATGATCATTATTGGTAGCCAGGCAGTACTCATTGCAGGATTAGGGTGGTGGTGGCCATGGGGAGAGACTCCTTCTGCTTGAGGAAATAAAAGAGAAACGTGGAAGGAACATTTCTTGTGGCTTTGGTGCCAGCTCAACTGCAGTAGAAAAAAGCACCAAGTAGGTTCCTAAAGTTCCTGACTCCAGGCCCTGGCTCCTGCATGGCATTTCCGGACCCACTCTGAGCTAGGGGTAGCTCGCTGCCCTGAAGGGAAGGATACACACCTGGCTGGACTCACCATCTACTGACTAAAATGCACTTGGGCCTTGAGTAAACGTTGGCGGTAGCAAGGCAGTTGTCTCCACAGGCCTTGGGTAAGACCCAGTGCTTTAATGGCTTCAGGTCTGACCCAGTGCTGTCCCAGTGGTAGTGGCCACAGGGTTGCTTGTGTCACCCTTCCTCTAGCTCCAATCAGCTCAGCAGTAAGAGAGAGACTCCATTTATTTGGGGAAATGTAAGAGAAGAGAACAAGAGTCTCTGCCAGGTAATCCAGGCAATTCTCTCAGATCTTACTCAAGACCAGCAAGGCAATACCTCTACAAGACTGCAAGATTTAGACAATTACTGGGCTTGGGGTGCCCCCTAATGCAGAGACAGCTACAGTGACCAAAGACTTAGGTCACAACACTCAATTCCCTTTGAATAATTGGGAAGCCTTCCTGAGTTGCATGGGTACAAGCAAGCCCAGACAGCTAAGACTACAATAAATACCTAACTCTTTAATGCTCAGACATTGACAAACATCTACAAGCATCAAGACCATTCAGGAAAACATGACCTCATCAAATGAACTAAATAAAGCACTAAAGACCAATCTCAGAGTGACAGGGATATGTAACATTTCAGAGAGAGTAATCGAAATAGTTTTGAGGAAGCTCAACAAAATTCAAGATAACATAGAGAAGGAATTCACAATGCTATCAGATAAATCTAACAAAGACATTGAAATAATTTTTTTAAATCAGGCAAAAATTTTGGAGCTAAATAATTCAAACAAACAAACTGAAGAATGCATCAACGTCAACAGCAGAATGGGTCAGGCGAAGAATTAGTGAGCTCGAAGACGGAGTTGAAAACACGGTCAAAGGATACAAAAGAGAAAGAATAAAAAAGAATGAAACATGCCTACAAGATCTGGAAGATAGTCTCAAACAGGCAAATCTAAGAGTTGTTGGACCTGAAGAGAAGGTAGAAAGAAAAATCCGAATAGAAAATTTATCCAAAGGGATATCAGATAACTTTCTAAATCTAGGGAAAGATATTCATATTAGAATACAAGAAGGTTATAGAACACCAAGCAGATTTAACCTAAGTAAGGCTACCTCAAGACATTTAGTAAACGAACTCCCAAAAGTCAAGGATTAAGAAAGGATCCTAAAAGCACCAGAAGAAAATAAACAACATACAAACACATTCCAATACATCTGGCAGCAGACTTCTCTGTGGGAACCTTACAGGCCAGGAAAGAGTGGCGTGACATATTTAAAGTGTTGAAGGAAAAAAAAAAAACAAACTTTTATTCAAGAATAGTATGTCCCAGAAAAAAAATATTCTTCAAACATGAAGGAAAAATAAAGACTTTCCCAGACAAACAAAACTGAGGGATTTCATCAATACTAAAGCTGTTATCCAAGAAATGCTAAATGGAGTTCTTCAATCTGAAAGAAAATGACATCAACAAGCAATAAGAAATCATCCGAAGGGGCAAAACTCACTGGTAATAGTAAGTACACAAACACAGAAAATTATGACACTGTAATTGTGTGTAAACTACTCATATCTTGAGCAGAAAGACTAAAAGATGAATCTAACAAAAATAACTTTTCAAGATATAAATAGTATCAGATATAAATGAAAACAACAAAAAGTTAGAAAGCAGAGGCATAAAGTATAGAGTTTTTATCAGTTTTCTCTTTGCTTGTTTGTTTGTTTTTACAATCAGTGTTAAGTTGTCATCAGTTTAAAATAATGAGTTACTAGTTCTTTACAAGCCTCGTGGTAACCTCAAATCAAAAAACCTACAACAGATACATAAAAAAAAATAAAAACAAGAAATTAAAACATACCACCAGAGAAAATCACCTTCACAAGAAGGAAGACAGGAAGGAAGGGAGGTTGGATGGAAGAGAAGACCACAAAACAACCAGAAAACAAATAACAAAGTGGCAATAATAAATCCTTGCTTATCAATAATAACATTGAATGCAAATGGACTAAAGTCTGCAATCCAAAAAACAAAGTGGCTAAATGGATTTAAAAAATGTGTGCAATGATCTGTTGATTACAAGAAACACTCTTGAAATATAAAGACGCACATAGACTAAAAAAAAAAGGATGGAAAAAAATATGGTATTCCATGTCAATGGAAACCAAAAAAGGGCAAGAGTAGCCATACTTATATCAGACAAAATATATTTCAAGACAAAAGCTATAAAAGGAGACAAATTCATTATGTAATGATAAAGGGGTCGATCAGCAAAAGAATAAAACAATTGTAAATATATACATACACAACACTGGAGGACACAGATATATAAAGCAGATATCGTTAGGGCTAAAGAGAGAAATAGATCCCAAAACAATAATAGCTGGAGATTTGAACACCCCACTTTCAGCACTGGACAGATCATACAGACAGAAAATCAGCACAGAAACATTGGACTTAATCTGCACTATAGATCAAATGGACCTAGTAGATATTTAGTGAACATTTTATCCAATGGCTACAGAATACACATTCTTCTCCTCAGCACATAAATCATTTTCAACAATAGATCATATGTTAGGCCACAAACAAGTATTCAGAAAAATTTTTAAAAAGAAATAATATTAAGCATCTTCTCTCACTACAGTGGAATTTACCTAGAAATCAATAACAAGAGGAACTTTGAAAACTATAAAGTCACATGGAAATGAAATAATATGCTCCTGAATGACCAGTAGGTAATGAAGAAATTAAGAAGGGAGTTGAAACATTTTTTGATACAAATGAAAGTAGAAATACATTCCAAAACCTATGGGATACAGCAAAAGCATTCCCAAGAGGAAAGGTTATAGCAATAAATACATCGAAATAATATATCAAAAAGGTAAAAAAAATCCAATAAACTACTTAATGATGCAACTAAAAACACAAGAGCATGCTAAATCCAAAGTTAGTAGAAAAAAACAAATAATGAAGATCAGAGCACAAATGAATAAAATTGAAATAAAAAAACAAGAGAGAAGATCAATGAAATTAAAAGTTGGCTTTGGAAAAGATAAAAAAAAATTGACAAAGCTTTAGCCAGACTGAAAAAAAAAGAGAGAAAAGATCAAAATAAATAAATCAGAGATTTTTTTTTTCTTTGTATAGATACTTGATTTTATTTCTCTTGGATAGACACTTCAGAGTGGAATTATTGGTTTGTATGGTGAGTTTATGTTTAATTCTTTCAGAAACTACCAAACTATTTTCCAAAGTAGGTGTACCGTTTTCCATCCCAATCAGCAAATTTCCAATTGCTTCATATTCTCTCCAATGCTCTTTATTGTCCATGTTTTCTATTTTAGCCATCCTAGTGTATTCAGTAGTAACTCATTGTGGTTTTACTTTGCATTTCTCTAGTGAGCAATGACATCCAACATCTTTTCATATGCTTGTTAAACATTCTTATATCTTCTTGGTGAAATATTTATTTAGTCCACTTTTAAATTGCGTTGTTTGTTTTCTTATATATTGAGTTATAAGAGTTCTTTATATGTTCTAAATTCAGGTCATTTGTTAGATACATGATTTGCAAGTACTTTCTTTTTATATATATATATTTTTTCTTTTTTTAACTATACTTTAAGTTCTAGGGTACATGTGCACAACGTGCAGGTTTGTTACATATATATACATGTGCCATGTTGGTGTGCTGCACCCATTAACTCCTCATTTACATTAGGTATATCTCCTAATGCTATCCCTCCCCCCTTCCCCCATCCCACAACAGGCCCCAGTATGTGATGTTCCCCTTCCTGTGTCCAAGTGTTCTCATTGTTCAATTCCCACCTATGAGTGAGAACATGCCGTGTTTGGTTTTTTGTCCTTGCGATAGTTTACTGAGAATGATGGTTTCCAGTTTCATCCATGTCCCTACAAAGGACATGAACTCATCCTTTTCTATGGCTGCATAGTATTCCATGGTGTATATGTGCCACATTTTCTTAATCCAGTCTATCATTGATGGACTTTTGGGTTGATTCCAAGTCTTTGCTATTGTGAATAGTGCTGCAGTAAACATACGTGTGCATGTGTCTTTATAGCAGCATGATTTATAATCCTTTGGGTATATACCCAGTAATGGGATGGCTGGGTCAAATGGTATTTCTAGTTCTAGATCCTTGAGGAATCGCCACACTGTCTTCCACAATGGTTGAACTAGTTTACAGTCCCACCAAGAGTGTAAAAATGTTCCTATTTCTCCACATCCTCTCCAGCACCTGTTGTTTCTTGACTTTTTAATGATCACCATTCTAACCGGTGTGAGATGGTATCTCACTGTGGTTTTGATTTGCATTTCTCTGATGGCCAGTGATGATGAACATTTTTGCATGTGTCTGTTGGCTGCATAAATGTCTTCTTTTGAGAAGTGCCTGTTCATATCCTTCACCCACTTTGTGATGGGGTTGTTTATTTTTTTGTTGTAAATTTATTTAATTTTTTTGTAGATTCTGGATATTAGCCCTTTGTCAGATGAGTAGGTTGCAAAAATTTTCTCCCACTCTGTAGGTTGCCTGTTCACTCTGATGGTAGTTTCTTTTGCTATGCAGAAGCTCTTTAGTTTAATTAGATCCCATTTGTCAATTTTGGCTTTTGTTGCCATTGCTTTTGGTGTTTTAGACATGAAGTCCTTGCCCATGCCTATGTCCTGAATGGTATTGCCTAGGTTTTCTTCTAGGGTTTTTATGGTTTTGGATCTAACATTTAAGTCTTTAATCCATCTTGAATTAATTTTTGTATAAGGTGTAAGGAAGGGATCCGGTTTCAGCTTTCTACATATGGCTAGCCAGTTTTCCCAGCACCATTTATTAAATAGGGAATCCTTTCCCCATTTCTTGTTTTTGTCAGGTTTGTCAAAGATCAGATGGTTGTAGAGGTGTGGCATTATTTCTGAGGGCTTTGTTCTGTTCCATTGGTCTATATTTCTGTTTTGGTATGAGTACCATGCTCTTTTGGTTACTATAGCCTTGTAGTATGGTTTGAAGTCAGGTAGCGTGATGCCTCCATCTTTGTTCTTTTTGATTAGGATTTTCTTGGAAATGTGGGCCCTTTTTTGGTTCCATATGAACTTTAAAGTAGTTTTTTCCGATTCTGTGAAGAGTCATTGGTAGCTTGATGGGGGTGGCATTGAATCTATAAATTACCTTGGGCAGTATGGCCATTTTCACGATATTGATTCTTCCTATCCGTGAGCATGGAATGTTCTTCCATTTGTTTGTGTCCTCTTTTATTTTGTTGGGCAGTGGTTTGTAGTTCTCCTTGAAGAGGTCCTTCACATCCCTTGTAAGTTGGATTCCTAAGTATTTTATTCTCTTTGAAGCAATTGTGAATGTGAGTTCACTCATGATTTGGCTCTCTGTTTGTCTGTTATTGGTGTATAAGAATGCTTGTGATTTTTGTGCATTGATTTTGTATCCTGAGACTTTGCTGAAGTTGCCTATGAGCTTAAGGAGATTTTGGGCTGAGACAATGGGGTTTTCTAAATATACAATCATGTCATCTGCAAACAGGGATCTGCAAACAGGGACAATTGGACTTCCTCTTTTCTGATTGCCCTGGCCAGAACCTCCAACACTATGTTGAATAGGAGTGGTGAGAGAGGGCATCCCTGTCTTGTGCCAGTTTTCAAAGGGAATGCTTCCACTTTTTGTCCATTCAGTATGGTATTGACTGTGGGTTTGTCATAAATAGCTCTTATTATTTGGAGAAACGTCCCATCAATACCTAATTTATTGAGAGTTTTTAGCATGAAAGGCTGCTGAATTTTGTCAAAGGCCTTTTCTGCATCTACTGAGATAATCATGTAGTTTTTGTCTTTGGTTCTGTTTATATGCTGGATTGCATTTATTGATTTGTGTATGTTGAACCAGCCTTGCATCCCAGGGATGAAGCCCACTTGGTCATGGTGGATAAGCTTTTTGATGTGCTGCTGGATTTGGTTTGCCAGTATTTTATTAAGGATTTTTGCATCAATGTTCATCAGGGATATTGGTCTAAAATTCTCTTTTTTTGTTGTGTCTCTGCCAGGCTTTGGTATCAGGATGATGCTGGCCTCATAAAATGAGTTATGGAGGATTCCCTCTTTTTCTATTGATTGGAATAGTTTCAGAATGAATGGTACCAACTCCTCCTTGTACCTCTGGTAGAATTCGGCTGTTAGTCCGTCTGGTCCTGGACTTTTTTTGGTTGGTAGGTTATTAATTATTGCCTCAATTTCAGAGCCTGTTATTGGTCTATTCAGGCATTCAACTTCTTCCTGGTTTGTTCTTGGGAGGGTGTATGTGTTGAGGAATTTATCCATTTCTTCTAGATTTTCTAGTTTATTTGCATAGAGGTGTTTATAGTATTCTCTGATGGTAGTTTGCATTTCTGTGGGATTGGTTTAATTAATTCTTTTAATTAACAAAGGGCTAATATCCAGAATCTACAAAAAGCTTAAATAAATTTACAAGAAAAAAATAAAAAACCCCATCACAAAGTGGGTGAAGGATATGAACAGACACTTCTCAAAAGAAGACATTTATGCAGCCAACAGACACATGAAAAAATGTTCATCATCACTGGCCATCAGAGAAATGCAAATCAAAACCACAGTGAGATACCATCTCACACCAGTTAGAATGGTGATCATTAAAAAGTCAGGAAACAACAGGTGCTGGAGAGGATGTGGAGAAATAGGAACATTTTTACACTCTTGGTGGGACTGTAAACTAGTTCAACCATTGTGGAAGACAGTGTGGCGAATCCTCAAGGATCTAGAACTAGAAATACCATTTGACCCAGCCATCCCATTACTGAGTATATACTCTTTATCATTTTTTATTGCGTCTATTTGATTCTTCTCTCTTTTCTTCTTTATTAGTCTTGCTTGTGGTCTATCAATTTTGTTGATCTTCTCAAAAATCCAGCTCCTGAATTCATTGATTCTTTTAAGGGTTTTTTGTGTCTCTATTTCCTTCAGTTCTGCTCTGATCTTAGTTATTTCTTGCCTTCTGCTAGCTTTTGAATGTGTTTGTTCTTGCTTCTCTAGTTCTTTTAATTGTGATGTTAGGGTGTCAATTTTAGATCTTTCCTGCTTTCTCTTGTGGGCATTTAGTGCTATAAATTTCCCTCTACATACTGCTTTAAATGTGTCCCAGAGATTCTGGTATGTTGTGTCTTTGTTCTCGTTGGTTTCAAAGAACATCTTTATTTCTGCCTTCATTTTGTTATGTACCCAGTAGTCATTCAGGAGCGGGTTGTTCAGTTTCCATGCAGTTGAGTGGTTTTGAGTGAGTTTCTTAATCCTGAGTTCTAGTTTGATTGCACTGTGATCTGAGAGACAGTTTGTTATAATTTCTATTCTTTTACATTTGCTGAGGAGAGCTTTACTTCCAACTATGTGTTCAGTTTTGGAAGGTGTGATGTGATGCTGAGAAGAATGTATATTCTGTTGATTTGGGATGGTGAGTTCTGTAGATGTCTATTAGGTCTGCTTGGTGCAGAGCTGAGTTCAATTCCTGGATATCCTTGTTAACTTTCTGTCTTGTTGATCTGTCTAATGTTGACAGTGGGGTGTTAAAGTCTCCCATTATTATTGCGTGGGAGTCTAAGTCTCTTTGTAGGTCTCTAAGGACTTGCTTTATGAATCTGGGTGCTCCTGTATTGGGTGCATATATGTTTAAGACAGTTAGCTCTTCTTGTTGAATTGACCCCTTTACCATTATGTAACAGCCTTCTTTGTCTCTTTAGATATTTGTTGATTTAACGTCTGCTTTATCAGAGACTAGGATTGCAACCCCTGCCTTTTTTTGTTTTCCATTTGCTTCATAGATCTTCCTCCATCCCTTTATTTTGAGCCTATGTGTGTCTCAATCAGAGATTTTTTTTTAAAAGGAGACATTAAAATTGATACTGTAGAAATTCCAAGGATTATTAGAGGCTACAATGAGCAAGTATATGACAATAAACTGGAAAACCTAGAAGAAATGGATAAATTCCTAGAGGCATACAATTTACCAATATTGAAAAATGAAGAAATAGAAAACCTGAATAGACCAATAACAAGTAATATGATTGAAGCCATAATAAAAGGTCTCCCAGCAAAGAAAAGCCCAGGACCCAATGGCTTCACCACGGAATTTTACCAAACATTTAAAGAAGAACTACTACCAATCCTATTCAAATTGTTCTGAAAAATAGAGGAGGAAGGAATACTTCCAAATTCATTCTACAAGGCAAGTATTACCCTGGTACCAAAACCAGACACGTCATAAAAAGAAAACTACAGGCTAATATCCCTGAGGAATGTTGCTGCAAAAATCCTCAACAAAACACTAGCGGATCAAATTCAACAACACATTAAAAAGATTATTCATCATGACCAAGTGGGATTTATCTCAGGGATGCAAATATGTTGTAATATATGCAATTCAATCAATGTGCTATGTCATATCAACATCATGAAGAACAAAAACCATGTAATCATTTCTACTGATGCTGAAAAAACATTTGATAAAATTCAACATCCTGTCATGATTGAAATAAAAACCTTCAAAAAACTGGGTATAAAAATAACATACCTCAACCCAATAATAAGTATACATAACCTACCCACAACTGGTATCCTGCTGAATGAGGAAATCTTGAAAGCCTTTCCTCTAAGAAATGGAACAAGACAAGGATGCTCATCTTCACCATTGTTACTCAACAAAGTACTAGAAGTCCTAGCTACAGCAATAAGACAAAAGAAAGAAATAAAAGGCATCCAAATTGGAAAGGAAGACCTAATTATCCTTGTTGTATTAGTTCGTTTCCATGCTGCTGATAAAGACATAGCCAAGACTGGCTAACTTATAAATAAAAAGAGGTTTAATGGACTCACAGTTTCATGTGGCTGGGATGCCTCACAATCACGGCAGAAAGTGAAAGGTACATCTTCCACAGCAGCAGAAAAGAGAGAAACAAAAAAGAGAGAAAAGAGAGGACCAAACAAATTTCCCCATATAAAACTATCAGTTGTCATAAGACTTATTCACTACCATGAGAACAGTATGGGGAAAACTGCCCCATGATTCGATTATCTCCCATGAGGTCCCTCCCACAACACCTGGGAATTATGAGAGCTACAATTCAAGATGAGATTTGGGTGCGGACACAGACAAACCATATGACTTGTTTACAGATGATATGATCTTACATTTGGAAAAATCCGAAGACTCCATCAAAAAACTATGAGAATTAATCAACAGTAAAGTTGCAGGGTACAAAATCAGCAAACAAAAATCAGTAGCATTTCTAAATGCTAACAGGAAACAATCTGAAAAAGAAATCAAGACAGTGAACACATTTATAACACTTACAAGTAAAATAAAATACCGAGGAATAAACAACCAAAGAGGTGACAGATCTCTACAATGAAACCTATAAGATATTGATGCAAGAAATTGTAGAGTACACACAAAAAATGGAAATATATTCCATGTTTATGGACTGGAAGAATCAATATTGTTAAAATGTCCACACTCTACAAAGCGATCTATAGATTCAATGCAATCCTTATGAAAATAACGATGTCATTCTTCAAAGAAAGAAAAAATTCCTAAAATTTATATGGAACCACAAAAGACCCAGAATAGCTAAAGCTATACTATGCCAAAAAAAAGAAAGATAGAAAGAAGGAAGGAAGGAAGGAAGGAAGGAAGGAAGGAAGGAAAGAAAGAAAGAAAGAAAGAAAGAAAGAAAGAAAGAAAGAAAAGAAAAGAAAAGAGCCAAAAAAAACTGGAGGAATAACATTACCTGACTTCAAATTATACTACAGAATTATCGTAAGCAAAACAGCATGGCACTGGCATAAAAACAGACACATAGACCAATGGAACAGAATGGATAACGCAGAAGTAAATCCATACACCTACAGTGAACTCATTTTCAACAAAGGTGCCAGGAAAACACGTTAGGGAAAAGAGAGTCTCTTCAACAAATAGTGCTGGGAAAACTGGACATTCAGTTGCAGAAGAGTGAAACTAGACTGTATCTCTGGCCATCAAATCAAAATCAAATCCAAATGGATTAAAGACTTAAATCTAAGACATGAAAATATTGAAAGAAAACATTGAGGAAACTCTTCATGAAACTGATCTGGGCAAAGATTTCTTGAGTAATACTCCAAAAGCACAGGCAACCAAAGCAAAAATGGACAAATGGACTACATCTATTTAAAAAGCTTCTGCACAACAAGGAACACAATCAATAAAGTGAAGAGACAACCCATACAGTGGAGGAAAATATCTACAAATTACCCGTCTGGCAAGGGATTAATAACAAAACAATGTAAGAGGAACTCAATAGGGAAAATAATCTAATAATCTAATTTTGAAACTGGTAAAAGATCTAAATAGACACTTCTCAAAAGAAGACAAATGACAAAAAAAGCAGGCATATGAAAGAGTGCTGAATATCACTGATCATCAGAGAAATGCAAGTCAAATCTTCAATGAGATATCATCTCATCCCAGTTAAAAGGCCTTTTAACCAAAAGACAGGCAATAACAAATGCTGGTGAGGATGTGGAGAAAAAGGAACCCTCATACGCTGTTAGTGGGAATGTAAATTAGTACAGCCACCATGGAAAACAGTATAGAGATTCCTCAAAAGATTAAAAATTTTATTACCATATGATCCTGCAATCCCACTGCTAGGTATATACCCCAAAGAAATAAAATCAGTATATCAAAGAGATATATGCATCCCTGTGTTTACTGAAGCACTGTTAACAATTAGCTAAGATTTGTAAGCAACCTAACTGTCCATCAACAGATGAATGGATATAGAAAATGCAATGTATATACACAGTGAAATACTATTCAGCCATTAAAAAAGAATGATACCCTGCCATTTGCAACACCGTGAATGGAATTGGAGGACATTATGTTAAGTGGAAAAAGCCAGCCACGGAAAGACAAACTTCAGATGTTCTCACTTACTCGTGGGAGCTTAATATTAAAACAATTGAACTCACGGAGATAGAGAGTAGAATAATGGTTACCAGTTGCTAGAAAATGTAATAGGGTGGGAAAGAGGGTTAGTGGAGATGGTTGATGGGAACAAAAATATAGTTAGACACAATGAATAAGATCTAGTGTTTGATAGCACAACAGGGTAATTACAGTCCACAATAGTTTATTGTACGTTTTAAAATAACTGACAGAGTATAATTGGAATGTTTGTAACACAAAGAAATGGTAAATACTTGAGGTGATGGATACACCATTTAATCTGATGTGATTATGCATTGTATCCCTATATCAAAATGTTTCATATACCCCATAAATATATATACCCACCATGTACCCATAAATATAAAAAATAATTTAAAAAATGATGCAGAATGAATTTTCATATAAACCACTACAACAACTATAACTGAAAAGAAACAGAACACTGACATTAAACTATACAAAGTCCACCAAAGTAATCAGTGAATTTATAACTTATTGATCTTTCACAGTTCACTTTAGTTTATCACATCAGCCTGTCTGAGAAGATGAGTAGACCTGAAACCCAGCCTGCCCTCCACACAGCAGGCAGCAGCCCTAGAGGTGGGGAAACTATTTTCTAACCAACTAAAGATGCTATCCGTCATGTAAACTTTCTAGTGAGGTTGCATCAGCCATGAAGGAGTTTATCCAAGTCTTTTAAAAGCCTGTTGCATGGGTATGTCTTCTATAAATCTCACATTCAAAACCAATGCAGATCACAGTACTTACGGTGTACTTGTTTTGAAAATGTGGATTGTTTCAACATGAATCACTTACTAAAGAACAATCTGGGTGAAACACAAATTTTACATTTGCTAATGTGTGATTTTGTCTGCAAGAAACACTAGGTAAATTCAGCCACTGAAGTAAACTGAGTTGCCTAGATAGGCACAAAAGGCACACACAAGCACACCTCAAACATCTAATTCAGTTCACCTTGTGTGTTATGCACTACAGCCACCCAGAGCCAGTGTTAGAACTTTCCATTCAATTTCACATAACCCTTTATGTACCACTTCACAATAACTCACAAGCTATATGATGAAAGAAAGAACAATGGTTATGAATGCAATTAGTTGCCTATAGATCTACCTAATCTCACTTCCAAAGAGAATCTGGATGTTCAGGAGTAATGAAAGAATATTTGATAAATAATACCATATGTTACGGTGGTATTATTTGCAAATAATGAAACAAGAATAATATGATAATAATTATTTTGGCTGGGAGCAGAAAAAGGAACCTATAAGACTTTTGTGTAAATTATGCTTTTTAAGAGAATCATTTCTCTGGAATTTGATCTTACTCTGAAAAAGAGTTACACTAAATAGTTTCTGATTTCCACTTAGCTTTACATAAGAATAGCATTTAGGTATGTGTAAATAATTAGGAATTCTATGAAATTAGAACCAGGTTATGTTTCTATCACACTGCTACTGCTTACACGCGGCTTAGACTCTCTTCCTGTCTCCACTGGATTCCTGTCGTCATCTCCTGTTTCCGTGCATATCTTCTGACAGCCTATACTCAAGACAACACGTTCTTAAAATGATTCTCTTAAAGTACAAGTTCGATGAGTTCATGCACCTTCTCAGCACCCTGCAGTAGCCCTCCATCTCACAGTAGAAAGCCAACGGCCTTACGTTGCTTCACGTCCTTCTTACCTCTCTGATGGCAACTCCATATCCCTTACCCTTCCTTCCCCACTTGATTCCACCACTTACTGACCCTCCTACAGACAAACCTGATTCCACATTTTCTGTGCACTGGCTATTTCCTCTGCTTGGAACGTCATCTCTTCAGATACTGATATGGTTTTTTTCTGTGTCCCCATCCAAATCTCATCTTGAACTGTACTTCCATAATGCCCACATGTTGTGGAAGGGACCTGGTAGGAGATCATTTGAATTATGGGAGTGGTTTCTCCAGTACTGTTTCCTGGTAGTGAGTAAGTCTCATGAGATCTCATGGTTTTGTCAGGGGTTTCCACTTTTGCACCTTCCTTATTTTCTCTTGCTGCTGCCATGTAAGAAGTGCCTTTTGCCTCCCACCATGATTCTGAGACACTCCCCATCCATATGGAAGTGTAAGTCCAATTAAACCTCTTTTTCTTCCCAGCCTTGGGTATGTCTTTATCAGCAGTGTGAAAACAGACTCATATAGTAAATTGGTACCAGCAGAGTGGAGCATTGCTGAACAGATACCCGAAAATGTGAAAGCACTTTGGAACTGGGTAACAGGCAGAGGTTGAAACAGTTTGGAAGGCTCAGAAGAAGACAGGAAAATGTGGGGAAATTTGGAACTTGCTAGAGACTTGTTGAATGGCTTTCACAAAAATACTGATAATGAAATGGACAACGAAATCCAGGTTGAGGTGGTCGCAGATGGAGATTAGGAACTTGTTGGGAGCTGGAGCAGAGGTGACTCTTGTTATGTTTTAGCAAAGAGACTGGCAGCATTTTGCCCCCACCCTAGAGATTTGTGGACTTTGAACTTGAGAGAGAAGATTTAGGGTATCTGGCAGAAGAAATTTTTAAACAGCAGAACATTCAAAAGGTAGCTTGGGTGCTGTTAAAGGCATTCAGTTTTAAAAGGGAAGCAGAGCATAAAAATTTGGAAAATTTGCAGCCTGAGAATGTGATAGAAAAGAAAATCCCATTTTTTTAAGGAGAAATTCAAGCTGGCTGCAGATATTTGGATAAGTACAGATACTTGGATAATGAGGAGCTGAATGTTAATCCCCAAGACAATGTCTCCAGGGCATGTTAGAGACCTTTGCAGTAGCCTCTCCCATCACAGACCCAGAGGTCTAGAAGGAAAAAATGGTTTCGTGGGCAGGGCACAGGTTCTTTGTGCTATGTGCAGTCTAGGGACTTGGTGCCGTGCATCCCAGCTGCTCTAGCCATGGCTGAAAGGGACCAATGCAGAGTGCATGTCATGGCTTCAGAGGGTGCAAGCCTCAAGCCTTGGCAGATTCTGCATGCTGTTGAGCCTGTGGGTGTACAGAAGTCAATAACTGGGGTTTGGGAACCTCCCCCTCGATTTCAGAAGGTGCATGGAAATGCCTGGATGCCCAGGCAGAAGTTTGCTGCAGGGGCAGGGCTCTCATGGACAACCTCTGCTAGGGCAGTGCAGAAGGCAAATGTGGGTTGGAGCCCCCACACAGAGTCCCTACTGGGGTACTGCCTAGTGGAGATGTGATAAGAGGGCCACGGTCCTCCAGACCCCAGAATGGTAGATCCACCTACAGCTTGCACTGTGCACCTGGAAAAGCTGCAGACACTCAATGCCAGCCAGTGAAAGCAGATGGGAGGGAGGCTGTAGCCTGCAAAACCACAAGGGTAAAGCTGCCCAGGATCATGAGAATCCACGTCTTGCACCAGCGTGACCTGGATGTGAGACATGGAGTCAAATGAGATCATTTGGAACTTTGAAAGTTGACCGACCTGCTGGATTTTGGACTTGCATGAGCCCTGTACTCCGTTTTTGCCAATTTCTCCCATTTGGAACAGCTGTATTTACACAATACCTGTACACCCATTGCATCTAGAAGTAACTAGCTTGCTTTTAATTTTACAGGCTCATAGTCAAAAGGGACTTGCCTTGTCTTAGATGAGACTTTGACTGTGGAGTTTTGGGTTAATGCTGAAATGAATTAAGACTTTGGGGGACTGTTGGGAAGGCATGATTGGTTTTGAGATGTGAGGACATGAGATTTGGAGAGGCCAAGGGGGAAATAATAGAGTTTGGCTCTGTGTTCCCACCCAGATCTCATCTTGAATTGTACTCCCATAATTCCCATGTGTTGTGGGAGGGACTTGGTAGGAGATAATTTGAATCATGTGGGTTGTTCCCCCATACTGTTCTCGTGGTAGTGAATATGTCTTACAAGATCTGGTTTTATCACAGGTTTCCACTTTTGCATCTTGCTCATCTTCTCTTGCCACCACATGTAAGAAGTGCCTTTTGCCTCCTGCTGTGATTCTGAGGCCTCACCAGCCATGTGGAACTGTAAGTCCAATTAAACCTCTTTTTCTTCCCAATATCAGGTATGTCTTTATCAGCAACATAAAAATGGACTAATACAGATATCAAATGGCTCCTTTCCTCATCTTGTTGGGATCTTCCTTCAGGTGACATATTCTTGGTAAACGCTACACACTACACTACTTAAAATTTCAATCCCCACTTCTCTAAGTATTCTCCATCCTGGTCCTCTTTCTCTTTTATTTTCTTTTCCAATAGTACTTTTACTTTCTGACCTGCCATGTAGTTAACTTATTTACTATAGGTTGATTGCTCATCTCTCCCCTGCTAGAATGTAAACTCTACAAGGGCAGAAATCTTTATGAGTTTTGTTCAGTGATGTGTTGCAAGGGCTTAGAATAGTGCCAGGAACATAGCAGATGCTCAACAAATATTGTTGAATGAAGGAATAAATAACTGAGACCATTAACACTTCACAAATCCTTCTAGTATTTCAGGGGTATAAATGTATTTCTAATGTTTTCTAGGCTCATTAACACAGTAGGCTTAAAACTAGAAAGATAATGATGAAAAAATCCAGAGTTTTGAGTAGACCTAGACCTAACACCAGAACTCTGAATTTAGTGATGAAAATGCTCAAATAGGGACCGTTTAAAAAACTAAGCAAAAATCTAAAATCTATGAGTGTTATTAGGATGGCACAGGGCAAGAACACATACAGATTGTCTTTTTTCACTTGAATTACTATGAAATGCTCATTTTTATCTGTGATGTTCTTCCCTCATCATTCTATTAAAGATAAAGATATATTGATTTTAACAATATTGATTCAGTTGTTTCAAAGAGGGAAGAAAAACTCAGCCTGTGCTTTTCCACTGGGATTGTGCTATTTAAAACAGTATGGCAGAAAAGCAAGTGAGCATGACTGTTTAATTACAGTAGAACATGCTACCAATTCAACTATTGATTTTACTTCATTCCCCATCTTATAATATATTATATACTTTTTCATGCATTCTACCTAGTGTTCAATATAGAATTTTATATTTATAATTTCTTTTAAATATTTAATGCCTTCCCATTTAAGTTCTTAAATCAAATGTTTTCTAATAGACTGAAATAATCAGCATCACGCTGAAAATTTAGGAAAAAGATATAGAGATAGATCAAACCTTATAATATGTAAGGAGTTTTAGAAAACACAAAGCCATGTATCTGCATAGTAAATGTGTCAAATTATACATATTAATTAGAATTTATGGATTAATATAATAGAAATTGTGTAATGATATGAATATGGTACAGCAGTATATAATGGCATTCATATATGCAGGTAATATGGAAAGTGAAATGTAAATTTATGTGATTTAATAAGCTTGTTATAGAACAACATATAAAAATTGAACAAGAAAAAGCTTGGCTTCATTAGCATGTGATATAAATTATTTTTAAAATTCTGTTTGAAACATAAATTATACTGCTATATGGAAGGCTTCTAATTTTCTTGGATAATAGAGCCATAATATTTTAGAAAAGTATAAAGGTCATTGACAATAGGTTGAAGATCAGTGTAAATATTACATGCATACATACACGTGTGTGCCTGTGTGTGTCTGTGCTTCAGGGTATGTACCAAGTTTACAACCACTGATGCTGTGTAACAGTAAGTATGAAATGAACAAAACTAAACTGCCATATGTAGCCAAGCAAGTTAATCGTGACATTTAGTTATTTGTTAAAACTTACAAACTAGAAAAAAAACCTGCAATATATTTTGCTGTGTTATTCCACCCACACCACTCTGGTCCTTTCTGTAGGTTGTTTTCTTGATCTATGAAGGCATTAGGGAATGACCACTAATTAGAGTTATAAGACCAAACCATGGTAAAATTGGGTGCCGCCCAGGCTATCTAAGTTGCTAATGTGCAATCTCATTTCAGAAGAGCTGTCACTATAAAACCAGGTCAGCATGGCGGCAGAAATCTATAAATATAGTGCCTATGTCATATCCTATCATCTCTGCAAGGAGCACGCACCCTGTCTTTTTAAAAGAGGTTTCCATATGCTATAGAAGACATGTGTGATAAATTAAGCACTTCTTTCTAGACACTGAAAACATAATAGTGATATAATTAATTACAGTCATATTCTTGTTAAAATTGTGCAGAAAAATTACACCTTTTTCGATTAGCATGAAATATAAGTGTCAAATCCGTAATAAAACCCTGATCAATAAAACAATAATAATTGTGTTGTTAAAAGCGGACATCGAAAGGTGTTCATGGCAACATATTTTAAAGGTTAGAAACCCTTTTAAAATAAACGGATTTCATCTTTACACTATGTCATCTAAATCATTACTGTGTTTGTGTATACAATTATAATCAGACGATAAATTGCAGCTATTGAATGGATTAAGTCTGTACTTCTTGACCTCATAAATCTGAGATTGTCATAGCTTTAGAAAATGCTTGTGTAACAATCAGTTGATTACATGGCATGAGCAGCTGTGTGCATGTTAACTGGAAAATATGAAAGGGGAAGGGTAATTCAAAGTTCAATGGTGGAACTTTATAACATATTTGACACATTCTTTTAACACTTTCAAACCCTTCCTTTGAAATATGCTATAGATGTTAGTAAGTTTACAAATTTAATAGAAGGGTGTTGAGAAAGTTTAACAAAATGGGGTCCAACTGAAATGTCAATGATTATGAAGATTCCCTGAAAAGATTTGTTCATGTTAAATCACTGTGTCTTTGAATGCTTCAGTAGAGCATAAGGAACAAGAGTATAGGGTGAGAAATACTTCACAGTATTTCTCTCTAGTTAGTGATTTGGGGGAAAGAGTCCTCACGAATCCATTTCTCACAAATGACATTCTGTTTTTAAGTGGACCATTTCCACCAGCTGCGCAATGCCACTGTGACACGACTTCAGTTTACATTTAAAAAAATACATCGAAGATTGTCTGATGTTTTATATTATCAAAAATTTTGAAACTGTGAAAATGGTTATCTTACCATAATGAAAATAAAATGCTTAAGGTAGCAATATACTAATAGTTTCTGAAGGCAGGCTATACCTGAATCTGCTATTTTATGTTTGATTCAAGAGGTATTATGTCCATTTTAGATCTTCTTAAGAAGAATTGGTTTTAACTAAAATTTATCTATTTGTGTATAGCTTCCACCTTCAAAAATTTGTATAGAATATGACCCAATTTTGAAAATCTCATATATTAAAATGGTATTAATCAAAGATTCAAAGAGAATTAGATTATTAATAATGAAATATTTTCATTTACTTTAATTTTCTGAGATGAAAGGAACTAAAGCATGCTTTAAGCATTAGTTAGGAATTTACAGCCTGCTCATAAAAGTGGCATTTTTCTCATTTTGCATAAAAAGTTAGAGCATAGAATAGCTAAATAACTAATCCCAAGGTCACAGCAAAAAGGGGAATCAGGGGCAGCTAAAAAGAGAATCCTCAATTTCAAGCTCCTGAGGAACAATTGCCTTTTTATAACCCCTATTTAATAACATTTAATGATTAAATTACCATGAAAATAAAACATCTTGTTCGAAAGGCATTCTAGTGTGGAAAAATAGAAGACAGTGATCTATGATATGCACTCAACTTCGTTAAAACAGTCTCCTAACAGATTAGACCCGGCATGCTCGCCACCTGTCTGGAGAGCCCCCTGGCTTTGAAAGAGCTGTGGAAGCGATGTCCACATCTCAGGAGAGATGGAATATTTTTGCCTTCATGAATTCTGACTGGGATAGTTGATGATTAGAAACAGTTGCACAAATGTCTCATTCTGACTTCGGATATTATATCCACACAGATTGCCCCTTCATTTAATGTTGAAATCTACAGTTCTGTTAGACAATGCTATAGTACCTTGTTACATACTTTATTAACTAATAAGAGCTATACCTAATAATAATAACTAAAATTTGAGTGTCAATCTTTGCATTAGACAATTTACTTACATTAACACACTCAGTATTTCAAGTAACCTGTGAGGGAATTATCGTATTTAACATCCAGATTACAAAACTAAACCATTAAGTGTATTGTCCACGGTCACAGAGCTAGAAGGTGGCACAGCTAGAAGATGGAACATCAGATTTCAACATCAAGGACTCAAATTCTCAACCACTAGACAATACTGCCTACAGGTTTTGCCTTTCCTAGCCCTAGTTGATTTCTCACGGTGGGGCTTTTGGAGCTCAGGAATTTAAGCTGCCCAATGGGATGCCTCATAAAATCCACTGCTTTAAAAGAAACATTTTAATCCAAAATTTTAATCTAAAAATAACCCATAGGTGAGTATGGCTAGTTACGTTTTGTCAGCTTCATTGACCTAACTAGTTACATGATGAAATGCAGCTACTATAGTGTGTATGAGTTTTTCCTTTGTGTAAAAAATATAATCAATTAAAGTTTATCATTCTAGTCAAAGAAAGAATTTTTTTTCAAATAAGTAGTTAAAGCAATCAAACAACTGCTGTGAGAAATTTTTCCCTTAATAGAGTACTTACTTGTCTATCACAGAATGGATTGAAAGGAACTTATTCAAAATTCGTCAAATTGGTTCTTGGCTTTCTTTGACATCACTGATATAGACATTCAATGAATTAACCCAATTGATTAACTATTTTAGGTAAATATGCCAAATGAAAATAATGACATTTGGGGGTTATTTGATCTCTGTAATTCTATTATATGAACACAGCCTTGCTTAACTTAATTTTTTCTCAGCTGAGTTAATGCAAGTTTTCCCTCCATGTCCCCCCTCACTCTGTGGTTCTTCCCACATGTCTTTCTGACATCTGAAAGTACCATATCCACCAACCCAGGGCTTTGGGACATGTTCTTTCCTTGTCTAAAACACATTTTCCCACCCTCTTTCCCCATCCCTACCCTAGCTAAAAGTACCTTTTAACTTTCCGTAGTTTTTCAGATCGCAACTCAATTGTGCCTTTTCTAGGAAAAGTCCCCTGACCTCCATTACAAGGTTAAAACCCCCTATCGCAGGCTACGAGAATACCAGTATCTCCTTCCATAGATCCATAGCAGCTGTCAACATAACTGAGTGATATATTTATTAGTATGATTCTCTGATTAATGCCTCTTCCCAATAGCCTGGAGGCTCCATGTTGGCAGGTGCCATATCTGCTTTTGCTCATTTACTCCCAGTGCCTAGCACGGTCCCTGATATGTGTTAGGTAATCAGTAGATAACATGGTGAATGGAGGGATAATGAATATCAGGCTGATGAAGCCAGAGACATGGTGCACCTCTGAGCAAAAAGGGAACATTGATTTCTAATCAACTTCATTGAGCTGTAATTTACATAGACTAAAATTGACCCATTTTTAAGTGTGTGGCTCAATCAGTTTTCAGTATCACAATTTTTCATAGGTTGCCTCTCTGACAGTGAACTGTAGCACATTACAAGTCTTCGAATGTTCCTGGACTTAGGGCCCTTCGTCTGTGATAAGATATTGTGCTCTTCCCACAGTCCCTGCCCATTCCAGGATTCTAGGTCTGTGTTTAGGTTCTCTGCATTTCAGAATATATTTAAAGATATGTTTTCCCAAAAGGATAGCTATACCTCTAGAAACTTGTCAAAAGATAGGCTCAGCTTGCCTGATTTCGGTAGTGATTTGCTTATACACTCCATAATTTATCAAATTTGAATTTTTAAGTTATCCCCACTTTGAAAAAGGAAGATTTGGCTGACTTAAAATAGCATGTCTTTGAATATATGGTTCAATATCTTTGTCAGCATTTCCATCCACTAGAATATAAAACAGAATATTGAGACCTCTTCAACCAGAGTTCTGGTAGCTTTTTTCTATCAGCCACTAGGCAGAGTGGAAAAAAAATTAAACAAAGGTTACTTACGTAAAAAAAACAACTCGGGTATTTATCTTCTTTCAACCTATCTTCCTTTCTTTTTACTCCCTGTTCATTCATTCATTTGCTCATTGGTTCATTCTTTAAATAACAGAAATACAAAAACAGTACATCAATCTACTTTTGGAATTGAACACAAGAAATTATAAACTGTTCACTAAATACAACACATAATTTAAAACATATCAGACTCTGTTATATGAATAGTAAACAGAGAGAGATTAATTGAATTTTTTTATTTAAAAAAAGAAGACAAGCAATGTGAGCAAGAACTGCCCAACAGACTAGAAAAGCACATAGAGAAAGGAGAAAAAAGAGAAAAAGCCAAGACAGATTGACAAAACCACCCACCCACAGGGACCTGTATTTTGATAAAAAATAGACACTTTCTATTTTTAGGAGAGATATACCCAGCAGTGAATATTTAGGACATTGATTCTCAAATGATGCCCTTGAACTCGGTATTTGAAACTAAATGTTTTTAAATGATCTAATTCACACTAAAAAAACTTATAAATAATATCCCTCTGAAGACTGCTTTCCCATTATTTTGTAATTAAACTTTTGTATCTGAATCTGCTTATCTCTACTAGCATATAGATTTAGCATGAAAATATATATTTAATTGTATTAAGAATTTTAAAATTTGTATTTTAGGGTAGGACTTCTTTACCAAAAAAAAATCATAAAAGCTACTAATTTAAGAATTGACCGGGCACAGTGGCTAACAGCTGTAATCCCAGCACTCTGAGAGGCCGAGGTGGGAGGATCTCTTGAGGCCAGGAGTTTGAGACCGGCCTGGGCAAGATGGCAAGATCCCTGTGGCTACAAAAAATTTAAAAAATAGCTGGACTTAGTGGTGGGTGCCCGTAGTCCAAGCTACTCAGGAGGCTAAGGTGGGAGGCTCAGCCGTGAGCCCAGAAATTCAAGGTGGCATTGAGCTATGATGGCACCACCTCACTCCAGCCTGGGTGAAAAAATGAGACCCCCATCTCTACTTATACTAATAATAAATAAAACAAATAACTTAAAAAAATTGATGTTAAAATATTTTTCTATGTATTTTTATCCTTTGTGAAATTTTAATAAAATAATCTAGGCACATAGTTTAAAAAAAAAATCAAGCAGGACAAAGGACTTATAATGAAAACACCAGATGGTCTTAATACCTTCAGTCTCACTAGCTGAGGAAATCATTTTAATGGTTTCCTATGTAGTTTTTTGGAGTGATTACCTCCAAATGCTAAATGATATGCTTAATTACTACATCTCATTTATCAAATTTAATATAACATATTAGACATAAAAGATGAGAAGTTTACACTACTTCATTTCCACTACCCTGCCAACTTGTAACTCCTCACTTACTCCCAATCTTTGATAGTTCTATCAAAGAGCTATCTGAAAGAACTTTGGTCCTCTAAAGGACTTTACACCTTTATATTATAGATTTAAACTATCATTTCATGTTCATCAATTACTCTCAACACCCTACTATATACGATGAAAATATTAGTACTTCAACTCTCTTTTCTCTCTTTGTATCCTTCCAATTTTTCACTTCCTAATTTACACTCTTCATTATCTTTCTACCTTTCAACATGAATATTTTCATAATTTTTATTCTTTTCTAAAAAATGTAGTCTTTTTTTTAAATCTATAGAAAGTGGGGGCATGGAGCAGACATGGGAAGACATTTCATAAGAGGAACAGAAGGGATAGGATGGTTCTCCATGGTGGTGGGCAAAGTAAATTCTATTTTCTGTCTTCCTACAGCATCTTGAGTAAAATATTGATTTGTTATTAATGCAGTGTGGAATAGAATATGCTTTGTAAAGGTCTCTTCATGCCTGAGTCTTGGCCAAAGGTAAGCATGGTTCAAAAAATAGGTCTTTCAAGGAGATCTCATTACACTCTGATTACAAGAGCATATACTTAGGTCTTGAGTTATGTTTTAGCATAAGTCTTTAAGGGTATCATGGAAAGGTGAGCACCAAAGTGATCACAAAGCAGTGCTGGTTAGACTATGTGGCCTGAGTCAAAGGTGAGAAGGAACCTAGGATAATGCCATGTTAGGGAAGTTAAGAAAGTAAGTTTTATTCTTGGAGAATAGTTTTTAGAAAAATAAAAAGTCACCAACATGTGGGGTTTGAGTGTAAAAGTGTCATGGGTATTCTTTGAAGAATCAGTTTGGGAAATGGAGTCAGGGTAGAAGGCGGATTCACTAGGAAATGACTGCGTGATGGGAGAGGTTTCCAGGAAACTTGCATAAGGAAGTCTGTAGAAAATTCACTGGACAAACTGGAAGGGAAAGCAAGTCTTATCTATCCCCAAAGGCCCATCTCAAGGGTCATCTCTTCCCAAGATTCTTTCTGCCTTCTCCAGGCCCTTGCTGATTGAAAGTCCTTTCTCCCCCTTACATTGTCATGATCATCTTTCTAGAACCTCTTAGAGAGCTTATCCACCTTTTGCTTTGTGTTAGGTTACTTATAAATATGTGATGTCTGTTCAATTAGATGGCAACTTAATGTCGAATTTATCTTTACCTCCCCAACACCTAGACCAAAATCTTACATATAGTAGGCATTTAATAAGTGTCTTTCAAATATGTGTTGATATGTGTATGCATGATTAAAAGAGAAATATGTTCAGTTCTTTTCTCTTCTTTGTTTCCTTCCTTTGTTTCTACCTTTCCTCCATCTATCCTTTTTTTCATTCCTTCCTTTCCCCCGCCCCACCACTTTGCCTTACTTTTTTTCCTTTTTCTAACAAAGATAAGACCTATGCATGCAGGGACAGGGAAAGGCGGAGGTTTGAAGGATTAGTAGAGATTGAAAATCCTAAAAGAGAACGAGAATAGAAGTGATAAAAAGAGAAGAAATATGATCCAGATATTTTTTAAAATTCTTCTAAAAAAGAGAGTGCAATATACACATACTATGTACCCACAAAAATTACAATTAAAAATTTTTAAAAAGAGAGTGCATAAACCTCTCTCTAAGGCTGGAAGGGCCAGGCCAGAATATGAATGTAATATCTTAGCTGAGCATGCACTGAAGTTTTTTTAATGATGCTTGCCTGAATGTGAAAGTCGAGGAGTGTTCAAATTCCTGCCATTCCTCTGCACTAAGAATAGATTGAAAAACAAACAAGAATCATATTACCATAAACACATTTCAAATGTGAGTGAACAGAGTTTTAAATCCAAAGGGAAAAAAATATAGAGGTTTGTATAGTTTCTGTTTGAAGGACCAGCAGTCCATAACGCAGTTATCTGCATTCAAACTAGCTCTCAGAATTGATGGACATTTAAATATAGATCATTATTATGTTTGTGTCACTTAGGCCTCTTACAGAATTAATCGAAAGGAATCTCAAGAACCTAAAGAAAATTGTGGCATTTATTACGTTTAAAATGTAATAAAGAGTAGAAGATTCAAGGAAGAGAATGCTGACTACTTTCTAAGCCATCACCTAAGGCAGGGCTCCCATGGCCTGTTAGGAAACAGACTGCACAGCAAGAGGTAAATGGTAGTCAAGACAGTGAAGCTTCATCTGTATGTACAGCCGCTCCCCATCACTCACATTACCATTTGAGCTCCGCCTTTGATCAGATCAGTAAGGGCATTAGATTCTCAAAGGAGCATGAACCCTATTGTGAACTGTGCATATGAGGGGTCCAGGTTGCATGCTCCTTATGAGAATCTAATGCCTGATAATCTGTCACTGTCTTTCATCACTCCCAGATGGGGCTGTTTAGTTCCAGGAAAACAAGCTCACAGTTCCCACTGATTGCACTTTATGGTGAGTTGTATAATTATTTTGTATATATTACAATGTAAAAATAATCAAAATAAAGCGTACAAAAAAAGTAATGCACTTGAATCATCCCAAATCCACCTCCTACCCACCAGTCCATGGAAGAGTTGTCTTCCATGAAACCTGTGCCTGGTGCCCAAAAGATTGAGGACCTCTGGCCTAAGGTATCTTCGTGAATTAGAAAAGTTTCAGGCTCTGCTTCTCACCTTGGAGGCTCACAAATTTGGCTTTACACACTAAGAGTAGAGTCACCTCTCAGGGCCAAACTCACAGCAACCAAGTTCATAAAACACAGAGTTACCAGAATACCAACTTCTTAAATTATACTGAGAAATTTAATTGTCAAAGGGTTCAGACATTCATATTCTCTGCTTGCAACAGTATCTCCTTACGGGCAGGCTCTGTGGGAAGGTATTTGTAACTAGAATTTTATTTGATGCATTTGGAATTAGAGTCAGCAGAGTTACTTGTGTAGTTCAAGGGTCTACTGAAATCCAGTGACAACTGTTCAATGCACCTATAATTTTGAGATGAATATTCCTGCCACTGGGCCTCCACAGAATGCATGGAGTTGATTTGTTTTTTACTTGTAATTCCTGTGAGATTTATTGTATATGCCATGTTCTTACGTGTTTCTTAGTATCATTATGTTTATATAATCATTTACATTCACTAAAAGCATTTACATAAGTTATATCATAATGTCCATAGCAGTTCTGTATTAACATTATCATCTGTATTTCACAGAAATGGAAAGAAAGGCTCAGAGATGACAAGTGACTTAGCTAAAGATCTCATAGGCACTGGCATATGAAATTTTGAAAGCAGGAAGCATATCTTATATTTTTTATAGTTCCAAGAACAATGCTCCATAGCTGTGATCTACTTGTAACATACTTGTTGATGATAATAGTAGTTTTATAGAAAATATGTATTAACAAAACTGATACGTTTGAATATTTATGGAAATAGTCTTCATTTTACTCAGTATTTTACAAGTTTTTCTTTCAATATTGACTTTCCCTTAATACATTTAAAACAGGATGTGCTTTATAAAAATCGGGCTTTTCCACAGCATTTTAGGAACTTGTATATGTTTTAAGAAATTAATGACTTTCAACTATTATTTTAGGGTTTAAAAATGATGATTTTCTTCCTTTGGGTGGCATATCAATTATTGTTCTTAGTTGCAAACAACAGACTCCACTCCAGGAAATTTGAGGAGAAAAGTAATTTACAATGAGGAGTAGTGGGCTTGATCCACACTTTACCCAATGCTACAGTTGCAATATTTGACCTTCTAAACCTTATGTTGAAATATGATCCTCAGTGTTGGAGGTGAGGCCTGATGGGAGGTGTCTGGGTCATGGGAGCTGATTTCTCATGAATAGCTTAGTGCTGTCCTTAGGTAATGAGTTCCCATTCTATTAGCTCCCCAGAGAGCTGGTTGTTAAAAAGAGCCTGGTACCTTCTCCTCTCTCTCGCTTCCTCTCTCTTCACGTGACTTCTGTACATGCCAGCTCCCCCTTCACCTTCCATCATGAGTGGAAGCACCCCGCATCCATCACCAGAAGCAGAGGTTGGTGTCGTGTTTCTTGTACAGTCTGCTGACTGTGAGCCAAATAGACCTCTTTTCTTTATAAATTACCTAGCTTCAGGTATTCCTTTATAGCAACACAAATAGAATAAGACACTCAGATACTCCCAAATCCCTTTTACGGTGTTTATGTGCCTCACAGCCAGATTCTCCAGCAATCTTTTTCTAAGGTTGGCCCCTCTGACTTTCTTTAAGGCCTATTCAAGGGCTATAAATGCTGCTTTACCAACGTGCACAGAGAACCTGAAGTGCTATACAGATTGGGTCCCATGGGGCAGCCCTCACCCATGACTGGCCCCTGTGACTGCAAGTATGAGAATCCAGCTCTTTTGCCCCAAATTGGGACAAACTCTGGATGTAATTTAAACTCCAGAGCTCCTTGCAGGATCAAGATGAAGCAGGGGTTTTGCCTAAGAGCTCATCCTTGCTTGGCTTCTAAATTCTTTCCTTTTCTGCTTACTCTACTTTCTTACTGTTTCTCTTGGGATCACATTCTTTAAAAGTCACTTGCACTGAATCCTCATCTCAGGATCTCTCCTTCCGAGGAAATGTGTTTATTTCCTAAGACTGCTATAACCAACTACTACAACCTGGGTGGCTTAAAACAAAAGAAATGTATGCTGTCAGTTCTGAAGGCTAAGAGGGCAAAATAAAGGTGCCTGCAGGGCTATGCTCCTTCTGAGACTGTAGAATATTTCCTTGCCCACTCCCAGCTTCTGATGGTGGCCATTGATTCTCGGCATTCCTTGGCTTGCAGCTGCATCACTGAAATCTCTTCCTCTGTCCTTACATGGAGATTTCAGTGTGTCTCTGTGTCTTTACATGGTATTCTCCTCCCTGTGTCTCTGTTTTTCTTATAAGGACACAGGTTATATAGGATTAGGGCCATCCTAATCGAGTATGACCTCATCTTAATCAGATTACATCTGCAAAGACCCTATTTCTAAAAAAGGTCACATTCACAGGTACTAGGGATTAGGATTACCACGTATCTTTTTGGGGAACACAATTCAACCTACAACAGTAACCTAAGACAAATGAGGTTAGGGGACTCACAGGATAGGCCAGAGCATTAGCCTTGGAGAGTGCAAAGCAAATAAGAATACCACCCAACCATGCCAAGAAAAGATTCCCAAGAAAGCCACTTCTACTTAGTAAGGGCACCACTATGGCTTCAGTTGCTGCTGATGCTGCTGTTGTGGAAAGAATTCTAGAGCCTCTGCCCCCCTGCCCTTGAAAGCAAGACACCTCTACTCTCACCCTCATGAGAAGATGAACTCTGTATATATGGCATCAGTCTTTTCATGTTGCTTCTTTCAAAGTGAAATCTCATGGAGACAAAGTGGAGAGTTGAAAGGGAGACTTCAACTTGAGCACGTTTTTGTGCTCCTACCATGGGAATGTAGGTCTCGTAAGATAAAGAATTCTTCAAATACAGCAGGAGTGCTCAAAATGTGTGACCAAACCAGAATACATGACAAAAGGCCCCTAGAGTTGGACTCAGTGACACATTAAGATGCCTAAGGGTATACAGAATTTTCTCTGCATTTTTAGACATGAGTTTAATTCTTTTTTGAAAAAGAAGAAATAAAAGCTTCTTACTTGGGAAATTTGTTGTGACTCATATTTTCTCATTTAGAATGCAATGTTGCTTACTCTTCTTTAAGTCCTTGGTGGGCATTTACAGTTTATTATTATACTAAAGAGCTGCATGAATATTCAGCTTTTGACTTCTTATTTATTACAAAATTCTTTAAGATATTTACATTCAAATTATTTACGTAGGAGGAGAAAGAGATTTAAAGGTAAATTTCATGATTCATTGTGGTTATTCCTGAAAAGCCATGTTTAAAGATTTTATATATCGCTCTATGAGACATTATCTTTATATGAATCATGAGGATATTTATTAATGTTATGGTTTTTTAGTGGAAGAGGCTTGAAATTTAGTTAGGTTCATAGTGCCAGTCTTGTTATCCGTTTTTTTCTAGTGCCCAGTACACAGCCTGAAAAATGGCAATAAATATCTGTTATTTGAAAAAGCATGAATAGGATTTTTTAGGTTCAAATATTTTCTATTGAAAGAATTTGAAACTTGACATGTGGAATTCTTTACTGGTCAAAATGGAAGTGATTTTTTTAACTTTGCCATCTATCTTATCATACAATCAAAATCACTTTGTTACAATGTAAATTACTAAGTTTCATGTTTTGAAGGACATCCAGACAACTATAATCTTATTTTTTTAATGGTCAGTACTCTATAGTGGGGGCCACCAACCAATGGCCAAATCTGGCCCACCACCTGCTTTTGCAAGGTCTATGAGCTAAGGATGGTTTTTACATATTTAAATGTAGAATGCAAAAAAGACTATTATTATTTAAGTGAGAACAGTTGCTCAGAGTTGAGGACATTGCCTCTTTGCCTGCCAAGCCTAAAATATTTACTATCTGGCACTTTACTGGAAGTTTGCTGACCCCTGCATAAGAATATATCCAAGTAAGACTTCTGTGTTGAAAGCATTCTGTTAACATAAGAAATTAGAATCTACCAAATGTGTTGCTATATTTTATTATGAAGAAAATCAGCCATAAAAGGAAAATAAGTATATTTTGGAAAAAAAAAAACCAAAAATGAAGAAAATACAATCAAAAGATAATAAAATTAAAGAGTACAAAATACCACTCTCCTCTTGCATCTGTGTTCTAGAAATGCAAAAACGGAGAAACACTGCCCACCTTAAGGCAACAAAATACATTCTAAAAATGATTCCTTATGTTACAGTAGGTAACAGACAAGAGCAGAGCAGAAAAGAGTTCCCACGACACACACACACACACACACACACACACACACACACACACAAACACCAGGAATGTCAGGCGATCATCAGTTGATGGTCAGACGGTTGTTAACTGTCTCTCTAAAATGATAATAGATATGCAGCTCACACCCGGGAAAGGCAGTCTCCCAATAAACAGAAGCACCTAAAACTGGTAATCAACAGCTTCCCAATAAGATCTCACTTATTGCCGAGTTGGGCAAGTGGGCTCAAGCATACGCATTAGGAGGCAAAATATCAAAGTTTAACTGGTATATGGCCTCCAAGGGACATTTGGTAAGAGAACTCCTCAAGCGAGCATGTGTACAACTCTAGTAAGCACACTGTGTATTCTACCCTCCCACGTGCTGGCAGGCCGCTGCATATGTGAACAGCCCCTGCCAAGGGAAGTATCAGGGGAGAAGGGATACAAGACCCTGGAAGCATGGCACCATATAAAACCCTAAGTCAAAGGTCAAACTATGCACTTGATCTCTCAAATCGCCCACTTGGTCTTCATCCAAATGTACTTTATTTCCTTTCATTGCTGCTCTAAGGCTTTTTAATAAACTTTCACTTCTGCTCTAAGGTTTGCCTCAGTCTCTCTTTCTGCCTTCTGTCTCCTTGGTTGAATTCATTCTTCTGAGGAGGCCAGATTGAGGTTGCTGCAGACCCATATAGATTCACTGCTGGTAACACTTAGGTTTGTATAACACCTGTAACTTTTCGGAGCTCTCTCATGATAGTATTTAATGTCTTCTAGCTGTATTTTAGCAGTAACTCACATTTTTTATTGTTTTGCTCTATGAAACTCAACTGTGTGTACATTCTTTTTATCTTTCATGATGACAGTTATTCTAGTCTGCCAAGAGATCTAGTTGAAAATCAAGAATTTCCTTGAATGCAATACTTGCCCCAAGTTTTTTGTTTGTTTTTGTTTTTTTCTTACTTTTTGGCTGGAGTAGGTGGTTAAGGCCGAAAGGTACTGGAGCAATCTTCAAGTCCTCTTTGTTTCTTAAATTTTATAACTCAGTGATGTGGCTTTGGGAAAAATAATCTCCATATACTGCAAAAAATATATTTTTTTGCAGATACTGAATACGGTGTGAATATAAATGTTATTCCAAAGATCTCAACACCTGATGGGGAGCATAATTCAAACATCATAAGTTTTGTTATTGAGAAGATTGTTTCTAATGGCATGTTCTGGAATTCTAAGACCATTGTTACTAATCATGTTGACCTATGATACAGATCAAAAGGCATATTAATTTGGTTTAAATGAGTTGATGTTGAGAGAAATACCTAATAATTAGAATCCAAAAGATTTTCATTAGGATGGACTCAGTAGTAGACTGAATTGTTGATATTAGTTGAGATAAATATCATATTATGCACTTGGATCTAACCTATAAGAAACTCACAGTGTGACTTAACAGCAATACATATGGAGAATGATTCAAGGCTCTAGTTTATTGCTAGGTCACTGTGCATCCATAGCATAATGAGATTGCAAAAATGTTTGTGATCTTAGGCTATGACAATTTCGGTCAAGTAAGGTAGTGACTCCTTTGTTGTGGGAAGTCAGGGACCCTGAACGGAGGGACGGGCTGAAGCCATGGCAGAAGAACATAAATTGTGAATATTTCATGGACATTTATCACTTTCCCAGTCAATACCCTTATAATTTCCTATGCCTGTCATTACTTTAATCTCTTAATCCCGTTATCTTCATAAGCTGAGGATGTATGTCGCCTCAGGACCTTGTGATGATTGCGTTAACTGCACAAATTGTCTGTAAAGCATGTATGTTCAAACAATATGAAATCGGGGCACCTTGAAAAAAGAACAGGATAACAGCAATGTTCAGGGAACAAGGGAGATAACCATTAAGTCTGACTGCCAGGGAGCCGGGCGGGACAGAGTCATATTTCTCTTATTACCGAAAACGGGTAAGAGAGATATCGCTGAATTCTTTCCCCAGTAAGGAATATTAATAATTAACAGCCCTGGGAAAAGAATGCACTCCCCGGGGGAGGCCTCTAAAATGGCCACTCTTGGAGTGTCTGCCTTATACAGTTCTAGATAGGGATGAAACATGCCCTGGTCTCCTGCAGCGCCCCCAGGCTTGCTAGGATTAGGAACCTCCAGCCTGGGGAATTCTAGTCAGACCGGTTCTCTGCTCTTGAACCCTGTTTCCTGTTAAGACGTTCATCAATGACAATGCGTGCGCAGTGGGACGTGAAACTTCATCAGAAATTCTAGTTTCGCCCTGGCCTTGTGGCCTTGCCCTGCCCATTTGCCTTGTGATATTTTATTGCCTTTGAAACATGTGATCTCTGTGACCCACACCCTATTCGTACACTCCCTCCCCTTTGAAAATCACTAATGATTTCCCCCAGCTTTAAAATTTCTCTCTTTTATACTCCTTCCCTTTATTTCTCAGACCGGCCGACACTTCTGGAAAATAGAAAAGAACCTATGTTGAAATATTGGGGGCTGGTTCCCCCGATACTCCTCTCTCTATTCTGTGACAGTGTGGTCACACCAAAGTCAAAATCTAGATAACACACTTTAGGAAGAGTATAGAGGATCAGGAATGGCAAACGGGTTTTATGTCTTTTGTTAATTCTGATTGATTCCTTGTGGTTGCCCAGAAAAAAAAAAAAAATGGGTTGAAAAGGATTCTGTAACCTTATTCAAAATGACCCATTGGGAAATGGTGCCAAATATGTCAGTGGCAAGGAGGCAATAAACTTGATTATTATATATATTCAGGATTGGGCTAGTAAAGGGTCTATAACAGCATTGACAGAAGAGACAGCTCTCTCATCTTCTGCACACTTTAATTTTTCTCATTAGTGGTCAGCACCTGTTAAAAATTTTCATATGCCTCTCAACAATGCCGTCTCCTGAAACAGATGTGGGTGAACTATGGCTGGCAGGCCAAATCTGGCACACTATTTTCATTTTAAGTTTAAATGGTAAAAACGACTATTCAAGTTTTAGTGAGAACAGTTGCTCAATTTTGCCTCTTGGCCCACAGAGCCTTAAATATTTAATACCTAGATCTTTACAAAAAGAAGTTCATTCTAATGCTCCTATCTTAGAGCCATGGTTGTTCCAGATAATGTTCCACAGGATGACATCCAATGTTCAGGGAAACATTAATTGATCTATACAGAAATAAGTTTGGCAAATTCAAGCTTTTAAAATACAATTATATATATATATATTTATATATGCTTTTTTGCTATTAGACTACCTACATCTTTTAATACACCTAATGTGCATTGTGAATCATCAAGAAGTAATGTAGAGTATGTAGTAATTTCTGGTTATTTAACCATGTTTAGTCCTTTTAAAAATATCTAATAAATGGCCTGTTAGAATGGTGTTCCACAGAATGCATTTGAGATATTGCTGGGATATATACAAAATAACGGTATATTAACAACAGCTAAATTTAACAAGAACATACAGTTAGTCCTCACTTAACGTCGATAAGTTCTTGGAGACTGCAATTCAAAGCAATATGACGATAAGAGAACCAATTTTCCCTTAGGCTAATTGATACAAAAAAGAGTTATGCTCCTTCAGCATATTTCCAGTCACAAAAACATCACTAAACTTCTAAATAAAGAATCAAAACATTTCTCATTTTAAACATCTGTACATACATTTAAGAAAGATTAATAAGGACAAGATAATTATTTTCCCGCTTATTCCAATCGAGGGTATGGGTGGCCCAAGCCGGTCCCCACAGATCAGGGTGCAGAGTGGGAACCCGCCCTGGGCAGGACACCATCCATCTGCAAAATTAGCCGGGCGTGGTGGTGGGCACCTGTAGTCCCAGCTACTCAGGAGGCTGAGGCAGGAGAATGGTGTGAACCTAGGAGGCGGAGCTTGCATTGAGCCAAGATTGCGCCACTGCACTCCAGCCTCGGTGACAGAGTGAGACTCCATCTCAAAAAAAAATAGAAAATAAAAATAAAATAAAAATAAGAGATGGATTCTTATTTATCTGGTCAGCATAGCTCCTGTTTCTGATGTAAGATGCTATTTGTTGCAACTTTGTTCTTCCATCAGATTATCAGACCATGCAAGAAATTGCTTAGCAACTCACCCCTATCAAAGACAGAGTTACAGGGAATTCTACTTGGGCTTTGGGTAGCTTTGTCTTCATGTTTATCTTCTTTGGCTTTTTAAGGGGACTGTATTAGTCCATGCTCACACTGCTATAAATAAATACCTGAGACTGAGAGGCTGAGTCTCAGTCTCAGAGACTGAGAGACTGAGAAAAGAGGCTTAATTGGCCCATGGTTCTGCAGGCTGTACAGGAAGCATAGTGGCTTCTACTTCTGGGGAGGTCTCAGGAAACTTAAAATCATGGCGGAAGGTGAAGGAGAAGCATACACATCACATTACACTACACCAGTTGGAGGAAGAGAAGGAGTAGGGAGGTGCCACATTTTTAAACAATCTGATCTCTTGAGAACTCTGTCACAAGAATGGCACCAAAGGGATGTTGCTAAACTATTCATTAAGGATCCACCGTCCCGACCCAATCATCTCCCACCAGGCCCCACCTCCAACACTGGGGATTACAACTGAACGTGAGATTTGGGTAGAGACACAGATGCAAACCATTATCAGGGACTGGGGATTGACTAGATGGAGCACATTTGTTTAACTCCTTTGTCAAACTGCATATTCCAACCATGTCTCACTGTAATTTTAGCTTGTCTAAGAATAGAATACACAGTTTAGTTAGGCATGGATTCCAGGTAGATGGTTTTAAAACATTGTTGGCCATAAAAAAAGTTATTGAAATACCGTTCTAGGACAGAGCCATCATATAGAACAAACAGATGTGAAGCTGCTTGCTAGCCTAGAGGGCAAATAAAGAGGAGGGCAAAGGATTCAGGGCTACAGAGAGGGAGGGTGGGGGATAGTCTCCAGCACCATGGAGTCTCCATCTAATCAGTGGAATAGGTGAGAAGACAAATGTTTCAGAGACTTTTGAAATTATTAAAAATGTATAAAGATATGAGGATAATTGAAATACATGAATTGTAACATAATAAAAAATTTATAAATAATAGCAAAAAATCACAACATTAAAGTCCAGTACAATAACCACCAAAGGTGTGTATAAACCCCACTGAGTTTTAAATGGTAGCAGTAAAGGGGTGGATACTCTATTATGAGAATATCATAAACACAATTTACAATGTACTGGGTCTAACTACTTTAGACTGCAGTCCCTGATGAAATTTTAAAATTTGGGAGAATTTACATTATTTCAGATGGACTTCATTAAAACTTTTGTGTTGTACTATTTTAAATTTAGATCATTCAAGTTCTCATAAAATTAGATTATACAATATTAGATATTAACACTATGCGTGTGTTTCACTTTGATATAAATACCAAATTAAGGGAGAGAGGATACTGTTTGCAAGACACTGTCTTGCTTTCCATCCTGTAGCAGTTGTACATTATCTTCACAAAATTTGAAGGCAACATTTTAAAACTGTAAACCTAAACCACAGTAAAGTTTAAGAGGTTTACTGGAAATGATTCATAAATTTCTGTAGCCAGTGATTGCAAAACAGAAGGTGTCTCAAGGATTGGAAAACTCCTATAAATTAAATTCTTATAAGATTTCAAATAGAAGTAATGAATTTATACAGAATGACCTGCGATGAGTTAATAACTAAGAAAAGAAAAAAGAACTTGAACACATGATGACATGAGATGTAAGAATAATGCATGAAAGGCCAAAGTCTAAAATGATCTGCCTGTTTCAAAATGTTCTAAAAATACTTTTACAAAGAAATGTTTAGAGGGAGAGGAACCACTCACTAGGAAGAGAAATGAGGCTGATGCTGTCCCATTAACTAATGACAGTGAGAAAGGAACTACTGAAGCTACTGAATGCAAGTTCTCCTCTGCCTCCACCAGAAATGGTCTTCAAACTAAGACAGAAGAAGCAAGCATGAAGCCCAGGGGATGTAGTGAATAAAATTGACGTTGTCACAAAGCTTAGATGGATTTGGTGCAGTGTACCACTTGTGGTTATAACACTAGATGCTATTTCAGTTGTGTAGAAGCAAATCTGGAGAATGGGAAAAGTGCTGGAGAAGTGTTAATAAAAATGTGTGAATACTGTTCTAATTTTCCAAAATGTAGAAAAATTCAGATTCTAGTAGACGTGACCTAATGAAGTCTCATTGATTCCTAGAAAAATCAAAAAACTCACTATTTAAATGATAAAATGGTAGTCTTGAATAGAGATGTATTTTCCATGGTATAGGTTATAAGTCATGACAATCAAATCCCATTTCTTTAGCTGGTACAGGAGGAAAAGCTAATAAAGAGTTTTGGGTTTTGTTATTTTTGTGTAACTGTTTTTAAATCTCTTGACAGCCATGACATTCTTGTGGGCAAGAGTAAAAAGGTTATGATAGTACCTATAAAAGCATAGTAACTTTAAAATGACAATACCGAAGACATATTGATTATTGATTAGTGCTAAACGGGAGAGTATTCTCTATAGGAATCCATTCATAGCCACACCCCTGGTCATGTAATTTGTAATTTTACCAACAACTTAAAGACAGTTGTTATACACAGTTGACAGAAAGCTGGAAAGGACAGCTGGTTCTGTGGACAGTAGGTTAAAGACCAGGACATGCCAGTTGCGGGCTTTAGCACTTGCTGGCTACTTTATCCTGGCAAGTGAAATACCTTCTCTCCATCTGTTTCCACAACTGTAAATGGGATAATAGTGAAATCATAAGGATGTAATTAATTATATGATGATAAATATAGCATATTGCAAGGCCCTATACATATTAAATCATAAAATTGAATCATTATGTTATCAATATGGAATAGGAGAATGAGCTAAAAGTAACAAGGTAGCATAAACAGACATAAAAAATAAAGTTCCAGACTTAGGTTTTAAAAAATCAGTTACATAAATGCTGGATGAAAAATTCCATGTGAAAAGCATCAGAGTTTTACTCATTTTCAAATTCAGTGTCACCCTATGACATAACAGTGAGAGAAATTTAACTTACACTTTATTTTTGTCCCAGGCAAGTGGAGTAGCACTCCACTCTTATTGTACTAGAAACAATTATGTTTTAAGATAATTGTTTATACGAGCTATAATATTTTGAGAAGGATATCAATTGGTATGTGGCTAGCAAAGTTAACCAAAATGACTAAATTGTGTCATTCACTAAGTAATTGAATGAAATAACGGGTGATTAGGCTGGGGAAGAAATGGCAAAGAGATTCGAACCAACTGGCCAGTTACATACAGTGAATACTACACCATGGAGAGGAATGAGCAGGCTCTCTGTATACTGATATTGAAAGATTTTCGAGATGTTAAGTGAAGAAAGCAAGGTGTGGAAGGGTATGAGCATTATTTGTTTTTATAAAACAAAGAAAGGAGTAAGTACCTATATTTGCTTGGAGATTCATAAAATGAGACCTTGGGAAGAAACCAAGAACATAATTCACCTATTGAGAGTGAGAGCTAGGCAAAGGAGGAAGAAGACAAGGACTGGGAGCAGACATTTTACTTCATACCTGAGTTGATTTGTTCCCTCAGAAGCTGACCCTGAGATGAGGATTTTTGTACAAGCGATTTCTTTAGGAGATGATCCCAGGAAGCAGGGATGGGAAAGAAGCAATAAGTGATGTATTATTAACCAGGTTACTGCTATGGAGCTGTATCCCACTGGCAACCTCCAGCAGACAATGTAAAGTGCACATCAGAGCTACTCCAGCAGTAAATGAGGAAACTCTTACTGAGGAAGGACTGCTTACTGGTGGGGAGCCCTGGGGCAGATGCTCTTAGCCATGGGCATGGGGGAGGTAAACCCAGGACATACAGGCTGGGTAGTGCACCAACAGCATCTGTTATTATACCCTTCTGATTCTTTTAGGTTTTTGAACCAAGGGAAAGTGTTTCGTTCCCAAAAAGTTCTTAATAAAATTTATAAAGAAAAATAAAATAATCATATGTCATAAAATATTAGTGATACTGACATCCAGAAAGAGATTAGATCTATTTTTTGCTCAGTTCTGACACACAGAACCAGAAGCAATATATCTTATAAGATAGCAAATCAATGGAAATAGGAAGAACTTTCTAAGAATAGATCTGCTGTCTTGTGAGGTCTTGATAATTACTATCATTGGTCGCACTCTATTAGAGAATAGAGCTCATTCAAGAATCTGTTTTAAACAAATATTTATTGGGTATTAAGCACAAGGTAATAAACAAAGTAGTTAATCTCCAAAAGTGGTAACAAAAAGATAAAGTAGTTTGTTATGCAGCAACAGGAACCTAAACAGCCCATTACATAAATTTCTCATTTAATTCCCTCAAAGTGGTAAGTATTAGAAAACCGAGGCACAGACTGACAAAACCTGAACCAGCAGGTAGTTATTCCAATTCCACAGTGATCCTCTGTAAGCTTACTAACCCGTTGCCCAGCAGCGCTGGCATCACCCAAGGAACAGACTTGCTAGAAATGCAGAATCTCAGGCCCTCCCACAGATTCGTTTAATCAAAATCTGCATTTGAATAAGAACTCTGGGTGATTTTGTGTGCACAGCATAGTTTGGAAAGCAAGTTTTACCAAGTTCAAACTCTACATACATAGTATAATTTGCTTTATCCCTAAAGGAAATATTATTGGCTCATATTTAAACTACATTTAATTTAAATTCAATTAGACATTTTAATTTATAAAGCCATGATATACAAGTTGAATCACTGCCATAACTACAATACCAGATGATCATACACACCTTTATAAATACCATCTCAAACATATTGTACTCATGTGATGGGAGTTGATCATTTAGGATAGAAAGATTTTTATGTCCTCAAATTTGAGCATAGTGTCCAGTACTATTGTGGACATAGTTCCATAGATATGCTCAGTGCCAACTTGGTAATCTATTAAAATATGTTAGGTAGTTTTTCTAAGTTCATTATAAACTTCACTCACAATTGTGAGGCACTCTATTATGAACTGAAATAATGGTACCTGAAAATATGAATAATACATCACACTAACAATGCTTTTGGAACCATTATGGCATAGAATATTGTATCAATCCATAATTTGAAGATGGGACTAAATGGATCTTTCATCTAAAAGAGCTACTGTGATGTGTCAATTTACACCTGATGTTAATAAGCACATACTATCACATAAAATCCATATTAAAATATTTTATATAAGATGTACTTGCATTAATAGGTATCTGTCATTTGTTACTAAATACAGCTGTTAAAAGAACCTCTTAAGTGCTTTCAAAATTTGTTTTTAAGACCTTGACATTGGATTGAATAAAAACTATTATGGAACCAATCCTTCATTGTGAAAATGGACATAATGGATGAAATACTGTATGTTGCTTACTTCATTTTTGCCAGGTCAAATAGAAATTCCCATCAGCATCTGACACCCCTTACATGGCCACATAATAAATGGGTGAGAGCCTAAATATGGACATTAAATATTTCATTTTCACTAGACATTGTTACAGTATAGTATGCTTTAACTTTTGAGAATATCTTTCACAATTCTTCTTTGACCATCATCGTCTTTCATAGTGAACCTCTCCTAAAAGGGAGTAAAATAAGGTAGCTCACTCCATTATGAATCATTCTAGATTATAAATTCATGTATCATTAACCATGAATTCAACAAGTACACAGTGATCTGTTTGATCTGAAATTGCATCAGAGTGTGAAGTAGTACTTTAGGAAGATTAAATTAATAAAATAAATTGAATAAATGTTCAATATAAGTGAAATATGGCACCTTCACCTAAGGGTAAATAAATAAATCCACTGTTTACATTGTTCCCCTTTGACTTCATTTTCTTCATCATCTTCTTGCTGACACTAACTGTGCCTCCATTTGATGGAATCAATATTTTAAATATGAATCAAAATGCAAAGTAGGAGGCTTAGGCACACATAAGTTTGAAGTAATTTTTTTCTAATGGCTTGGAGTCATTTGTCTTCGTCTGAAAGGCTTTTGACTAGTGGTGAGAGAATCACAGTGCTTTTCATTTTTATTAAAGTTGCTTCTCAACTTCAGAAATATTCTGTTTATCATTACATTTAAATAAAAGATACTAAGAGCAAACTGAATGCAAAAACTACAATATTGTATCATTATTATTACTGTTATTGTTCTTATTTTATAGAGTGAATATGGAATGTGATTTCTATGCAGCTTTGGTATTGGAATTAGTAAAATATAATTTCTCTTCCAAAAGGTTTGTGTTCTTTGATTTCCATCATGCCTTTATTTTCTCTTTCCTGAGAAGGATTCATCTGTCAGAAGTATGTCAGATGTTGTGCCAACCTTACAGAGGGATTTTTAAAGCAACCACTTTAAATGACTAGCCAGCACTTTGGTGCATAAATTGGACTTGAAAGTGCACAATTTAAAAAGTGTGTTTCTCAATTTTTCTGCTGATTTATTGACTTTTATTATTTCCATGTATGACAACATGTTTCCTGAAATGTAAGCAGACAATTAGCATTGTTTTAGCACATTTTTTTGAAGTCTAGATGCTCAGAAGCAATTCAATACTCAAAGCAGCCTAGAACCCAACTTGCTACTTAGAGAAATAGGTCAAAACTTATTTAACCTGAAATAAATTACTATCTTCCATCTGTGGGGTTTAAATTCTAAATGACCTTGAAATTTCACCTGCTGGTTTCCACCCACATGACTGAGTGGAATGATGTTCCTTCTGCCATTGAACTCTTCATTTCAGAGCTTTTGTAGCCTGGAATGGAGTATCTTTGTTAGCTTTGCTTACAAAATATATTATTTGAATTACAGGATTGGAGACAAAACGTTACTCAGGAAGGAAAAGAAATTGCATGTTAGAATCACTAAATTAATTGCTGCTCAGCAAACTTGAAAACCTGCAAGAAGAGATAAAACACGAAATCTCCACATTGGCCAGATTTCACCTGTTTGTGCCCTCTCATTTGACCTCTGGATTACTCCCTGTCTCAAGTTTTCCATCACAGCCTTTGCCTTATCTTCTGGTCTTTTCCTTCTAGTTGGAATCCCTGCCATCTTTAAATGTATTCCTATTTTGTCATTCAGCAGACAAACTCCGAGATTTGTATCCCCCTCCCGAGCCCTTCCCCTCCGTGGCTAACACGTTCTGCCATTACTTTCAGGCCACACAATGTCACCGTCTTCATGCTTTTCTTTGCACTCTCCCAGCTGATGTCGACATCCTTCATTCCACGGCATCTGAGCAGAACCACAAGATGACAACTTTAGGATCATAATGCGAATTAGTTATGCTCTCACCATTTCCCATTCTCATTAAATCATTGTCAGGACAATGGATTCATGTGGTACCATTTCCTGTTCTCATTACAATTTTTGTCACAAGAATGAGGTATCAGAATTTCAATGCTTCCCAGAGTCTTTGAAAAATAATAGTTAACTCTGCTGCTTTGACCTGTATTTTTTCTGCCTTTGACTCAGCCCTGCCGTTCTCTCCCCTGCTTGTTTATGGTCTTGGTGATCTGGAGGTTAAGATGAAGGGTCCTGAAGATGGCAGAAGTTATGCAATCACAGTACAGGATTGTGTTAAAACTTTGCCTTCTCTTTTTAATGACAAAACTAAACCCAATAGTGCGGCATGCTCTACACAAAAGTTAGAAAGTGGACACATGATCATTTCTTAGGCAAACAATTTCTTAATATTCTTTTCCATTCCACTTTTACTTTTTTATTCTACTTAAATAACAAACACATAACTTTTCCTTAAACAAAAGCAAGGAAATCATTGTTCATATTTTCTTGGTTTAAAAAAAAAAGAATTCAAATTTATGTTACTTTTAGGAAAAAAAGAACCATTCTTACTCTTCAAATATACAATTTGAATAAATTACTTTATTTCCCCTCCCTGCTGATCCTAGCTGCCTTTACCAAGGTTTGTTTTACAGTTGATGGCTTTGTTCTTCCAAGACAGTTACACGTTCTGTTTGGGTTCAGGTAGAAGTCTTACAAACACTAAGTAATGATTTGTTAACTAAACGCTCCTGAAGCTGTCTGTCAGCTCTCCCCGCAGCATAATAGCGGCTTCACCTGCCTACAGTCACTTCAGGACGCTCTAATTAAATGCAAACTTTGTAAAAATACCAGAGAAGCACCGGCAACACGGAAATGCCATAGAAATGCATACTTCTCGCTTCAGCATATGCTGTTGCAGTTGTTTTTGGCTTATGTTGTTGTTGTTCCGACCGTATAAGAGAAAATGGAGATCATGTAATTGTTAACAGACCAATTACCCGGTTTGTAGAAAATGTTTTAACCTGTAATAGGCTTAAAGCTAAATTCCAATTCTCTTTGGATTCAGAATAGGAAAACTTTCTTCAGTTTGGTATTTTTTAGCTTGCTTCTGGAGTCTTGTCACTTTTGTTTTCACTTACTGCTTTTTTTATTTTTCATGTTTTTTTTTTTTTTTTAGACCATGTCTTTATTTTGAAATGTGGCCCAGCACAGTGCCTGGTATATAATAGACACACAATATATATTTGTCCATGGAAAAGATAAAGGAGTGGGGAAATACACAAAAAGTGTAATAAAAATACAAAAATTAGCCGGGCATGGTGGTGAGTGCCTGTAATCCCAGCTACTCACAGGCTGAGGCAGGAGAATCGGCCGAACCCAGGAGGCAGAGGCTGCAGTGAAACATGATCGTGCTATTGCACTCCAGCCTGGTCAACAACAGCGAAACTCCATCTCAAAAATAAAAAAAATAAAAAAAAATAAATAATTGAGGGTAAAATGGTTTCCCGATAGCATTTCTATTGGAACATGTTTTATTTTAGTAGTTTCTTTCTATTCCTATTTGATTTAGAGTTTTCATTTGGAATGAAGTTTATCAAAAACCTCTCAGAGTCTGTAAATGTGACCATAGACTTTTTTCCTCCTTTAATTTACTGCTGATACTAAATCACCTGTTTCATCAGATGTATTATTTTTTAATACACGGCTGGGTTTTACTTTTAACATGTCATTTAGAATCTTGCATTCTTCTTTAAAAATGACTTAATGTTGTTTTGTTTGTGCTATCTTTGCCAGGTTTTAGTATTGATGTAAAATGACTTGGAGAGGATTTTCTTATTTGTATGTGGCTTGAATCATTTGTGTGACAGTGTAGGTATCCTTCAAAGGATAGATAAAACTTAGCTTTGAAGGCATCTGGAACTGGTAACTTCATGGTGCATTTCTAACCACCTTCTGATCTTTTTGGAGGTACATGGTACTCAGGTTATCCTTTTTAGGGGTTAATTTCGTTAATGTGCGTTTTGCCAGGCCCTCATCCATTTTCTCTAGGATTTCTAATTTGTCGCAATAGGATTTCAGGTAGTAGTGTCTTTAAAGTTGTTTAATTTCTCGTGAGTCTATGATTATGCATCTCACTGCTCATTCTCAATCACGTCTATTATATATATATTTTTTCTGCTCCTAACTATGCCTACAAGGGGAATATCTATTTCACCAGCCATTTCCAAGAATCAGCTTTCAGATTTATGTCTCCATTTTATTTAATATTTATTTGCTATTTCCTTAATTTTAAGCTTTATCTTTGTTTATCTTTCTTTTTATCTATTTAAGATGCTATTAACAATTTAATTTTATTTATCTGTCATCTTTAATAATGAGGGCTTTTAAGGCCAAAACTAGTCTTCCAATTATAGCTTTCATTGTACTACTATGTCCAGGATAAAATAGTCTCCATCTCGATATTGTCTGGATTTTATGTATTTTCACTTTTTTATCTGAAAACTTTCCAGAAATTATCTAGGAGTATAATTTTTTATTTCTAAATGCATAAAATTAGTTTGATTATATTTATCTATTCCTAATTGCATTAGCTTATGATTTTAAAAAGAGAAGCCTGAAAAATATAACTATGCTTTTAAAAAAATCCAGTAACTTTTTTAATGGTTAATTTTATAAATCGTCTATGGACATACAAAAATAAATATTCTATGTGGGAGGGATGATAATATATCTGTATATTTCATAAATCAAGTTTATTGATCAATTCTACATATTTACTTGTTTTTCATTTGGTAGATCTGTTTAATTTCATAAGAACTATTAAAAACTCTCTAGTTTTATTTTCAAGTTCATTTTGCATAGCTTATAGTTTTTGCTGTATGCATTAGTTGTCAATTTGTTGGACATGCAGATGTGTTAGCTACATTTACAATGTAAATTATCCCTCTTTCCATTTCATAATGTCTCTTTTTATCTTGATTACTACTTTTAAACTTTAGTTTCACTATGTCTGCTGCTAGTATTGCTACTCCCATTTTCATTTTGTTTTTTGTTTGCATTGGCTGGTACCCTTTGCTCATCCTTAATTTTTTTAAACATTTTATATCTTAAATGATAAGTAGCATATAGCTAGTTTTTTAAAAAAAATCTCATGTTTATAATCTCTGCCCTTTAATAAGGGAATCTAGGCACTCACATTTAATTTAATGACTGCTATATTTAAATTTGCTTCCTCAAAAACTAAGCATCTGTCAGTATGCACTGATACTGCAGGATAATTCAGTCGGATTAATATTAGGTCTAGTAGCATGCCCACTTACCAAGGGCCCTCACTGGACTTTACTAACTTTGTCCTTTATAGAACCAACTCAACACAGAGCTTGTTCTGGGATATTTTTCTTGTTATTAACCACTATTTATGTTATTATTTCTAGCATTTATTGAGTCTTTACATTCATTTTTATTATTCACATTCCCACTGTTAAAGTCATAGGTTAAAGGAAAGATTGTCATTATATGAGAATATTCCCCATGAATTGACAAATTAATAAAATAATTTCCCTCTAAACATTCTTCTCCAGTGAACAGTAATACCTATTTTGGCCTTAGGGCATCTGAGTCAGTTGCTCGGTTGCTATGCTCTAATTGCCAGCAATAGAAATCAACTCTGGCTAACTTAAATTTTAAAAACGTAATCAAAGGATTTTACAGGTAGCTGATAAAATGAACCAAGGATAGAGGACAAGATAGGAAAGGACAGAAAATGTTTTCTTTCTTTGTTTCTTGTTTTTTTTTTTTTCTTTTGCACATTTGTTTTTGCACCAATTATAAGTCAGACCACTGTTATGGATCCAACTGTAAGCATATTATTGTCTCCACCCTTAAGGAAGGTACTTCCAGTATTTGAAAAAATTTATTGAAGAGTTCCAAGTTCTAAGTAAGCAGAAAAGACTGGTCAGTGACTAGACTATAACAAAAACAGTACCATAACAGTGTGTGTTTAGGGTGCACAGATCACATCAGGCGCTGTTCTAAGTGCTCTTTCTCATTTGGTTTTACAGCACCCTATTATAATACCCATTTTCTAGAAAAGGACACTAAGATTTGGGACCCATGATTCAAGCCCAGACAGTCTGACTTGTTCTTGTGCTTTTCATGTCTCGTATATTGAAGGAAAGAATGCTTGTTGGATAAATTTATGGATAAAGAAATGCAGAAATATGTGTCATATTCCTTTTTAGATTCAGTGGCGCATCTTACCATTATCATCTCCGTATTTTTGTCATAATCCAGTGTCTGAATCATATATTTCTGGCTCTGCCCAGCATTTCTTTCTTTGGATAATAATAAATCAAATACATAGTTCTGTTACCCCTTAAGTTTACTTCTTTTTTTAAAATTATTTACATTATTTTAGATTTGTAAGTGTACATTTTTCTTACTTTTTTTTTAAGAGATATTTCCCAGGCTAGTCTTGAACTCCTGGCTTAAAGAGATCCTTCTGTCTCGCCCCCTGCAACATGTTGGGATTACAGGCACAAACCGCCTCATTTGTCCCCTTTGGGTTATTTCAACATCCACAGCCACTTTATCATTTCAGAACAAAGTCCAGAATTAAGCACAGAATTCAAATTCTCCTTGCTTGCTACACGTGTAGACATTAAGCTTCAAAGAAACAAATAATTAATCCCAGAGAAGTTTGTTCTCAACATATGTGCAGAAATCAGATTACAAAATACTGTAAACATTTCTGTTTTCATTTGTGCTTTATATAAACATGTAGCTACACAAACACTTGCACACAGACATTTTAGAAATTGTGCAAAATGCTTAATGCTGCTTTTCTAGGAAAGTAGGTTTATTAGTGGTTTCTATTTTCTTCTTTCTTCCCTATATTTCTACATTTCTTACTATAAAAATCTTTGCTTTATTAAGGAAAAGAAAATGATCTTTTAAAATAATGATTAATACAATTTCATAAGATGCCTTACTTCATAGCAGAATAAAACTTCCTGGAGACATCAGGATACAAAGCTGCTGTCTTTCCGGTTACTGTTTATCTCCACAAATTGCCAGTTTTGCTAGTAGTATTGAGTATCTGTATGGGCTGAGCTATATAGCAAATGCTCAGAGAAATATCACTTTTATGCAGCTCTTTTTTTCTTCAATGGCAAATGTTTTCCACTCTTAGTTCCTGAATTTCTATCTTTGTCCCAAAAGTGCCCCCTCCTCCTATGTTCTAATAAAGCATGTGGATTTTTTTTTTGAAGCAAGCATGTCCACATAACATTCCTTCATTTGCCTACCATAAATTCTCCGTATGTACTAGATAAATGGTGGCAATATGGTTAATCTTTAAAAACTTTAACTGAAAGTCATCCTCTAGCCATCCATTTGAACTGTATGCGTTTACAAGGAAAACTCAGTGTAAAATTCAATGCTGAAGCAATTACACAAGATTTACCGGTCTTTTAAATTAAAAATTCCTATACCTTTGTTCTCACTAAACTAAAACTATCATTTCCATTTTTCAAAAATAGATATAACCCAAAAGAGAATGACAGTAATATTTGCAAGCGGTTATATTAGAACCACATTTCCAGGGAAATCAATATATCGTTGGGGCACCCTAAATTTCCACCAAGATTCAAATAAGCTGCTTGAAATTACTAATATCATGGTAAGGGAATCTTTCTGTTGAAAGCTTGTGCCCATACGCGTTCTAAATTCAGTGTAGTATGATGACTTGGCAGGGTAGAGCTGTTGCTTGAAATATAATAATAAGGAAGGAAACCAGGAGAAAGATGCCTCCATTAAATTTTCCATATAGTTTGTATGTTCTCACTATTAAAATGGCTTCAGTATTTTTGTCTGTTTTCCGCAGACAAACCTTGTGACTAACCACCTCAGCTAAGTTTAAATAACTGAATTCTAACATTAAAATTGAATATACGTCATTTCCCTTTCAAATATATCTAACCTCACAACTTGATCTTGAAAGCTGTTTAAGTCTTTCATAGCTTTTACATCTGATTTAAGAATTTGACATATAATTCACATCTTCGTACTTTAAAGTTTTAGCAAGTGGAAAAGATCGGAAGTCCTTGGAAATTATTTCAGAAGTTCATTCTCTTTTATGTCCAAAGACATGGTTGACATCTGAAGAATAAAATTACAGTAACAATAAACCCAATTCTCTCATTTGGGGTCCAGGTAGTGCTGAGATGTGCCCTGAAAAAATATCTCAGGTGGACGTAACTCTCCTAAAGAAGTTGGATTTTCTCACATCCGAGTAAGGTTAGAAAGAGCGCCACGATCGTTTCAAGGAACGAACAAGGCAAATCAGGCCAAGCAAACAATTTTTAAAAATTAGGCACTCTAGAACAGGGCTTAAGACCATGGGTTTTGGAGGCAGAAGAATCTGATTTCAAATCTGGACACTAGCCATGTTATGAGTAACTTCAACTCTCTATGCCATCAGGCATAATACTTACTGCTTCATGGAACTATATGAATTAAATGATACAATCCCTACAGACAGTTTATCAGAATGCCTATCATATAATAAATTGCAGCCACTGTTATTACTGCTATTGTTACAAATAAAAAGAAATATTCACATTTGGTATGTTCATGAAAGAGTTTTCAGGTTTGTATATGTAAATGTGAAAAATGTGAGATAGTTATTGACAAATATGTTTAAATTATTCTTCCAGTCTTATTTTAATTGGTTTCCTGTAAGATTTCCAGTTCTAGACTTGACTTTACGATGGCTTCATTTTCCTTGACTATTGCTAAGCTGTTGTCTTCTAATATACCAACAGCTTTGTTGAGTCTGGAAAGAGAGAAGAATTGAGGTCAGTGTAGGAGGACTAGTCTCTGAATTAAAACTACCAAAGGACCATTTCAAAGAATCTATCTTAGAATCCGCGCTGCACCCTATCGATTCTGATGTGTGCCCTGCGTAGCCTTGTGCTCTCCTCCTGCTGTGACAGAGAAAAACTGACTTAGAAAGTTTTGAAGATAAGGTAAATTATGAGCCTGATTTAATAGCACGGTTTGGAGGAGAAGGCTTAGAAAACAGAATGGGAAATACACATGAAGATACTTAAAAATTACTTCGAAATGGCAATCTGCCCGCCTACAATCATTTTGTCGTTAACCAGATTTTTGTGGTTCCATTTTATTTTCCTTTTTATTTTTGCAATATTTATTGAGTGTTTATTTTGTTCATCTGAATGCATTTCATAGTTAATTCATTTAATCCTCATAATGCTATAGGCTACATACTATTATTACCCTATGTTACTGACAAGAAAACTAAGGCACAGAGGGTCTTAATAACTTGCCCAAGGTTACACAGACAGTGAGCAAGGAGCCGGGAGATGAGTTGAGGCCATCTGGCTCTAGAGTCTGGGCTCTTAACCGCTACAGTCCATATTCTGGTATGTAGTTCTGCCTATAGTTTTGAAAAAATAAGTGATAATAAGTGGAGAAATTTAATACATTTACAACTTGTAATAGATAGTTATGTTCCTTCCTTTTGATTTATAAAAATGAGAAAGAAAAAAATTACTTGTGTTTTATGATATCGTTTGAAATCTGGCAATACTTTTAATTGGTGACTCTGCCCATGAAAGTGCTCTGGAGAAAAGTGAACCTTCTGTTACTCTGTAATTGCTATTTTCCCAGCAGTATGAGATAAGGACAATAAGGTTTGGAAAAAGAAAATGCTGATGGGGGGAAATGAATGGTCTATGTTTTCCTTACACTGACCTACTCTCTATAAAAGTCTCTATCCTAAAGTTTTTTTTTATTAGTCTATAAATAGGAGTTGATTCTTCTCAAAATCTAAAACGAAGGAAAAATTATTTTCTCAGATTTCTGTGATGCCAGATAAATTGCCTCTTATCCCATGCCTGAAATGTTTTGAAACCTGATGACAGTAAAAAAGAATTCATTTAGATTCAATTGGGTATTAAATGATAAATTTTCTATTTGCATAACTTTGGCTTCTTTAACTTTATACTTAACATGTCAGTTTTTAATGTAATTAATCCATCTGTTTGTGCTTGTATAGTCCTTTTAAAAAGAGAGCATTTCATAGTAGAATGTACTTATCTGAATTCAGAATAAAATAAAGCTCACGGGAATGAGCATTTTAAGCTTCACATAAGGTTATATATGGTAATCTGTGACTTTTCAGTCATATTAAATAGACCCCGGAATAATATTCTCAGATAAAACAGCATTTTTATTAATCAATGTAACTGAGTGCAAATTAAATTCCATTCCTCCCTCCTTATTTTATAAAAACAGAATGGTATTTGGGAAAACAAAGGATATTTTAAATTGCTCAAAGAGTTACATATCTTACCTGTATAGTGAGACTGTTACATTTTGCTCCTTGTCATATACTTGTATTTGTGGGGGAAAAAAAAAAAGCAATCTTTGCTTAAAGGAGGACATGGTGCCTGAGCTTCAGTTAACACAGTGGCATGCAAAGCAAGGACTGCCTGTTTTCAAATGTTTTTGTTGAATTTCTGTGTTCGCTATCTAAAGTTTTAAACTTAAAATTTTGAAGTTTGTGATTAGATGAGATAAACTAACTGGTATGTCTTTCCTTAAGTAGGTAGGAGTAAAATATAACCCAGTTTTGCCCAAACTTTTATCATATCATGGAAAATATTGCTGCTTAATTTGATGCTGAAAAAATTATGTTATTTTCCCCTGAAATCTATTTTGATCCTTACCTGAATTCCCATTGAAGGCGAGTATGTGAGAATACCATGCTGACATCAATCATCTGGATAGTCAGCATTTTGGAGACGGACTAGTGATGGGTTAAAGTTTTTATTTTTTGTGTACGTAAATTTTGTGAACTTTTGTGTATAAGTAACAGGAATAGGTTAGAGATCACATTTTGGAAGAATTCTTGAATGTTAGTCAGATAAAACACCTCATTTGTCATAATTTTTTAAATATCCCAATTTATTATTATTTGCCTACCAGTGATATTTTATTCACCAGTTTTTGCATCCATGCTTATATTTACAAATAAAGGTAATCTTGAATAGCTATCAGTATTCCCAGACTTCAATATTTCACAACTGCTTCCAGGCCCTTGGTAGTAAATTTGACTTCATTCCCAAGTCCTTCCATAGACCTTAGAGTTTACAGAATAAAATATACATACAGTGTTTGCCTTTCATCCCAGCACATTCCAGAAATATGTTTGAGAAACTGAATCTCATAAAGCAGCTAATGTTTTCACATAAGAACAACGTTAAAACTGGTCAGGAAGTCAATATAAAAAACATTGTATTAAGGGGTAATAACATTTTGAAAATAATCACTATAGAGTCTCAGGGAATTAAAAATAATAAATATATTATCTAAGACATCAAATGATTATTCAGGTACTTAATATTATCTAGTTTTTGGTGTCCCAAACTTTATTCATTTTTATTAAAATGTCCCAATTATTTCCTAATCCACTTTCCTGCTGCATTATTGTTTTCTTAATATTTTTGTTAATCCAGTTCACTTCATAAACTTTAACAATCCTTTAAAATGTTAATGAATTTATTTATTATAGGAACTCAGTATTGATAATTTCAGTATTTGAAAATTTGCGAATGTACTTAATATCACTTTATAATGGTTAAAATGGTAAATTTTCATGTTGTATGTATTTTATTCTCAAAACAGACAACAATGACAATAAAAAATAGTTCAAAGCCTGAGGATTTGGGAGCAAGAAGTTTTTTGACCACCTAGGTGTTACTACTTCATCTTGAATATCCTTGCAAGAGCCAACTTGTAGTTATAACTTCCCAGAGATAATTATTATGTCCTTGATCTGCTCAGCAGCAAAGCAACTTCATAGGCCCTTGGGTTTGGGAAGGACAGAGCAAGTCTACCTTTGATTTACTCTGACCTAGAGGGTGAGACTCTTCCAGATCCCAGTGAGTAATATGGAGGGAGGCTGTCTTTTTATAAAGACTTCTCACTTCAGTGGGCCTACAGTTTTGACTTCCTGGAACCCGATTTAGCAAATGAAACTTGCAAAATCAACCTTTACATTCTCCTGGCTATGCTGTACTCTTAGTGTCTACCGTCTCTCTGGGCTTCCACTTCCACTCAGATATCATTGTGATAATTCATGAGTGCTTTATCAGCAAGTCCAGGTGTTTAGAGATCTTTAAATTTATTTTCAGTATTTTCAGCTGTCTTGTGCAGGTCGATGGGTCTGAATGATCACTTGCAGCCTTATTACTGAGAATTGAAATCTATATAACCTTTGTTCTGGTGCTCCTTCATGCATGCAATTTGACTTTCTCTACATTTTTTTCTCCCTTTACTCTCTGTACTCCCACAACAAAAGTTCTTTCTATCCTTTCATCTCAGTTTCCTGAGAAGCGGAATCTCATTGTCTCAGTTCATCTTTTACCCCCAGGCCACGATGTATCTTATGCCACCCAGGGACAGCGTGAACCAGGACAGCATAAAGCTGTAGTGGTGAGCAGGGTCTGGGCACTGGCAGCTTTTCGTTTCAAAATGGAGGTTGAAAGTGGAATAGGTCCAATTTTCCACCAAGCCAGATATCCACAGAACTGAAGCTTGAGAAACTTACATTTGCACAATGAAATGCACCTGCTGCCTGTTGACCAACTCCTCTTCCTTGCCCTTCCTGTTTTCCTTCCCTGATATATAAATCCCCAGCTCTCATTGGAGGAGAGAGATAGATTTGAGGCTTGTATCCTTTCTCTCTGGTTGGTGTCACCTGGAAAGAGGCCTTCTTCCCTGGCAATACTAGTTGCCTCGGTAATTGGCTTTCTGTGCAGTGAGCAATGAGACCTAGGTCAAACTCCTGGCATTTGGTAACAAAATGACAGGTGTAATGATTGAATATGATCAATGTAGGTCCCAAAGCACTTCCCTATGCTTTTTGTTTCTTTAATCTACCTATTTGATATAGATAGAGCAGATATTTTCCCAGTATTTAAGTTGGGATTAACTAGTCTTGGAGTAGGTTAATGAATTGTCCACTTTTACGACACCTAAAGGAAAGAGCCAGGCCTAAACTCCAGTCTGTCTGTTGTGTGCCTGTTTCGTGGAATTCTTGCTCCTAACACTGGGCTATGCCACTTATATTTGAAAGAAATCTGAAGGAATGAGTCAAAGTTGACTACTAGCCAGGAAGAAAGGGGGCAGAATTTATTCAGGGAACATTGAAAAGTGCATTGTAACCTCCTTATGTGGGTTAGGATTGGAAAAAAGAGGAGAGGAAAGAAAGCTGAGAGTGTGAAGAGTTATTGAATTTTGGAATTGATTTGTCTATTTCTCCAATTTCTATTATGCATTTAATTATGTTTTTATTAGACCTATAATTTTAAATGGACATTTTTGTTTCTTCTAGGCTTTCTCTAACTTAAGTGCTGTCCATATGTGATATTTGTATACTACATATACATATATGAAAATATATATTTAACAATTATATAGTATTTCATGTATTTTTCATTCAAGTCCTTTATATTCTTGATAAATCTCTTTCAGTGTTTTCTATTTGTGGTAAACAGGCTCTTTTAGAAATTATATTTTCACCTTCTTATGTACAATAGCTAAATACAAGGATGAATGTTATGTCTCCTCTGATAAGCCATCAATGATTTTCACTTGAATGGCAACTGGATGGTTCTCAGGGCATTTCATTCACTTTCAATGGATTCTGGGGCATTGGTAATAGATGTTGCTTGCTTAAATGAAGAGTGGATAATGGGATATCAATCAGCTCCACTCCTAAATGAGTGGCCCCTACATCACACCTCTAGCCCTTACCCTGTTCCCCAGCACGTGTTTTCCCCAAGCCCTGCAATAGAGGAAGTCTTGTCTATTCTCAGGAGGGAGGTGGGAAGTTTTGGTTTTCCTCACTTGCATTTTCCTGAGTCTTTCAGCTGTGCACATGTGTCTTTCCTATTGATCTAGGGATTAAGTTTTTGAAACCTCAAATCCAATAATTATCTCCTTTGTTCATTCTTATTATTTTTGGATGTATCATTCCCTTCCTTAACACAATAAAATACAGACTGTCTAGAAAGTGAAAGGAAGAAGACCTATGCAGTAGAAAAAAAAGGCAAGGAAGAGGAGGAATAAAATTTTAAAGTATTATTTAGACTAAACCAGGAAAGGAAATTCCACAGAAAAATACATTAGTTAGCCCTTTATTTATTCTTTTACTGAAAACAAAGATATTCCTGTTACTACGATTGTTATTTTCAAACAATACATGAATTGTACAAATATGTCTTTCATACATGCAAGAATGTATGTTGACTGTTCAAGTCCTCTGTGTGCTAACACCTATGAATGACAATCACGGTTTCCCTCATTTTAACAGATTACCTATCACAGTGGAAGTATTAAGAAAATCTGGCTTCATAATCTTGCTAAATGGCCCTGTCTGCTAAGGACATGTGGACCCATACACTTGATCAGTGAGCCTTTGTTCAAAACTTACAAGCACAAAATGTAGGTGCAAAGGGTACCTTTTTCCTGCTTTCTAAAAGATGAGTACATGAATACTCACTGAGGTAACAAGTTTCCAAATGCTAATTTCCCATAGTTGGTATTCAAAAGGGATTAATGTGGGCACTGAATTCCAGATAGGCCACTTGCAGAGATGATGCTGGAGTTCTGATAGAGTGGAAATGAAACATGTCTCAGAACAGGCAGTAGGAAAGAACTTCTAGCTTGGGACACTCGAATCACAGTGTTTCCTTTGACAAAGAAGAAAGATGACAAAGAAGAAAGATGAGCATAGGGTATGTGCAGATGATAATGTGGATATAAGATAAGATATGAAACTGTGAATATAAAGTGGTCATGCTGTATTCAGAGTGATGACCTAAAATCTTCTTTAAGAGAGTAGACATGTGATTAGGCTGATGTACTCTGAGATTCAGAAATAGATTAATATGCTAGTGGATTCATGAATGAGAGAAAAATAGAGAAAGAAATCAGAATAGTATACTCACCCAAGATAAGGGAGAAAGTGAAAGAACAAGGAGACAAGAAAAGGTGAGAAGTTTAGTGAAAGAGGATAAAAAAGTGTAGATTAAGCCAAATACTGCTTCATATATTACTTGTTATAATACTTTATTTCCCCCATTAGATAGAAAATCTCAAAAAACACCATTGAATATCTTTCTCTATTTTGTAGTAAAATCATTAGTTGCCATTTCTTAAGAACCTACTATGTGCCAGGTACCATGCTAGACTTCACAAATGTCTAATGTAATCTCTACAACAAATACACAGAGTATATGTTGGTATCTCCATTTTACGAGGGTGGAAATTTAACTAAAAGGGGTTAAACATACTATCCAAGCTCTTAGAGCAAGCATATGTTGGAGCTAAGATTGGAACTCAAATCCATCTGGCTATGTGTTCACTTCTCACCTTCTTAGCTGGGTGTAGTGAGTGTGGTGCTCTGTAAAGATTGGAGAGTGACTGAAAGGGATAGGCAGGAAGGAAGTCATCAAACATGCCTGTTTCATGCCACAGTTTCTGCTTTTAGCAACTGTAGTCTCATCTTGAGATGCACCTGGTAGGCACAGCTGTGCACATACAAGTCACTTTCTCTTTGGAGAAAGAAACTCTGCAAAGAAACACATAATAGAGGTGTCGTTGTGGTGGCAATATGTCAGCAATGTCATTCGAAATCTGACCCATACATACTCTTAACAACATCTAAGGACAGGTAAGACAAGGACTATCACTGATGATATGATTCTATACTAGAAAACCGTAAAGCCTCAGTCACAAAGCTCCTAGAACTGATAAACGACTTCAGTAAAATTTCAGGATGCAAAATCCATGCACAAATATCAGTACCATTTCTATACACCAACGACTTTCCATCTGAGAGCCAAATCAAGAATGCAAACCCATTTACAATAGCTACAAAAAATAAAATACCTAGGAATATATCTAACCAAGGAGCAAAAGATCTCTACAAGGAGAACTGCAAAACATTGCTGAAAGAAACCAGAGATGATACAAACAAATGGAAAAACATTCCATGCTCATGGATTGAAAAAATCAATATCATTATAATGGCCATACTGCACAAAACAATCTACAGATTCAATACTATTCCTATCAAGCTACCAACATCATCTTTCACAGAACTAGAGAAAACAATTCTAAAATTCACATGGAACCAAGAAAGAGCCCAAAAATTCAAAGCAATCCTAAGCAAAAAGAACAAAGCAGGTGGCATCACATTACCTAACTTCAAACTACACTATAAGGCTACAGTAACCAACACAGCATGGTACTGGTACAAAAACAGACACATAGACCAATGGAACTGAATAGAGAAGCCAGAAATAAAGCTGCATAGCCACAGCCATCTTATCTGTGACAAAATTGACAAAAATAAGCAAGGGGGAAAATACTGCCTATTCAATAAATGGTGCTGGGATAGCTGACTAGCCGTATGCAGAAAAATGAAACTGCACCCCTAGTTTTCACCATACAAAAATTAACTCAAAATGGATTTAAGGTTTAAATGTATGCTCTCAAACTTTCAGAATCCTAAAATAAAACCTAGGAAACACCATTCTGTACATCAGCCTTGGGAAAAAATTTATGACTAAGGCCTCAAAAGCAATTACAACAAAAACAAAAACTGAGAAATGTGACCTAATTAAACTAAAGAGCTTCTGCACAGCAAAAGGAGCCATGAACAGAGTAAACAGACAACCTACAGCATGGGAGAAAATATTTGTAAACTATGCATCTGACAAAGGTCTAATATCTAAAATCTGTAAAGAAATAAAACAAATAAGCAAAAAAAATAACTCCATTGAAATTGGGCAAAATACATGAACAGACAAATCTCGAAAGAAGACACACAAGTGGCAAAAAAACATGAAAAAATACTCAACATCACTAATCATTAAAGAAATGCAAATCAAACCCACAATGCAATACCATCCCTACCATCCCATACCAGTCAGAATGGCTACTATTAAAAAAAACAAAACAAAACAAAAAAACAGATGCTGATGAGGTTGAGGAGAAAAGGGAACAATTACACACTGTTGGCAGGAATGTAAATTAGTTCAGCCATTGTGGAAAGCAGTTTGGAGATTTCTCAAAGAGCTTAAAACGGAACTACCATTCGACCCAATAGTTCCATTACTGGGTATCTATTCAAACAAAAATAAATTGTTCTGCCAAAAAGACACATGCACTTCCCTGTTCATTGCAGCACTATTCACAATACCAAAGATATGGAATCAAGCTAGGTGCCCATCAACAGTGAATGGGATAAAGAAAATATGGTACATATATACCATGGAACACTACAGAGCCATAAAAAAGAATGAAATCATGTCCTTTGCAGCACCATGAATGCTGGAGGCCATTATCCTAAGTGAATTAATGCAGTAACAGAAAACTAAATACCATGTGTTCTCGCTTCTAAGCTGGAGGTAAACATTGGGTATTTATGGACATAATGATGATAACAATAGATACTGGAGACCACTAGAGCGGGGAGAGAGGGAGGTTTGGAAGGGTTCATTGAAAAAATAACTGTTGGGTACTAAGGCTCAGTACCTGGATGATGGGCTCAATCATAGCCCAAACCTCAGCATCATGCAATATCCCTAGGTAACAAACCTGCACATGCACCCCCTGAATCTAAAATAAAAGTTGCAATTATAAAAAGAAAATAAAGAGAGTTTCATGAGAAAAAAAAAAGAGTTGGCCACATGGAAGTCATCAGCAACATTCAAAAAAAGAGTGTTAGAGGACTAGGGGATAGGCTATGGGATGGAGGTGGTTAAAGAGTATGAGAGAAATGACCAAGTAGAAACAGAATTTTATATAACAATAGTCATTCTCACATACGGTAATTGTGAAGATTAACAAAATACGTGCAGGGATAAGACAATAGCTGACATGTAATATGTGCTCAATAAATGAGAGCTATTATCATTTCATTTGAAGTTTCAGTGAAAAAAAATTCACTGTATTCTCGAGAAAATCCTAAATTATAAGAATGTATGATTGTACTGTTTATAATTTCAATATTTAGAGCTGGCATTCAAGACTTTAATATTGAAAACATATAAGCATTGTAACCTGTGTTACTGGAGGCCTCTTTTTGTATCTAATTGTAATTCAGATATAATTTCTATGTTTATTGCCTTCATTCCACACATACCTTGTTTTCTTGATTCACTGTTTACAGCCCCTAAAGCTCTATTTCCACAAGTTTTTTCTTTTGCCTTCTCTCACAAATATTCAAAAGCCCTTCATAAGAGTCCCTTCTTTAAGTTATGCCTGACCCTCACTTTCTTTTTCTGTTATTCCAATTCCTATCTTGAGGCGGAATTACCAAACATGGAGTGGTTAGTCCGTTTTTTCAATCATGTACTTATTCATCTATTTATTTTTTTAATTCAAAAAATTTCTGAATGCTTGCTATCCTCCAGGCACTGCAGTAAGCTTAGAGCTACAAAAATGAGTTGTCCTACCAGAATTTCTGGAGTTTGTTTTCACCTTGAGGAGAAGACATTTATCTAATGGGACAGGTAATAACTCTAAGTGGTGATACGTACTAAAAAAGAAAATTAAAGGGATCTCTTAGAGCGCTAGTCTGGGGAAACTGGGGAGATTTTCCTGAAAAAGTTATAGGTGAACCCTGAATGAACCAGTAGGCCCCACCTCATGGGTGAATACCGTGGGAAGCATTTGACTCTTGTAGTTTTGACACTTTGTTTCCCAGATCATCTTCTTCCATGACACTTTTGAAGCCCCCAGAATTCCCCCAAACATCTGTCTTTAGCACTCACAAACTACTTTTATTTGAATAACTTATTTATTACTGTATCTTTTCAACATTTCAGCTGCATCTATTTTTCTTTTCCCCTACTTATGATTAATATTCGGCAACCTTTTCTGCTCAACATTCTCTAAACTTACATTTTTCTCTGCTTTTGAGTCTTTTATTTAAGAAATGCTTATGTATTCTGTTGTCCATTCACTTCATTTCTCCTTGTTATCTTTTTCTGGCTCAGTGCATTTACCGGCCAGCAGTTTCCCTTTGCATTTTTTTGGCTTCATTTGTACTTTTTTGGACTTTTTCTTTACCCATCAACCAATATAATAATATATCCTATTGCAGTAAATGTGTCAGGTCATGTTTAGTAGTTAATTCCTTAATTTCCATAAAGGTGGTGATTTTCAAAATACTCTCGTGATTTTTCTACACTTGTCTTTGTCATTTTTAATTTGCTAAAACTGGCTAATAATCGTTAATACAAATATCAAATCATCAAATCCAGTGAATTCACCTTTTGCTTCCCCACAAAATCAAAGATCACAAGCAAAGAATGTAAAGACTGGCATTAGTGCTCGTGGAAAGAACATAAAGTTTTCAACTATCTCAAAGTATTCAGTATTCATTTTCAGTGTGGTGCCTTATGAATCCTTATGTTTATAACACTTCTCCGCTGGAATAAATCTTGTAGCTGATTATCACAGCAGTGGGCTTGGTGCCAAAAGCAATTCTGAGAATGGCATTCAATCAATGTGTAAACTAGTAAAATGCCAGGAACTTTTGGAAGACCAAGAAAGGTGATTAGTTATTGAAGAATAAACAATAGTAAAACACTGAGCATACTCTCTCAAACAGTGCAGAAAAGAATTTTCCATGAGTTAATATGAATATAGACCTGGTTGTATTTTAGAATGTGGGTTCCAACAGATGATTTATATTTTGTTATATTGTGGGAGAACGTTTAACTAGTACAAAGTATGTCATTTAGAGTTTAAAAGAAATAAACACTTCTGTTACTCAAAGTAATATGTTTAGAATACTGCCATCGACATATACTTCCATTTATAATTTAATAAGAAACTTGATATAGAAAAATATAAACAGTAATAAATCGATGAAAAGAAAACCACAGGAGCTGAAAACCTAGAATTGTGATTATTAACATTAGGCTAAATAGAATGTTAAGATGCCATACTGTAATATATTTCAATAGAGAAAGAGCCTTCAGTATATTTAGTATATATATGGACTGCATTATCTAAAGTTCTGGAATAAATTCCATTTAGATTTTAGAATATTTTAAAATTTTAATAAACTCTTAATGGAAAAAAATCATTGCATGATGCCACAGGTTCACAGTGTTCCAAAACTTAGGCTGGGAGATGGAAACACCCAAATTGAGAGAGAGGAAGAGGGCATATGCCCAACCAGCAATTCAGCCAAATCACCCTACTGCCAGTGGAAAAAGCATACATTTGTCTATCCTATCACTAATTGAAAATACTTTCTTATAATCATTATTATTTGACATTTGAAAAATTATGTGAGCAACCATAGTTTCACATTCAGATTTTCAGAAAGAAATTGTCATTTTTACTTTCGATTTCTGCAGTGCAATCCCACTTATACAACATGTACACATGAAACGGGCCAGGACCAATCTATTCATTTGTAATATTTAGAATGCACATGCAAAGCACCATACAAGGACTTTGCTTGTGACAATCAATTTGAAAAATAAAGATGGCAGAAATTAACCAATTATCCAATTTTTTCGTTATATTCTATTTTTAACTCTTAATTTTCCATTAGAGACGTGCAGTGCGCACATCCACTTGCACATACACACACACATAAAGAAGAAACTTGTAGTGTCTTCATTACTGTTGAAGGAAATATTTTACCTATTTTTCCCTAAGGGTTCATTTAGCAAAAAGAGTTACAAATCTTTTAAAATAAAATTATGTGCCTAAAAAAACATGAATTATGCCAATACATGACAAAAATCAAGCTGAGATGACTTAAAACTGCATGTAAATGACCCTTGGTGATATATATCATGACGAGGTTTATGCAGCACCATGCACAATTCTGGAAAAGGTACAAAAGCAATGTTTATGTAAAGTAATATTTTAGGAACCAGCATATTGACTCCAAGTTCCAAGACACACTTACATTTAAAACATTTTAAACCTTGCAAAATGTTTTCTGGCTTTCTAGGATTTGAGTATTGTCCTACCACATAAATTTGCTAAGTCCTAAAAGTTCATGTCGTTTATCAATTTTTCGTGAATTCGGTTGTACATGTCAGGTGTATGTCAGGTGCTCAGAGGAGGAAGGGAATTCAATCAGCATATGCTCACTCATTGACACTTACATAAAAGGAACATTTGCAGATGTTTTGATAATGGAAGGGTTCAAATCATTTGTCCTAAGGCAGTATTCGTAGGAATACTTTGATCAGTTGCACAGTGGTTAGATTATTTTCCCTGCAGAAATTACCACATGACCCCAAAGGACAAGAGAAATATTATGTGAGAAAATTGGAAAACGTCCTATTGGCGTGTTTCAGCAAGTGGACCAGAATGAATTGTATTCAATCTGATTTCAGCTACTTGAGGTAATATGTTTAATGCCACAGTGAGATGAGGAAAGCCAACAGATAAAACCCACATAAATCATAAAAAATTGCCTCACTCCATCAATGTTCATCGACCTTTAATTGTGAGATCTTTTCTTTAAAAAAGTTGTAGTTCCTAGTTTTCTTCATGATTATTAGCAGTTGCAGAGTGTTTTATGATTTACATACATAAACTGAACTCACTCAAAAACTAGAGGCAGATGTTCTTATCTCCTTTTCACAGATAGGGTACCAAATGTCCATTTAGGAATCATGACCTTTGTAAAATCACAAAGGTGGTGAGTTACAAAGCTGGGACACAGATGAAAATCATTTGTATATTCTACACTGTCCCCCCCTATTAGAAATATTTCATCAGTTGTTTTTAGGAATATGTTTTAGTGAGAACTTTAGGATTAATAATTGTTTTATATTAGTCACAATATTGACAAAAGGATAGCATAGGAAGTCTACTGGTCATTTTTCATGAACCAGTGTTGTAGATTGTAATCTCCATTTTTGCAGGTGTAGAATTCATCCTCAGAGAGCAAATACCTTGCCTGAGTTTCTAAAGCTAGTGAGTAGCGGGGGCGACATTTGAACCCAGAACCTCTAACATCAGAATTTGCACTTTGAACAGAGCAAAGGTTTAAAATGAACGACACATGCCCATAAAGAGAAGAAGAATCTTGGTGTAATTTTTATAAAACTGTAATTTTTAAATGTGCCTGTGTTTTACCATATTTGACACTGAATATCTCTTTACCTGAAAAACATTTTTCTATATTCTTCCTCTATTTCAATAGGTTAGAGAGCACTGGAAAATACAGGACTACATTGCCTTTTTTGTACCAGACGGCTTTCATGCTATTATTTGAAAATATAACATAATAATACTTTAAGTCTCTATAGAGTATAAACAATTTTGTCATAGGGTTTCATATTTAAAAATTAATATTTGCTGTCAGCTACTACATATTCTGTAATTTCAAAAAATTCCAAGAAATGGTCAATATAGACTACTGAACGTTGATGCTTCCCTTTGACTCATAGTCACTGGTTCAGAAAGAAGCGTTTTTAAAAATGTTTATTCAGACAGAATTTTTTTACTCTCTACTTTCCCGCTAAAGGCAGAACTCAGCCTGTTTTTCCCCTAGGAGATTTGGTTATGGGTTTTGTTGTTTTTTGGGACAGTTTTGATGAAAGAACATCATTATATTTGTAATCTCATATTATTGGAAAGCAGAAAATAAATTTTTATGCTTTATCATTTCAAAGATTTTTCTAAAATGTTTCAAAATATATCTTTAGTTTGAGTTATTTCTTGGGGAGTATCTAAAACTTTTATTTCTAAGTAGGAGTAAAGTTCAAGTTTACAAATGAAGTCAAAAGCAAAGTGAGAAAATGACGTGGGGAATAGTGAAAGACAAATGAGGGTAAATTAAAGCTCAATTCAATTTGTTTTTAACAGTTGAGTCCATTAAAATGCAACTTCATGGTGACACTTCTTATAGTACTGCAAAATCATCTTATTTCTAAGATGCAAAGCTTAAAACTTATTTGTGTAAAGTCTCCCCTTTGTTTGTGTCAACTTACTCAGCCAGTGAGTTTGACTCTGTAGATATCCATAACTAAATCCTTTATTTGGTTATAAATACCCATCACTAGTGATGGATCTTGTAAAACGTAATACTGTCTTGCTGCTCAGAAGATGATTTTACAAAATAAACGGTGACAATCTTTATGTTGCTACAGGATTTCAGCCATCTCTAAGGAAGGGTGCCATGTTTACTAAATACTCTTTATTGTATACAGATTTCATACAAAAAAAGCCTTTTACAGAAATGTTACTGTCAGGACTTAAAAAATCTATGGAAAATCTACTTTTCCTGAATTGCCTTAGTTTCTGATTTTAACAAAATGCAAGGATCAATATTATATTGCCTAATCTTGTTTTACAATGTTTGTTTACATTATAGTCATTTCCAAACGACACCTCTTGAGGTTCATGCTATGTCTTAAACAGTGGATCAGTTTGGCTGATTGAAATATTTGAAATCTTAGTAATTCTTCATATTTCCCCCTTGTTACATGCTTTTATTTTGAGGGGGGTGGATCTTTTAAAAGTATAAATGGTAATAAACTACTCATTTAAATTTTTTTATGTATTGCCTCAGATATCAGTATTTGAAAAAATATATTTGAATAAACTGGAAATACAGGGAACAGCAATATCTAATTCATTACATTGGAGTTTGCCTACATCCCAGTGTAAAACTCTTTCTATGAAAATTGAAACACCTTTTGTATTACTGAGCATGAAATTACATCATAGTTGTTTTTGTTTCAACCTCTTCTTCAGATATTGCAATATGGTAAGAGTGGATGTGGTGGCATCATTTTCAGGGTCATAGAAAGAAGAGCAGATGTTTGGACCTGAACCATCTAATGCACCTCTTTATATCTGCAAGATGTAGCATATGCCCAATAAAAGATGATATGGTAGTAGAAGTAATAAATTATGTTGTCTGAATTCTATGACAATAGCTCTTCCCAAAACTGTCTGCTTTGTCCTCAGTAGGTCCACAGATATATTTTATTACACGATTTGTGAAAGTCTCAATTAATGTGGCTTTAGGACAGGTAAGATTCTGAAGCTACATAAACATTAATTCAGTAAAATACATATCGAGATTAGAAACTTTTCAAATTATTTATCGAGGTCTACAGTACAGAGTATAAAATACTGTGGTATTATTTGTCATACCATTTCAGGATGACCATCATTAGTTACTATTTAAGTTCTAGGCAGAGTAGTTCCAGATAAGTCATAACATTCAACCTTTTGTTCACGTTTGTTTTTCCACAATATTTGTGATAATTGTGACTTGGACCAGTCAAAGATTAGCATTTCAGAGATGCATAAAGTAAATTTCCCCCGCTTCCCTATGACGATCTTTTAAATGTAATAAATAGTTTTTCTTCTGTCTCCTCTCACATAATCATTTCTACAAGGAAAATCTGATTCTTCTGTTTTTATCACAATAGGAGACTTACCAACTTACTTGATATTTATTCCTTATATATAGAAATATCGACTTATCAAAAATAAAAGCAAGCGCTTGGCTTTACCCAGTTTAACACTGTTATAAAGGCGGGAATTAGAAAAGGTATTTCAATGCTGCGTCATTGGCACATAGCCAGTAATCAGCAGATAGAGGAACACTGAAAAGAATTAGCAACACATTTATCAGACTTTTAAAATAATACAAAGGGAGGAAGAAAAAAAGATAAAACCAGGAAACTGAGAATTTAAAAGTAAAACAGTTTAAGTTTTATGGTTGGATGAAAGTGGAAGGGGAGTTTTCTCATCTTGTTCTGTTCGATTTAGGCTTTCTGGGGCATGGCAGTCTCTTCTGCGTCCCGTGGTTCATCAGAGACCTTTAAGATTGAGCAAAGACGAAAGAATGACCAAAACCATTAGAATCTTTGAAGCTTCTATTAATAATTTGAGAAATTATTAAGGATGTTGGGATGTTAAGCTCAAAGAACTATAGGAGTTTAAAAGCCTTCTTCAAATAACAACTGGATTACAAACCTGGCATTATAAAAGTGTGTACCTGGGCACCCTTATCAGCCCTAGTTTACAGTTGAGAAAGCTGCAGCACAGAGATTAAGTAACGTGTCTGATGGTCACACAGGTAATGCCACAGGACTTTTCCTCTCAGCTTGAAAGAGCAGCTTCAAGAAATGTATATCCCCAAATTTTTAAGAAGCAGTTTTCCCATTAACAATGAAGAAATGAAACTTATCATAAATCTTTGCCACAGCACACTTCGCTCCGTTCATCCAGCTCGTGGCTTTTCTCTCAAGCATCACCTGCTGAACCTTACCTTATTTTACTTTGTTACTTTGTTTTTGAGCTTGCATAAGTTCTGCTAATAAATATTTGTGAAATTGTTCATGTTTTTGTTGCCTTATATAGTAGAATTTACTGTAGTAGAATTTTTTTTCTACTATAACAATTTTATATAGTAAAATACTTTTATAATTTTATGCATGTATAATATAGGGAAATGATATAATAATTTTACATATGTAAATAGCCTTTGCACTCTTAGTCTCCACAACCTACGCTCTGCTTTGGGGGCCGGGGAGAGTGGTGAATTAGGGCATGAAGAAGGACAGAGGATAATTTAGAAACGTAAAGAAAGCAGCGTTGCTCTGTTTAAAGAGGAGTTAGGAGGCCACAAACTCTGGCTCTGGAAAATTCTGAGTTTAGCAAAAGACAATTTTTGAATCACCAAATGTTGCTTTTGCCCCCCAAAAAGACCACATTTAATTAATCCAGGTAAATGCCTGTCTATTTATTATGTTGCCAGGGCTAAAAATAAAAAAGGAAAAAGGAATGTAATGGTCGTTCTGCTCCAGAGAATGTTAATTATTTATCCTGATGCAAACATAATTACCTGGCAATTCATGGAAATCAAAAAATGTGGCATTAGAAAGAATGAAATAATTAAAATATATTGATAATGAGCACACACTGCTATATTGACCCAACGATGATTAAGATACCAAAGATGCGCTCTTCAGAAGGGTATTATTTTGTAATTAAAAAGAATTGTAGAAAAAGAAACTGAAGACATGATAATTATACAGTGCATTCAGCGTAGTTGTCAGTAGAAATGCCATTTAAGGAAAATAATACCATGTTAAAAAGAAGTTAATGTGGAAAAAAAACCTGAAAAGGAACTTAACTGTTGATACAAGTAGGATCAATTATATGTGTCTGGAAGGCAATAGTTATTTGTGATAGATTTTTAAATACCAGACACTGGAAATATTAGTTTCATGATCAGCGTCTTGTTTTTATTGGAGGTGGAAGGTTCATCATTTCACATATTCATCATCACTAACCTTCCTTATCCAGGCTTTCTTCTCCAGAATCGACGCTATCACTCATGATCACAGAGTATATTTTTTTCTTGGTTCTTAAATTTGATGATATTTGAGAGTGTCTGATGTTCCTCATCCATATAGATCTATCGTTGCCCTCATCACGCTGAGGGACATAGTACTGTTTATATTTTTAAGGGCAGAAAAGCTTGATTTGATCAATCCAGTGGGGAAAAAATAACTCAAAGTCATTCCTGGCATCAATCAAGGCAAAAATTCTTTCACTCTTTCAGCTTTCTTCCAGCTGGGTGGGCATCCTCTTGGTGGAAAGTACTTGCTACAAAAAGAATGAGTGGTTTGGACTAACCTACGCCTAGTCTTTTTGATGACTTTGAGATTAAGCCAAATATTTTCTTTGAGGAAAAACATGAAGAATTATAAGCAGCTAGCCACGTATGTGGACGATCCTAACTGATCGTTGAACATCGAGTTAAAGTGTTTAGAATTTCGACTGGGGATAGTGACAGGAATTCAGGAATAATTTTGCATAGTCTGATATCCATATTTATTGCCAACTTGACATCAAGGCACAATAAAGAGATAAGCTTTCATTCCATTTAAATGGGGAATGCATTTTTAACTATGCCAAGTCTCTACATCTCTAGAGGAAAGCCTTCAAAATTTAGGACCAGTGTGTTGGTCTCTCTTGTTCTAAGATAGACCTCATGACAGGAGGCAGTTTTCAGAGGCAGGAATAAAATGAACTATAGACTGATAAGATTTAACTCAGTCAGCCTAGGTCCTACAGTTTTTAAGACTTAAATGACATATCTTTCAAATCAAGCCAATTCAGTAAATATTTAAGTGTTTCCTGCGTGTGAGGCACTCTTGGGATGGAATGGCAAGCCGGTCTCGTGGAGACACTCCCAGCGTACTCCCTAGAGCATCCTCCCACACTGGGCGGAACCCATTATTCTCCTCCTACACTTTCAGGTCTCATCACAAATGTCGCTGCCAAATAAAAGGCTTCTCTCTCACTCTGCATATGGCAGGGCTGCTTGCCCCTGCTCTCCATGGTTCATGGTTCCTCAGGTGCACCCTCACAGTTACGATATTATTTGCATGTTCACTGCACATTTCCTTGCTTGTTCACTGACTGTCTTCCTAGGCTACAAATTCCACCAGGATGTCTCTATTGCAATTCCCATTCTGAACACCTGGAACAGAGATAGAAATCAATAAATATTTGTTAAGGAAGGAAGGAAAGGAGGGAGGGAGGCAGAGGTTAATAAAGTCAGGGAGAGCATCTAGGGCATAATTTAAGTATCTAGGCAACAAATTATCAGTGACTCCAAAGGTACCTTATGGGGGAGGAAGACTTTCCTAAACTATCTCTTTCTAAATTTCATAAAAGCTTGTCAAAAATATAACTCGGTATACTTCATATTAACTTATATTCTTGCTCAAAGCCACCAAAACTATTAATAGACTAACAAACGCTTTTCTTAGGAGAAAGTACCTTGTATGCTTTTTATAATATTTTTTTCTGATTACTAATATATATTCAATGTAAAACATTTGGAAACTAGATCCAAATCAAAAGATGAAATCATAGTCCAATCCATAAGCCTGTCATCAAGAAATAGGGTGTTTTTTTAGTACAATGGCATATTTTTCTCATGTCTTTTTTCTATGCTTGTCTATGTCATATGTTTAGTTGAGACTGTGTAGTATATATGCAATTGTTATTTTATTTTTTTCACTTAACATAATGACATAATTTTCTCCTACCAATAATCAGTACTGTATTATTGGGTATTTATAGTATTTCCATTTTTTCAGCATTATATATGACACAATGAACCTAATATACCATGGAAATTTGGAGTATAGTAAAAGTGTTTCCAAAAAATTTAGGCTGCCATCATTATTATGTGCTTATATATCAGGTAAAACTAATATGTAAGCACATAATGCATGTCCTTCAACTTTCAGTTTTCCAGAAAAAAATAAACTGAAGTATCAATAAAAAGAAATGAATAACCAAAACCAGGAAAGTTGTGACTACCATAACATGTTAAGTGTATGTCAAATGAAAAACATGATTTGAATTTGGCCTCTTTTGTTATTCCTAACTGCATGGCTTCATCCAAACAGCAATACAGTTCAATATTTAGTGAAGAGATGTCTTGACATGTGATTTGAAGGCACAACTTTATTTTTATTTTGATTATTTTCCCTGTGTTTCAAATGAGGTTTATTGTGTGAGTGAGGGATAACCAGGAAAGGGCAAACGGAGCTGTGTTTTGCCCATGATATAGACACAGATTCCCAAAACTGTCTCCCTAGAAGAATTTTTCCAGAGTCCTTAGTTTATCCTACTCTCAAATGACTAATTTTTTCCCGTTGCAAATCTTTACCAAAGATGATTTTGTAGCCTGAACTGATAAGCCATGAAGGATATTCAGTGAGTTGAGAGTTCATCAGTGCTGTAAAAACACCTTTGAAATGCACAAACCAGAAAGCTCTTGTGTTTCAACAGATATTGAAGCTGGGGGAAAAACAAAAAGCAAAACGAAATAAAACAAAAAAACCTCCAAGCATTGGGTAGTATTTTTGACCCCAGCTGGTCAAATACAAGAACTTGCCTGGGGTGTTCATGAAGAATAAAATACAAATAGTTTATATTATATGATGGTACCATAGATATGTTTATCTGATGGTGACTTTCATATGCATTTCAGCTGTGTAATCAAAGACAGGTACAAATAAACCCAAGATATGCATGTGTATAGCTTCCTTGGTCTGTTTATTTGGGTGTTCCTCAGGGCCCCTAAACCCTTCGGAAGCTGCAGCATCCTGCATTTACTTAAAGTCACTGTTTCTCCACGTCATGAGAAATAGGCTATGCTTGTCCTTGGAATCGGTCCTCTTTCTAAGAAAGAACAATTTTAGAGAATGCCAGAGGACCAACATCTTGGTGATTAACCAGATTTGAAAAGCAAAGAAAGCTCACTAGGGTTTGAGAGTCTCTTAAATGTTTCTCTACAAATGCTCAGTTAAGAAGTTCTATCCTTGTAGAGCTTTTCATTTCATTTCACGTGTAACAGGAGAAACCAAAGGAAGTTATGTGGGAAATAATTTCTTGCATTATAAGGACATTCTTCCTCTCATGGTCATTACTGAAAACCTGAACATTAATTATTTAAACCTTAACCCCAATCGTTTTGCTTTTAGTTGCAATAATTAATTCCACTTAAACATCACACCTTAAGCACAGAGGCAAAAAAAAAAAAAAAAAAAAAGGCAACTCAATGATCACAGTCATATTTAGTTTCCCAAATACCTCTGTAACCCTAATTAGTGTTTCATTAATGTGTGTTGTGGAATCTTTTTAAAAGACTAGAAATGTCCTTATCTCTGTAGTGTTATATGTTGATTGCCGAAGGTGATTTTTCTGACGAATCCCACACATTCGTGGGAAACAATTTGTCTTTGTGTCAGAAGGAACTCCTTGAACAACTTGGGGTGAGGCTAGAGAACAGCAGCACATGTTTGCCTGAAGTCTTACCTGGAGATATGGCCGGGCTTATGTTACACAGGCTTCAGCTGTATAAATACATCATGCCATCTGCACATGGCAGGGGAATTGAGCCTGTGGAAGCTCAAGACCTGTGTCAGTGTTTTCACAGAAGGACTGTTTATGAACAGATGTTATGTGGTGTTTTTCACAGAAAATGGACTCTGGAGAGAGAAGATGTCTATCAATTACTGAGGTATTATGTATAACAGCAATTTTTAACCTTGAGAATACTTTTAAAGTTCTCGGCAAAATATTTTCAACTGTGGCCACTTTCTTTGTCTCAGCGAAGATCCATCCTCCTGTCATGGGCGCCCTTCCCATTGTAATGTTTTTTGGAGATCTCTCCGTTGGTGAGATTGTGTTCTGTCTGACATGAGGTACACTCGATGTTATGATCCATTCATGACTGCAAAACCTTTCAATCTATGTAGAAACTGCTTGTCATTTTCTTCTCTTTTCTTTTCCTGATTGGAAAAGACTTTAAAATCAAACTGTAGGATTGATGACCATTTAGGTTTCCTTGTTATCATGCGTTCTTGATGTTTTTCATGTAAAAAGACGTTGTGATTGATCTAAATGTTAATTATGCCCTGGACAATTAAGCATTCAGAGATCTCCAAGATAAATTTATTCTCTATAGCGTGCTTCCTAGATTAAATCTAAGACACTTACCGTGAGGTGGAGGTCCAGAATGCCTCAGGGCCAGCACTCCAGAGATGGAATCATCTCCAACAGCCACACCAAGAGCACTGAAGCCCCTTTGTGACCTGTTGACAGACACCATGTTTTGCATAATATATATATTTTCATTTTCCCTTAGCTTTCTTATTATTTATTCAATAAATCCTTTTTTCTTGCTGACAGCAGTTGTATTTATAAAGCTAAATTCAACACAGCAAAATGTTCATCACTTTATAAACTAAATGCTAATGTTTTATTTATGTGCCATGAAGAAAGAAAAAAAGAACTGAATTGATGTTTACCTTACAAGCAGCACAAAAGTGCAGTACCATAATAGTGGAGTTCATAAGCATTCTGGCTTGTAATTTTGGGTGTCAACATTTGAATTGCAGAAAGAGTTTATGCAGACATAGCACGTACACAAGTGCAGTTTAGATCCACATCTATAAAAATAACATCTGTTTAAGCATACATTACATTTAAAAATAACTGTACAGTGATCAGCTGGTTAAGTACAGTTAACCAGATGTCGTTTTAAAGGGCCAGATGGAACTATGAAACTAAGATTGAAAAATTAAAAAATACTGTGAAAGGTCAAACCAATTAAGCAACCTGTTTTGTTGGCATGTAACAGTTAAAAAGTAAGTTAAACTACTTAAGGAGTGAGCAATATGAAGATGTAGCAGTTAAAACCGGGTCTTGCTCCTCTGAGGACAAAGAGAAGAATCCAGGCTAGGGTTGCTCGCTTACTGGAACTCAGGCCAACATCAGAGGCTGGGAGTGGGAGGTTTGGGGAGATGTTGGCCCCAAAATACAAAATTTCAGTTAGAATAAGTCCAAGAGATCTATCGTACATCATGATGATTATAGTTAATAAAAATGTATTGTATACTTGAAAATTACTGAGAGTGGATTTTAAATGTTTTCTCCACAAAAAAAAATGATAAGTATGTGAGGTAATACATATGCTTCATGTAGCCATTCCACAATGCAAGATTTCAAAACATCATGTTGTATGCCATAAATACAAACAATTTTTATTTGCCAGTTAAAAAGTTAAAAAAATTGAAAAATAAATGTGAGTTTCCATTGAGATGATTAGGAATTGTCTTCACTGTATTTTAAATATATGTTTTCAAACAAAAATTAAAACTTCTGTTACAAAGTCACAGGACCCAATAAAATTCTCCAAAGTATAAGCTTTACCCAGGTTAAGCATTTTAACATAACGGTGGATAAGACTAAACATATGAATATATGACTTAAGTAATAAATCTGATCCTTAAGAGTGAGAAATCTGATGATTTTCTAAGAAGCTCAAATTGATTATTTTTCTTTCCTCATGTTGGATATCACATGCAATAAGAAGACGAGGCAAATATTTATGGAATATCTATACTGAGGCAGGTTCTGTTACAAACATGTTCACATACATCAGAGGTCACAACGGGTGCCTCCCACCGCTTATTTGGCCTGCAGATGTGTTTTGTTTGGCTTGCACAGTGCTTTAAATTTGAATTAATTGCCAAAAACTAAAAATTGTGAGGTTTCACATAAAAGTCCGGATTTCCAGCTTCCCGGAAAACCTGGCAACACCAGGTCCACATTTTTTCCATTGCAAAAACTCACTGGAGCCAAATAGGAACAGCTGCCTCTTTAGAGGGACAGAAAATCTCAAGTTTGTCACAGACACCACCAGTCCCTTCAAATCAGAGACTGCATGCCAGTTGCCATTTACTATCTTCTACCTAGCCCACTTTACTCAGAGTAACTTCGAGTTTCCAACTTTAATAGTTGTCAACTCCCTTAATCCCCACAGTCAACCTTACAAAGTGAGTACTGTTTGTTATTAATATTTTACAAAAAACTGGGGACAAGAGAATCCTACTAACTCCTCTGAGTCACACAGTTGGTAACTGCCAGAGGCAGAATTCAAATGTGAGTCTCGTGTTTCTAATATTCCTAATATATAAGTCTTCGTACAGCCAAAGTATCAGAATTCTTATCTTTGATCATGTGTGGGGCAGCAGACACTAGTCATCGGAAATGAAATAAACAGATCTACTAGAAAATAATTGTTGACCATACACAGCAGACAATTTAGTGCTGACCTTTGTCCAAAGATGATTGAATGATTGAGAGTCAAGGTGTGAAAGAACACAAGAATGCCGAAGAGACTCCATCCCCCCAGTTCATGTCCTTCTGTTGCCTTTGCCTGTCCCATGTGCTGGAGATGAGTGGGACTTTGAGGCTGTGTTTTAGCAAAGTGAGGAAAAGCTGAAGATCGGAAGGGAGAAAATAGTGGCTTGTGTCATAATGGACTTTTTTTTTTGGATCAGGGCTCATTTTTTTCCTTTTGGCAATACACGCTTCCTCTTGGAAGTTCTTACTATACTTTCTTTTCCGGCATTGACTTTTCTTATATTTGTCTACAGTAAATTAATAACAAAGAATGATATCTGCTAAGCAAGCTTTATTTTCCATCTAAATATGCGTTTTCAAATTTCAAGCCTCTTTCTTTGTCTGTTGCCCTTGCTGCTTAAGTTTTAAGTGAAAACAGCCAATTTAAAAAAAATAAATTTATTAAGGAAAGCAGAGAGATAGATTAATGTACAATTATGTCACTAAACCAGGATAAAGTTATTTACATATATATCTTTGTATAGGGATCCAGATGCATGGCTGAAAAATAAGGCAATATTTAGAGCAGGTTAGAATCATGTGATCTTATTTAAATACAGCCATCATTTTCCTGGAGGTGAAGAGGTTTTACATGGGGAAAGAGAATATAGTTTTAAAGAGAGAGGGAGGGAGAGACAGAGAGAAACAGAGAAGGAGAGAGAGAAAGAATAGAGAATAAATTCTAAGGGAAAGACAAATTCTGAGGACTGAAAAATGAAAGATTCCACCTAAACTTTTCTCATCCAGAACGTAACCCATTAAAGATGTCAAATAATGCTCAACAGCCTTTTTTAAAAACCTCTAGAAAACCTGTGTTAATAGGACACACTTGTGGTGTTGATAGTTTGGTAAGAATCAGTGTCACTGGATGCAGTTGAGATGCAACAAGAATATCCCAGAAGACACTACATACTAGCATGTTAAATATCATGAGTAAGCGATAGTTGGTGGTAAATATCGTGGAGTTAGTGCTGGGAAGAACCGACTCAGTAACTATCTATGCAGGAGTAGCAATTCCTTGTCAAGAAAGAAAGAAAAGAAAAAGAAAAAGGGGGATTTACAAAAGAATGGGTTTGAGAGTAGAGAAGGAATTAGAAGAGGACGACAGTTAGAAAAGAGGAATCAGAAAACCTATAAAGAAAAGTCTCCTATACCAAGGACCTACTATTCTGAATCCACTCCCTCCTCTTCAGTTAAATGAACTGTTAAAAGACCCAAACCAAAACTGCAGCTCCTGAGCCAACAATAATTTGGGAAGTTAGAGCAGATGGCTCCACCTCTCCATCTGATTACAGCACATCCATAACCTCCCCTCAGCTCACTCTCATAGCAACAGAGGAGGCCAGGCAGATTGAACGGCCGACACTCAAAGGAGGAGGCTGGAAAAGCCATGGCTCGGGTTTTTAGAGTTCAGGCTGATTTTACAGGCCTATTAGTAACACATATGTTGTCCACTCAGTTTTCTGATTTTGGGGAATGGCCTAGAAGCAAGTTGCTTTCCTCGCCAAAACCCATTTCTTGCTGGTACGCCATCAAACATGATTATGTAGCCCAAGGAAAGTTCTACTATTTTAGCTGAAAATATATATCACACGTTTCTGAGGTTGTAGAGATTGAAACTGAGCAGGGAAGAAAATATCAGCATTTGTTAAATGCCATGAACTCTTGAGCTATGGTTTCAGTCATTTGGGATGTCTTTCCCATGAAAAGATACATAATGTCCAAAGATGAAGGGAAACGCAGTCTTCTCACCAAATCATGATTGGAACACTGGTTCCATATACGATTGCCTTTTGGGTCCCATGCAGCACAAGCTGCAAAAGCCTGCCACAATGCTGGTGGGCAATAGACAGCCGGCTAGTGTGGCTGGAATTGGAAAAGCCAAAGATTTTAATCAGGGTGACCCAAAGCAGTCGGGGGTGGGGGTGGGTGGTGGTGGTTGATTTCTCCTGGAATGTTGAGTGCAGTCAGGTTCCAATTACTTATCTAAAGGCAACATTCTGGTGATCAACTTGAAGTACTTCTCCTATTAGGAAATGATGAAGATTTTCAGAGAGGAAAGAGCCATAACAGTAAGGTGGGATATATAGGTTGTTGATACCAGGGATTGAAAATAGAAGACCCCAAACCCAAACAATTAATCAACAATGTGAGTAAGGCAATAAGTGACTCTTGCTTCATTCATGTCAGGGGGCATCAAGGAGTGGTAGAGACTATGGCCCAATGGATTACCACCAGAATGCCCTTTCTAAATTGGGTGGCCATAATCATAATTGCCCCAGCCACTGGGCCTGATGCTACAAAGTTCTTTGCTTTTTGGGGGAGAAGACAGAATCTAGATTATTATATGGGACCTCCTAAATATTAACTGTTGACAACGAGTTCTCTATATTTTTAAAATTGAACACTGAACAGACAAATGAATACATATCTTTGCTAATGTAACTTGGAGGCCTTTTTAGGACTTCTGGTTACATTTGGCATGCTTTCCTCTGGACATGTATGCAAAAATATAAGGGAACACAGATTAATAGAAAAGCCCTGAATTTGCTGATATAAGGACACAGGGTCAAGCCTCAACTTTGCATTACTGGCTACGCACCCTTGGGCAAGCCCATTGTTCACACCCACCCTCTGTCTCCTCATTTTTTAAAGGAGCAGTTATTTGTGTTATAGTATCAGTGAGACTAAAAAAATCCTCATTGTCACCGACCCCAAGCTCTATAATACCAGATATTATTTTGTTGGTCTTTTATTCTACATTTAGAACTAACCATTTAAAAGCAAATATGCCTAGGAAAGATAACAAGGCAACTTAAATACTAAGTTCCAAGTATGTAACAAAGCTTTAAAAGTGGTTTCAGAAGGAAGAAAGTAATAGGTGGCTGAAGATTAGGGAATGTGACATCATCAGAGGAATACCGAAGGGACTCTGAGGGTCCTGAAATCAAACCAACCATACCTTCACAAAATACCTTAGAGCAGCTGTCCCCCTCCCAAATGTAATAAGGGATACTAATTTCCTGTGAATCAGTGTTGAGGAAAATAAAAGTCTGAGAGCTAAGTTAAGTGAATATTGTGACTGCAGGACTTTTCAGAGCCTTTAATTTTGCTTATATGCTCTGGGAATCTATAAAAGGAAGATATAGTATTTTGTATTCCTAAGCCTTTGACCATAGAACCTTTGTTTGTTTGTTTTTAAGAGACTAGCATTTCATCATACACTTGTTCAAAAACATTGATCTATATGAAGAAGGTTGTAATGACTATACTCACTTTTAGCTTCAAACCCTATTTTCCCTCCAGGCATTAGATTTTTCAGGGATTTCTAGGTTTTATTGTGTGTTAGGCCAAAAAAGGCATGCATTAAACATTTTGGTTTTGTTCTTTCCAAGTACATGAAATCAGCATCAGTATAAACTTAGCAGCTCAAAATTTTCTCATTCAGTCGTGTCTCTAAACTTCAGTCCTAGAGAGAAATGCCCTTATTTTTATGGCTTTTTAATCCTATCTTTCCAAGTGCACACTAACTGGATTAAAGCAAGATATTAATAATATTTCTAAAAATAATAATTTATACATAAGCTTTGAGCTGGGGCATTTTCTAGGCCTCCCACAAATTTAGACAATATAAATCTGAATTGCTTCTTAAAGAAAAGCACATCACTATTATTTTTCACTGTTGGCTTTTATACAAAGCAAGTTCCTGGTCAGAAAATATATATTTTTTAATGTAGACATCTGACATTGACATTACTATAGACATCAGAGTGCATTCTAAATGTGATCACCAATGAACATCATAACACGCTTCCAATGTTATGGTCCTATTTTGTTTAGAATTCCTAAAACTACTATTATTGACATCTGAGTCTTAATTTTGTTTTCCTTTAATTTAACTGATCTTCAAACAGTAAAGACTAAGCAAAACTGTTTTTAGCTGTATAGCCAGAATTTTTTGTCCCTAATATTACAGTTTTTAATAAACAGCCTTCTGTTCGATTGCCTCAATTGTTTTTACAGTAATTGTTTTATTCTATGTGTATGCACATAATTACATTATTCATTAATCCACAAGTACCTGGTATTTGTCCATAGATATATTTTCCCATATTTATTTTGCAAATGTGAGGCTTTCCATTTAAAAAAAAAAATAGATTCTGTGAGGGATATGTTTGAAAGGTATTTCATTAAAGTAACTTGTTTCGTTTTCTATTTGTTTGATTTACCATACTCCTCTCTCCAGTAAAAGGAAGAATTTTTGTGGGATGAATTTATGTGGGCTTCTTATTAGGTCTAGTGTCATTGTAATCCTTTTCTTTCAATCATAATTTTTCCATAGACATGAAAGATTTTGGTAAAACATGCTGAACAGGGTGCTCGCTGTGAAACATGGGTAGCTTTTTCAAAACCTAAAACAGTGAGAGTACCCTGAGAACAGAACAAAAGAAATTAAAACGCTAGATATGCCACAGTTGTCTCATGCAGCAGTTAGAAATTTAATTATTTTATCTCGTAGAATAATGTGCCCTTCAGAAATCATTTTGGACTAGATGTTTCAAACCAATGATCTGTAGTTAATTATCTTTAATAACTGTTGCACATTATGGTTAGATCTATGTTTTTGCTAAACCAATTAATAATATCTTCATTAGTATAAAGACAAGGTAGCAGGATCCTTTCATTTTTCACATTGAAAGAGTAGATATTTTAAACACTGTAATTTACTTTAGCCATACATTCCCAATGATATGACTAATTAATGAAACTTCAAAGACATAACTTCCAAAAAGCTACTTATTTTAAAGTCATTGTTGTGCACTTAATGACATTAGGTTGGGGGCATTGCTGACACCCTGACTATCCATGTCATGGAATTGACTAAATCGTTTAAACCACCAAAATGTTTAATGTTTTTAAAGAAGAAAGAAAAAAGAAAATTAATTGCATATTATCTCTTTTAAAGACCTGTTGATTAGAGAAGAAAAGATTAAAAATGGATAGCCTCTCTTTGTCCTCAGTGGATGGCACGACCACAGGACAAAAACATTTCCTTTTTAGTTAAAAACATTTGCGGGCCCATAGGGCTTCTGCTGATTGTAAAGAAAAGCGAGATGACAATGATGGTGGCTAAGCCCATCTTAGGCTGGCTTTCCCCTTCCTTTTGAGGTGGTGTTGACACTCATGGAAGGGGCAGCTGCAGCCGGGACACGTTCTCCAGCATGGTTTACTGTGGTCAATTCACCTCACTCTGATCTTGTTATGGTGAAATCCATTCAGATGCATGGCACATTTAGATCAATTATTGAGAAGCCCTGGGCCAAATTTTGGCTTTTGCTGTCTTGTTAGCTACATGTAGACAGCGTTTTTTTTCGGTGGGGCCATGTTACTGCAGATAATTTCTTTGGGTTTTGGAGCATTTCACTCCCACAGCTATTTCAAAGCAGGGAACATGATTTTGAAATATTGCTTAACACATATTTTAATATACCTAAAAAGACTTGATAAGAAGTTTTTGTTGTGAGAATTAAATATAGCAAAAACTTAAATTTATCAACACCTCTACCTTGTTAAAATTACTTGAGATGACTTACAGAAATATGCTCATCTGCAGCAAATAAAGAGAAAACTTGGGCAAAAAGATGAAATAAAACCTAATATAAGTTCATTCTAGGCTTATTAGCTATTGAATGCATATTAAATGTCATTTATGATAGCAGAGGCAGGCCTGAATCTGGCCTTGTGGTGCCAAACAGCCAAAGCGAAGAGGGAATTGGCTGCATCCTGAAAGCTAATTCTCCAGAAAACAAGGAACTTCTATTTTTCCAGGCTAATCAAATCCAGTAAGTTTGACTTTCTATTAATGACATGAAGAACATAATTGTTGAATTAAGAGGAACATTTCAATTCCTTTTTACAGAAACTTGCTAGGGGAAATAGAAGATCTCTCATAATTACATATACTGAGTGGTGCAGACTTCTTAAAAGGTAGAAGTGGAAAGTCAGTCATTCAAATACTTTGTATATCATATGACTAAAATCTTATGGGGGTATAAGATAGGATGGAGAAACGTAATTAATAGAAGATAATTCAGTGGAACTAATTTTAAAGGCTGGAAATTGGTTGGTGACCTATAGGCTTTAGTTCTGGCTATCACCAAAAAAAAAAACTTCCACAGCTAAATCTTTTACAGATTCTTAAATTTGGAAGTTACCATAGTACTTATATAGCCTCTGGAAGAAAAAGGCACATAAAGCCAAAAACTGTCCAATTCCATAAAACATTTGGTGAAATCAGTTGTCAGAATGAATCTGCTTTTTGTTAATCTAGTAGCCGAAGGCCTTTATGTCTAGAGTCCTTGTTGTGATCTTACTGCAAATGAGGAGGGAGATCAACTTTTACAAGGAGGAAAGCAGCCTATTGATAATCTATACACATGTTGAAACCCTTTCTCCATGCAGAAGTCAGAGCAGTCATGTAAAATTCAAAATTCAGATCCAGCCATGTTACCCTCTATGTTAGTTGGAGTTTTACCGAGAAATAGAACCAAAAGGATGTATATGTATACATATGTATGAAAGAAGATTTATTTTGAGGAATTGGCCCATGAGATTACGGAGACTGAGAAATTCCCCAGTCTGCCATTTTCAACCTGGTGACCCAGGAAAGGCAAGGTTGTAACTCGGCCCGAGTCTGAAGGCCTGAGAACCGGAGAAGCGGATGGTGTAAATCTCATTCTGAGGGCACGAGATGACAAGATGAGATGCTCCAGCTACAACCTTGAGGCAGGAAAGAAGGGATGAATTCTTCCTTCCTTGGCTTTTCGTTCTGTTTAGACCCTCAACTGATGGGATGAAGCCCATCTACACTGAAGAGGGCAACCTACTTTACTGAGTCCACTGATTCGAATGCTAACCCCATCCAGAAATAATGTTCAATCTGGGCACCTTGTGGCACTCAAGATGACATGTAAAATTAACCATCACACTCCCCCAAACTAAAATCCAACAATGGCTTCCTTCTGCCCATAAGGGAAGTACCAATACTTGGCTATCATTTCAAGGCCTGCCAGTATCTCTCTTCTGCCACTTTGGGGTAATCGCCAACCATGAACACCCTTGCCTGTGTTCTCACCTCCACAAACTGGTCTGTGAGTCTTGCATTGAATCATGCTCTCTCTCAATTTGGAGACTTCTTTCCTGAGCTTTGCTGTCTTCTTGCTTTACCCAGCTAAGCCCTATTCATCTATCTGATCTCAACTTAAAAGCCACTTTCCCAGGGACTTCTCTGAGCACCTGCCCTATAGACCAGCTTAGATCCACTTTTCATATGTCCTCATAGCTCTCTCTACTAATTATCCTCCTCTTTCTTTTTCAAATGTTCCTCAAACATATAATTAATTATTCTTTGCCCTTCTCCTGGCATTGTCTCTGCGAAAGTAGAGACTGTTGATTTCTACATCTGGAGGACCTCAAATGATGCCCAGCACATAGTAGGGCTCACTAAATATTCAAAAAATGAATGGTTGTCCCAACTATGGTGTCAACAATTTAGGAAGTTTCTCTAGTGAGATATATTGAAACACCTTGAATAGAGGAATAAAATGAAGTTGTATTTCACTGGACTTAATTCATAGACTTTGGATAAGACAATGTTCATGTTACTGTATTAGGAATGAAAACAAACTGACAAGACTTTCTTTTAGCACATTACTATAATCCCCGCTAATCAAGGTACACCATCACGTTGAACATTTCAAAGACCCTTTTCTGCAAGCTGAAAGCTGCAAATGGAAAAAATCCCCATACATTCCTAAATGAAAAACACAACTCATGATTTTTCTCAGTATTTTTGTTATTCACTCGTCATTTCAGGAAAAAAGGACCTCCTCAATTCACGACGTTTAGTGGTTACCCCACCGTGCCTCTATTCTGTAACTGTTTTGTGAAAAATTACGCGCAAAAAAGTCGCTATACATTTGCAAATAGCTTTTTAAACCAGAGCTCTCTCCTGGGAATATGATCCTAATAGGATAGAGACAAGGCTAAGTTGCTGAATGCTGCTGGTCATTATTCTTTTGTTTCAACTTAAAGAAAACATGCACAAATCTCATAACTAGACTCCCGGGCATGTGTTTTTGCTTACTGCCTAATGTGGTTCTAATAATGCAAACATTCCAGCTAAGTAATGATGACACATCTACAGCTATAGATATTAGAAACCTACGCAAGGGAAACATTTTGGGAAAGACAAAGGAAAAATACTTTCATTTAAATTTTCTTGATGCCATCATATTAGAACTCATTCCAGGCCCTGTGTTAGCATGAAAAAAAAAAAAATAGACTCTGAAGAAATATGAACTAAAGAGAAATTCTTTCAGTGTGTGTTTCAGAATTAGCCTCAAAATGTACTTGATTCAGATTTGTGGGTGTACTTGGGTGTACCCAAAATGTACTTGATTCAGATTTGTGGGTGCACATTTAAAAACTGGTAAATAAATTTTGGGAAATTCTTTTTTATTGTATCATCCATGGCTGAGTCAATGAATATATTTCTTGTGTAAAAACCTACTTTTGTTTAATCATTTTACAAGAAGTTGGATGCCAGCTCTTCCAGAGATCAACTTTGACTCACAGGGAGACTCTGAGACTCCATCGGTTAAGGAGACAGTATTAGATTTTGATTGGTTGCATTTCTCCCATTAGCCAATAGCTACCATATTACTTCTCTCTTTCATAGCCATGTGTTGTGAGTAGAAGTGCTCGTGCTCTTGGGGAATGCTTATGCCAATGTCTTCGTCCATTTGTGTTGCTATAAAGGAATACCAAAGGGTAGAAAATTTATAAAGAAAAGAGGTTTATTTTGCTCATGGTTCTGTAGGCTATACAAAAGCAAGTCATCAGCATCTGCTTCTGGTGAGGGTTTCAGGCTGTTTCCACTCATGGTGAAAGTCAAAAAGGAGCCAGCATGTGCAGAGATTACATGGTGAGACAGAAAGCGTGAGCAAGAAAGCAGGAGGTACCAGGGCTCTTCTTAACAACCAGCTTTTGCAGGAGCTAATAGAATGAGAACTCACTCACCTCCCTTCACCCCCCACCCAGATCCTAGGGACAGCATTACTCTATTCATGAGGGATTCATCTCCATAACCAAAACACCTCCCATTAAACCCCATCTTCAACATTTGTGATCACATTTCAACATGAGACTCGGAGAGGTCAAACAAACCAAACTGTAATAGCCAATCAGCATGTCTTTTCCCTAAGACTCAGTGTTTGGTTAAAGTATAAGAATGTGACCTTATTGAGTCCATGAGACGTGTCTTCACTGTTTGCAGACATTGTTGCTGCTAAGAGTGAAACCTCCCCTGAAAATGACATCATCACATAGAGATGATGAGAGTAGAGCTCAGAGAATAGCAGAACAGGGCAGGATGATATCTGGATAAGCTTCACCTGACGCCAGTGTTAACTTTGAAATTCTAGTTATTCGAACCAATAAATTCTCCTTTAATTTAACCCAGCTTAAGTTACATTTACCTATACTTGCAGTGAAAGATTCCTAAAAGATGTGAGAAGAGAATATCATAAAATTCATTTAGAGTGCAATCCTTAAACTTTGGGGCTTAGGAATTTGGAAAACTGGCTGCCATGTTTTTTCCAATCCTACATATACCCTAATTTTCTGGTTCCATGAAACACCCAGCTATGTCCTTGTTTGTGAAGGTGCTCAGCAGGCTTCTTCTCATCCTTGAAGACCCAAGTCAAATATCACTTCCCATTTGAAGTTTCCATCAAACCTCTCCAGCATGATTCCCTCCCTCAGGTTACCAAAAACCTTGTCATTATCATGAGCGTGGTGCTTTTCACATAGTCACTGAATTTTTTACATTTCTCTTTCTTCCCCTGACCTGTTGGAATAATGATCACTCTGCATGGTCACCTACCTTAGGCCAGGAACATTACATGCTTTTGTGCTAAGCCTCTGAATAAACCTGTTTATACAGAAGAGGAAACGAAGGCAGAAAAACAAATGGCTTCAAATTTTCTCAGAAATAAAAGATAGCTGAGCCACTTGAATTCTCCCTGATTCCAAAACTACTGCTTTTTTTCTCTCTATCATGAAGGACTGGGTCCTATACACTTTTACATTTTTGAAACGTCCTCATTGTCTGATGTTAAACTATAAGCTTCAAACATTCAGTTACCATTCCGGATGCAGCATTATCAAAGCCCTGTTCCTAGTACTATACTCAGCACAGAATATGCTTTCAATAAAATTTATTGAATGAATGAACTAGTAAATAATAAACATATTTTGCGTGTGTTGAATACTTGCTCCAACATTTTTTAATGATCTTTTGCCGTGAGCCAGAGTACAACTAAAAAGCAATGCCAATCACTGAAAAAAAATAGGTGACACTGGTTCCCCAGTGGGATATCCAGGAAGTATTGAGGCACACAAAGTCATTGGTGCTGCTAGAAGAACCATTGAAAGGCTGTGTGATCATGGCTAGTTTACTTACCCGCTCGGAGCCTTCATTTTGTCATCTGTAAAAAGGAGATGATAATAACACAATCTATTTATTGGTTGTGATGAGGCTATTATGAGAATGCAAGTAAAGTGCATAGCATATAATTAACGCTCAACAGTGCGAAAAATAAAAGATCACTATCTTACTGATGACGGCATGAATAACATCTTTGTGAAATAACTTAGAACTGAATTTTTGTTGTAAAGATAGGGGACCAGTACATTTATCAGTGATCTTAAAACCCTCACTACTACACCAAAAACGGAATAGGAATTTGGAACATGACATTTACTTAAGGTTTGTCATGTTCCACCCCAAGAGAGAAATCAGAAAAACCACTAAACCCTGCGGTGTAGCCTATGGAGAGTTGCTTAGTGTTTGGTAAGTATGTGGCTTTATGTTTATTTTATTTTTATTTTTCCATATCCACTTCTCCTCACTCAGATCAAAGTATTGTAATAATAAAAAATAAGTAATTTAAATTTTAGATTATTTAGCGAAATTTAGATTATGTATTGTTTGGTTTCAGATGGTTTCACTGAAGGTGCTTTCCCGCCAGTGAAAAAAATGTGATGATTCAATAGTGGCTACAAAATTATTGAAAATGGTATTCTAAGTTTTAGAGCCATTTGTCTTATTACTTGACATGCTTTAAAATGTTTTTAATTACAAATCTAAATTTGCTTTTTCAATTTTAAATTAAAATCACCACCCAAAATTCTTAAGGCATCTTTTTCTTAATGGATTGGTCAGATGTTTCTAGTATTTATCCAACAGAAGAACAATGGGAAATTAGAAATTACAATACATTTGTTAGTGCTTTGTCAACAAGAATTTATGTGATATGTTGGAATGCTGAAACATTCTAGCAGGCTATTTCTGTGACATTGGTAGCTAGGTTTAAATTAAGCATCTACCTGAACATTTGTTTGTGATTAGAAATGTGTCCAATGAAAATATATTTTTCATGCCAAAATTTAAGAAGAAGGTGGTTTACACAAGCACGTTCTTAGCAGGAAGTCAAGCTGGACTTTTTGAATCCAGCCAAAATCAGAAAGCACTATAAATCTCCCTAGAAAACAAGTTTATAAACTCAAGTTATGTTTAAATAAACATTCTAAGTTAAAATGCTGGACTGAACCCCAGAATATGTCCAGTTTTTCTTATCACTGCTTCTCCGGTGCTGCATTTAATTCTATGATAATTAACTGAGATTTTTTAAATTTTCTTGAAATATTGTGGCAAAATTATGTGGTGCCCATGGAACCCCTGGGATTTAAAAAAAAGTTAGGACATGATTCTGATTAAACTCTATTACCGAATATTCAATTTCATTGCATTTCCTCCCATCTCCTGTTTGAGTATGTCAAGAATTTCTTGAACTATAGGGCATAATCACTTGAAGACTTTATGGATCTCCTTGGGTTAAAAAAATACTTTTTCTGACTAAATTTAAATAATTAATATTTGATTATATCCCACCTCTATCCTGTACCCGTTTTTGTCTGATTCTATTATTGACCAAGATTCACAAATTAACCACCAGCATAAATAAAAACTCAGTTCTCTTAAATTGTCCACAAGGCGGCAGTAAAACATCTTGCTTCCCCCCAATATCTTGAATTTCCAAGTATTCATTTTACAAACGTTTAGTATTATGTTTGCCGGAATAAAATTAAAAACTATTCTGCCTTTAAATTTCTACTTTGCCATTCCAATAGAATGTATTAGTAAATATGAGTTAGTCATGATGAGATACTTAATTTTCTCCTGCAATAGATGAGTAGAAATCCTTCAAGTTTTACTAACATAGATTGGTTATTTATATTGACAAGCAATACTCCTTTCCTATTTTTCTGGGTTACAGCGGGCCTCTGTAAATTTTCTGATAAGAGAACTTGTTTCTGACCAATGCCAATATTAAGCATGACATCTTGGTTTTTTTTTTTCTCACTAATTATATTATGGAAAGGCAGCTTCACAGGTGATTTTTCTACTCAAAGTTTTCAAATGAAATGTAAAATCAGATGTTCCCATTTGTTTAGCAGACACCCTGACAAACCACTGCAGTACAGAAAAATACACTTTTAATAGGTTTTCTTCACAAGCGAGAAAACATCTAAAGATAGTCAGAATTGAAGGCTCAGTAGCAGTGCAGTACTCTAGTAGGAATCTCATCTGCAAATGGATAGCTCCAACTGCTTTGGTGCTTTTGCTTACATGGTGTGGACCCAAATTGGAGATTACCTTCCATGACCTCATGTGTCAAACCAGTGAAGTGTACTTTGGAACACATGCCCCACACAGGAGAAGGGGCGGGGGACCTGGGGGATGGATGACCTTGTACTTTTCACTGACTTACTGCTGCCAGAGCAATGGTTACCCTGAGGGTGAGAGGCTGCCAAAGGCACCTCTGGCATAATCTGTCATCCCAGTAAATGCCTGCCATTCCTGAGAAAAACAGGCAGGTGTGCATGCATTAGAGAAAGAGAGAGACAGAGAAAGAAGGGATGCTTTGGCAAAATAAATTTGAAACACAGGAGATCTAAGCTGCAGTCTTCATGCTGTCTGCATTCCTGTGAAAACTGCAGGGAACTTGGCCCGAGCAAGATTGTGAGATTGAGTCCAGCATTTTGCCAATGCAGGCGTGGCATGCTAGTGTGTGTGCATGTGCGTGTGTGTGTGTGTGTGTGTTTGTGATATCAAAGCAAATTATTTATGAAGTGTATTCGTATGGCAAAATGCAAGACAGTCAGTAATACACAGTTTCAGTTCTGTCCATTGGTTTAAGATGCGTACTGCCTAATGCCGTTAGAATTGAACATTGTTTTCCTAGTAATAAAAGACATGAAGTTCTTAGCAATTTGTGCCTTCAGAAGGATGATTTCCTATTTAAAATACTCTAAAGTAAAACATACATCACCTACATAGCACTTAATTTTTGAAAATGCATATACTTTTCTAACCAGCTACTCTAGGAAAATGTGCTGAATGATTTAATTTCATATTAAGGTGCAAATGTAGTACTGGATTTGCGTTGAGACACAAGTGTTTTGCCTCTGAGAGCAAAGCTTTCTGAAAGATTTTCACCACCAGATTCAAAACTACCGAATTCAACATCTGATAGTAATGACATGATTCTCTCACTTTAAGAAAAGCACATTGATTTTAGGCATATTGAAACTCAGAAGTTTTAGAAGTGTGTTTGGGTTAAGGTTAAGTCGTCCTTGACAGTATTAAAAGAAAGGTTTGAATTGTTGAATAACCACCTTTCACCCATCCTTAATTGTAATTTAAATGACAATATGCTCTCAATCAATAGCTCTTTGTCACACTGTGAAGATCAAGGGATGAGATTTCACCCCATGAGTTTACAAGGCAAAAGCTCCTCGTTCATAACGCTAAAGATGTTGCATTAGAATACCTGTTCTCCAACAATTCGTCCTGGATAAAGGCATCTGAATCATACCTGGAAGATGTAACATTAGAAAAAGTCAAAATCTTTGTTTTTGAAATTTGCTCCAAGCTAGATATCATAATAAGAATACCAATTTAAAAAGCTAAATTATTCTTAGGTGAATTTGACTAGTTTAACTTTAGTCATTTTGCTCTCATAGCTAATTTCTGTACATTTGCTGTGTTCTGGGCACTGTGCTAGGCACATTTACAGTAAGTTTCTTTATTCTTTGAGGAGTCAACCTCTGAGGTAGGACCTAGTATTTATCCCCATTGAACAGATGAAACTCAGAGATTGAGTCACGTTCCCTCCTCACACTGCTAGGGAAGGGAGAAGCTTTGACAAAATGAATTCTAAATGCACCTCTGAGCACTTAACAAGCCTCCTCAACTTCTCACATGATGAAAATTCATTGTGACTAAACACAACCACTTCTTTTCCCCCAAATCCCTCTATGTAGAAGTTTATAAATATATCATAAGCACTTTGCTTATGTACTATTGTAATGTAAAACTACATTTAGCACTTATAGAATATACTTTATACATAGAAACAGGCACTTTTACTATTTTTCTCCTGCTTTCCAAGTGGAATGCATTTGAACACTGGCATATGCACTACATTTTGTTATCATATTCATAGAGTGATATTGAATTTCCAGTCCAGCCAGCCTGTGCCTATTTAGGCTTAGAAAAGATGCAGCCTACCTCTGTAGACACTGACTGATGAACTCATAATTAGCTCTGAACATGTAGGACCCCAGTCCACCAGTTAATTTTTAAGATTCTAACATCAACTTTAATATATGACCAGTCAATTGTCATGTAAATATTAAGAGATCCTTCAATTCTCTGCTAGTTGCCAAGGTTAATAATGGTGATTTAAGTTGAGTGTGTATGATTTATTGGGCTAGAGGGGACTTACTTGTCTTTGGGACTCATTTGCAAACCAAAAAAATGAAGTACTTTCCACCTATTCTAAAATGCATCTTTATGATATCTACGAGGTAGTTACTATTATACCCATTTTACAGATGAGGAAAGAATCCAGAGATATTAAATAAGCAGCCAATGCTACAGTTAATAAGTGGCAGAGCTGGGATTCTACTTTATGTCTGACTCATTTCAATGCCTGTGTTTTAAGGCCAAAGTTGACCTAGTCATTTACTCCTGTGTGTAGACTCTTCCCTTTCTAATTAGCAAAGTGCATTTTTATGGCGATCACCCAGGATTGGGGTTGTGTTGGGAGGCTGGAATTCACTAGCATGTGCCCATTGACATCTCTATACCTTCTCAATGAAAGAAGCTGCTGGGGCTGCTCTTGAGGTATGGCTACGGCTTGTAAAACAGTACACGTTCACGGTAAGAATGTCTAACTTAGGTGACTTCAGCATTACACAATTGGCAACTACAACCCCCGAAAAGGCGTGGGGGAATTAGTTTTAATAGTGCCAGTCATTCCACCTGCCATTGCATGTGGAGTGAGAGTGAGGTGGGAGCTGGCAATATGCTATTCCCTCAGCCAGTCTTGGCTAACTTGCCTTGTGAGTCTGTTGTTTAAAGATAAGTATTTAGCCATCATCATCATCATTAATATTATCTTGAGAGAAAACATTTGCAGTTTTTTCTTTTTTGACATGGAGTCTCACTCTGTTGCCCAGCCTGGAGTGCAGTGGCTCAATCTCGGCTCACCGCAACCTCCATCTCCTGGGCTCAAGCAATTCTCCTGCCTCAGCCTCCTGAGTAGCTGGGATTACAGGCACACACAGCCGCATCCAGCTAATTTTTTGTATTTTTAGTAGAGACGGGGTTTCGCCATGTTGCCCAGGCTGGTCTTGAATGCCTGACTTCAGGTGATCCACCCATCTCTCGGCCTCCCAACGTGCTGGGATTACAGGAGTGAGCCACCGCGCCTGGTCAATGTTTGCAATTTTAACACCATCACAGAACAGAACTGGCAATTACATAACAAATACATTCATGAGCTTTCTATGATGTTTTCACGACCCAAAGGCTAGATAAAATTTATCAAATTGTTTGTCTGTGGGAAGGAAAACATGTTGGGATGCTATACTGAGAGCACTCACATGTCGTCTCCATGAACTCAGGCCACCTAACTAACAACAGACAAACTCTCATCAAGTAACACTTAACAAAGTGTGTGTGTGAGAGAAGGAGCGACTGCAACCAGGGCCACAATGCCTGAGAACTGTGATTGGACAGAGCCAAGACTGATTAAGAAGCTTAAACAAGAAGCTTAAACAAGAGAAACTGCAAATAAGTGTCCTGCAGTCCCCCTGTGCCCAGAGCAGACATTGCTAATCAATCTTGCCTCTAAACATGCAAGGCCAGTGAGACTATTAATAATCCAGCTTTAGAGAAGTGTATGTTTCTATCTAATGTCTGGTCTTAAACCAGTTCCTGGTCCAGGGCTGAGCTGAGTGGACAAGCTGTGAAGGGATTGGAGTTTGCTTATTGAAAGGGACAACGACATGTTCTGTCATGCTCTGTGTTGCTGTAAAGAGATTCAGACTGTTTCTTTGGTTAGAAACAGAGATTAGAATAAGAAAATGATAAATGGGGATTATTTTACATCACTGAAGTACGTAAGAATAAGAAAAACACCTACCAAAAATATTGCAGAACACAATGCATGAGTGTCCACGTTTTGGGCCAGGGGAATGGGTTATGTTAAAACTGTGGGACTCTGGAGAGTTTCAGGTCCCCAGTCAATTGTATAGGGAAGGGAAGTCTTTAGCCTTCAGAAACAATCATTGCCAAGAGGACACATCCCTCCATCCCCTATGACTTCCAAGACACATCAGACAAGAAATCTTCAACTTTGGAATAAAAACCGAAATCGTCATCTCCCTCCTTCCCTTCCTTCTTCCCTTCCTTCCTACCTTCCTCCCATCTCTCCACTCCTCCATCCTTCCATCCTTCCATTCCTCTTGCTTTCCCCAAGTGAAACATAGAAGACACTCTGAGCTTTTGTTTCAGACTTGAGGAAATAGATATGGGGTGAGCAAAAATCCTACCCCACTACCCCCTCACTCCACCCACCTCATTCCAGATCTCTCCTGTTTTCTTCTTGAAAATCTTTTAAGGAAAAAAAAAAAGCTGGCAATTTCACCCTGAGAAGGAAAAGGGTTTAAATGCAAATGAGAGTTCAAGGTAACATTTGAGTGTGAATGGGTTTCATTCAGAGAATGCCAATCACTCAGCCATCACAAATGATTGACAAGAATTCAGGGGCTCCTGGCACCCAAGGAGTGCCTATAAGAGGTGCAGAAAGAGGGCAGAGAAAGGTTAGAGGTGAAGGAGACACATTTTGTGCCTTTCAAATTTGTCCAAGGGTTAGACCCTTGGACTTTAGTTGGAAATGGAGCCTGAAAGCGATTCGGTTTCTAGGAATGGTGAAGATATATTTTTTTAACTTTCAATTGTTTCAGAATTTGTTTCTGTAGTGAAGATCTCGTCTTTATCTTAAGCCTACCCCCAAGAAACCCTCAACCAGTATCACCCCTTGATACTTGCACCACACAGTCATTTAACTAGATTGTGGCTAGACCCATTCTGGGATGCATGGCAGGTCATTTGGGGTAATTCTCACTTTTCACCTGAACAGCTACACATCACTATGCTAAAAATGAACCAACCCCTCTCACATTGTCAGGACTCAAATTGATTTGTCTGTCAAGGCTGTCATAAAAGTCTGTGGCTCTGCAAGAGCATTCAGATTTTGCTTTATTAATATCTGAAATATTGGAAAAAACGTGGATTATTCATGGAAAACTGCAACCACTGTGTCTTTTCTCCTCTCTTGGTCATCTTCATTATGAATTGGTTTTGGCTTAAGGCATGCAAAATGAAGCCAGAATCTTTCGAAGCATACTCTATCTGGGAAGGTAAGACATTGGTGAAAACTAACGTATTCCAAATGAAAAACGAAAACAGAACTTCAGACTATCTACTGTTTAGAATCTAAACCCTTCCTTTTTCTCTTAATTGCAATTCTCTAAATATTTACTGAACATCTCCTATTTGTCAAGCGTGAGAGATTCCCAAATGAACTATGTAAATATGACTTCTGTTCTCATGTGGCTTATTAGCTCAGAAAATGTAGTTGGCTGCTGCAACCTCAAAGACGTATTTTTTTGGGAAGAGGCACATTCCTACTTGAAGTTCAGCATTGAAATTGGTTCCCTGTTGGGGGACTCCATTACATGGCACTGTTCACACATCATTCTCACTTGGAGAAACAGTACTCTCCTACCCAAACCAAGCTCCTTGTTTATCTGATGATTCCCCAAACAATTTCTCTACCCATGTTAACTAAGTTAGTGTTATTCTGACACTAAAATGGAATAACGATCTTTTCACAATTCACCAAATTAATTTAAGCATATCATTGAAATTTTCTGAAGGGAAACTTCCTCTCATCCATGGATTTCCTAAATGACTGGAACCCCCCTGCCTGCTAATAAGCAATTTATAAAATTATCTAAGTTTGCAACCACTACTGGGCATAAAGTGATCGAAGGGTGACTATACGGAGTGTTGTTTCTCCACGTAAGTGATGTGTGAACAGTGCCATGTAATGGAGTGCCCCAATATAGAACCCATTTCAGTGCTGAATTTCAAGTAGGAATGTGCCTCTTCCCAAAAATATATCTTTGAATAATCTTCCCATTACAAAGATCATAGCTGGATGAGAAGAAATTAGATTTCTTAAAAGGAGTGCAAGTTTTATCTCATTTCATTATCTTGACAATCAATAGAGGCAAGAGACAGATAAATCCTAGGCAGACAAGGGAGGGTCCCTAGTGGAACCCCACTTTCAAGCCAAAGACAGTTTAAAGCCTGAAAGCCAAGCTACAAGTCAGATCCATGGACCAGATTGAGAACCTGTCTTCCCATTTGGCATGCTTTCCATTGGCTGGCAGTTGGTAGATGAAGCTTGCCATCCTCCAACTGTAGCCATCCTGAGGACCGAAAGATGTATTCCTGAGAGGTGGCCCATTCTATTTCTGCAGAAGAATATTGAGATTTTATTTCTCTTATGGAGACCTCCCACATTAGAGGGGCTTCAAGTGGATCAGAAATCTAGGGCCCTCTCACTGCTGATTTCGCTGCTTGGTCAGCCAACCTGTTTCCCTCGGCTATTTCATATGTTCTCTTTGGGTGGCCTTTACAATATATTACTGCCACTTCCCATGGGAGTAAAACTGAGGATAATAGTCTATTAGTTTCCTGATGGTATTTAATGGGAGACCCATTAGCTGTGAGGAAGTTCCTCTCTTTCCAGATGGTGGCATGGACACGGAGGACTAGAAAAGCCTACTTAGAATCAGTATAAATGTTAACTGCTTTCCTCTTGCCCAGGTAGTTGAGCTCTTGTGCCTGAGGAGAGAGATGTGTTCTCAACAGTATCATTCAGGGTAATTATTGCATACCCTGCTTTATGGATCACTTGTTCTACAAAGGAAGTTCTGTCTGTAAAGAGAGTCCAGTCTGAGTTCTCTAAGGGGGTTTCCTTGAGGTCTGCTCTGGCTGCATAGGTTTGTATTACTATCTGTTTGCAGTTATGTTCAAGTTCCCCAGCTTCCTCTGGGAGGGAGGTGGCTGGGTTTATGGAGAGACAGGTTCTTAATTGGACTGCAGATCCCTCTAATAGTACAGCTTGATGTTTGAGGAGGTGGTTATCCATTAGCCAGAAACTCCCCTTAGAAGACAGTAGTTCAGCCACATTATGTACAGTATAAGAGGTTGTTATTCCCCATGGTTAGTAGCCTCTGGTAGCAGCAGGACTACTGCTGCAACTGCCTGGATGCAGGCCAGCCATCTTTTAGCTATCAAATCAAGCTCCTTACTTAAGTAGCCTACAGGCTGCTGGGCTGGACCTCAGGCCTGAGTTAGAACTCCCAGGGCCATTCCCTTCCTTTATGACACAAAGATTTTAACGTCTTCCCTTTGGGAAGACTAAGGGCTGGTGCCTTAAGCAAGTCTTGTTTTAATTGGTCAAAGGCCTCTTTAGCCTCTGGTTCCCAAATTAGGGCGTGTGTTTTAGCTGCCTGCATCTCCTTTATCAGGTGATATAAGGGACAAGCTACTTCACTGTAGCCAGGTATCCGTAGTCTGCAGAATCCTATAATGCCCAAGAATCCCCTCAGTTGCTTGAGGGTTTGGGGGAGGGGAAAGGAGGAGATGGGCTGAATCCTTTCTTTGCCCAATGTCCTTGTCCCTTCTGACAAGACCAGACCTAGACACTTCACTGAAGTCTGACAGAGCTGAGCCTTAGATTTTGAGACCTTATAGCCTCTGTTATCTGGAAAATTAAGAAAAGCCTTACTACCCTCCTGAGAGATTTCCTTAGTTTGGGCACAGAGGAGAATGTCACCTATGTATTGTAAAACTTTAACCTGCGGATAAAAGAATTCAGAGAGGACTTTGGACAATGCCTGCCCAAACAGGTGGGAGCTTTCTCAGAATCTCCGAGGTAACACCATCCAGGTTAGCTGGGTGGTCTGGCTGGAGGAACCCTCGAATATGCGAACAAATACTGTGAGTTCAGGTGTAACAGTATGCAGAAAAAGGCTTCTTTTAGGTCTAAGGCTGTGAACCACTAAGTTCCTTCAGGTATTGGAGGTAGCTGGGTTTAGAGATTGGGAGCCACTGGGTGAATTGGAACCACAGCCTTATTAACAAGGCAGAGGTCTTGGACCAGTCTCTCTTCCCCATTGGGTTTCTGTACCTCCAATACTAGGGTGTTACAAGAGCTGTTGCAAGGTTTGAGGAGGCCCTGCATCCTCAAATTATCAATGATGGCTTCCAGTTCTTTCCTATAATAACTTCTGATTTCAGGGGATATTGTTTCTGGTTAGGGAAGGAGGTTAAGGTGGATCCAGACCAGTGTGGCAGTTGTGACTCGGCCAATTTTCCCTTGAGTTGCCCAAACGTCTGGGTGAAGATCAGTCTCCTCTAGGGATAGACAAAGAGTCTGTCCTGGAGCCATAAGGATGGTGGTTCCCACATGAGCCAAAATATCCTTACCCAACGGGCATGATTAAAAAGACATGGGTAAACAAGAGGTCTCCCCAAGTACAACTAAGGGCCTGAGAAAAATTTTGAGTTAAAGGCTTTCCTGAGATTCCCCTCGTGGTCACACTAAGAGAGGAGAGGAGCCCAGATTGTAGAGGAGAACTGAAAAGCCTGCTCCAGTGTCCAGGAGGAGCTCCGCCTTCCTCCCTTTGACTTCCAGGATCACCTGAGGCTCCTGTATGGTAATGGTGGTCTGGACCACTGGAGCCAGGGAGAGGATCCCTGGGACCCATCAGTCCTGCTGGACCATTTGGGAGATTGGCTCTGGGCCTGGTGACCTGTGTCTCCAGGGACAGCCCACCCTCCAGTGGTCCCCATTGCTGATTGGACAGGGTCAAGGTGGCTTCCTCATGCTGTCTAGATAGTCCTTCCTAAAATAGCCTGGCTTGTCACATTTGTAGCAGTTAACAGGTGCATCCCAGGGATTCTGGGATTTGTCTTTTTTCTCTCTCGGGCCTCCTCCCTATCTCTGTTTTAAAAGACCAAGGTGGCCACTTTCAGGAGGCTCTCTAAAACACTGTATGGTCCCATGGCCTGTTTCTGCAGCTTCATCCTGATATTAGGGGCTGCCTAAGTAATAAATTTATCCTTTGGAATTAGTTGTCCCTTTACTAAATCAGGAGATAGAGAGGTGTGCTTTACCAAGTCCTCTCCTAGCCTTTCTAGGAAGGCAGTTGGATTCTCATCTAATCCCTGGTCTATCATGGATAGTTGGAAGTAGTTGAGAGGCTTAGTTCTAGTCCTTTGTAAGCTTTCCAGCATGCACACCTGAAAGTGTTTCTTCTTCCATTCTCCCAATTCATCACTGGGATTCCATTTAGGGTCCTCCAATGGTACTGCTACTTTTCCAATTGGATAAGGCCCATCCCCTTTCCTAACACTATATGAGAGACAAAGCTTATCCCCAAATCTGTCTGCGACTTGCAGAGTGGGCTTCTTCTCAGTGTTAGTCAGTGTTTAATTCAAAAGTAAACATAACGTCTTTCCAGGAGAGTTCAAATACTTGGGTTAAATTCTGGAAAGCCTCTATATACCTGTCAGGGTCATCTGAAAATTTGCCAAGATCCCCCTTAATTTGCCTTAAGTCCTGTAGAGAGAAGGGCACCTGGATCTTATTGGGGCCAGATTCCCCAGGCATCTGCTGGAGGAGCAAGGGTGAGACTGGGTCTTGTCTAGGATGAAGATTTCTAGGAGAGGGCAAGCAAGAGAGAGAAACTGGATAGGGAGGACAGGGTGGGCCCAGAGAAGAGCAGGGCCAGAGGGAGCTGGCTCCCCTGCTGGAGGTGCCTCTGGAGTTTGTTTCTCTAGTTCCCTGGGATTGCCCCTTGTAGCCTCTCCTGAGATGGCTGGTAAGAGGGCTGGATCAATCCTACAATCTCAGCAAAGATCTGAATTTCCCTGCAAGGCAAGGAAAGTCTGCAGATATGGGATCTCAGACCATCTGCCCTCACATTTACAGAAAAGGTCCAACTACAGAATGTTGTTGAAATGAATGGTTCCTTCCTAAGGCCAAGCCAGTCCTTTCTGCAAATCACAATTTGGCCAAACCCTTTGTGCAAAGGGCTATAAGGCATTTTTCCCCCAGAGTCTGAGTGTCAAAGCATTCCCAGTGATTCAGGCTACACTCCAGAGGATTGTAGACTGAAGATGGTTGATCACCCATCTGAAAGAGAGAGAAAAAGACATCCCTTAGATCCTTTCTCTCTTTCACCTTTTCTCAGGGGTATATAAGGGAGAGGAAAAAAGGGTGTCCATGTTTTTTTCTTCCATCTTTTTATCCCTGAGTTCTGGAGACCTACCTAGGTGGGTGCTGCCCATGGGTACCAGTGTGACTCTCACCCAAGAGGCAGGGGATCTAGAGGGTAGGAATTATTTGCACTCACCTCACGCTGCCTATCCTCCCTGCTGTTGGTAACCTTTGAGTTTCCTAGACCTCATCTATGCCATGGATACGAGCACGGCCTCCTTCCAGGAAGTGGAGGCTGAATTGCAGGAATTAGTCCTGCTCATCTACACTGTGCCCCTTGCCTTCCATTGTTATCTGCCTTTGGATCCCTCAGATCTAGTTTTCCTTTGTAGGGCTTCAACCTGAAGCTTGGAATTGAGTTTGAGACAAAAAAGGGCCTCAGGAGAGTGCATGGATTCATTTAAATTAAGTTCCACATCACATACCAGGGCCTGTTGTGGGGTAGGGGGAGAGGGGAGGGATAGCATTAGGAGATATACCTAATGTTAAATGACGAGTTAATGGGTGCAGCACACTAACATGGCACATGTATACATACGTAAAAAACCTGCGCATTGTGCACATTTACCCTAAAACTTAAAGTATAATAAAAAAAATAAATAAAGTAAAATAAATAAATTAAGTTCCAGGAGGCCCTCGTCAAGTTTGCAGCCAGCAGCCAGTGGACTGCTCTCCACTGCTTCCCTATCATAAGCAGAATGCTAAGGTAAAGCTGTGAAACCAGGCCCTCATCAAACAAGGGAGAGAAAGAAATTCTCATGAATTGGGGGCCTGGCCTAGTAAGATACCTCCCAAAAGGAAAACAACAACAACAACAACAAAAAAAAACTTCTCATGTAGAAAAGCTCCTTGGATTTGTAGGGCTATGTGAACTCCTGACATGGTGGAGAAAAGGAAAAAACAAAAAAACAACTTAAGTGCAGGGGGAACGGTGCCTAGTGGGGAAAGACTCTTGCTCTATGCAAATGGATTCCTTCAACAGGAAAAAAAAAAAAAAAATCTCCTAATCACTGTATCATCCTTGCCTCTAAGAACAGATGGAAACTGCATTGTTCTGAGTTGCATATCTGATGGCTGGGCCAAATATTCATTCTACCCAGTAATATCTATAGTTTGCAGCAACTCACCCTTAACAATATAGAAGGAGAGATAGGAGCCATTTTAATCCATGAAAGAAAGATGAAAAAATACCACTGAAAAGGCTGGGGGTCTTGGCCAACGCCCTAACAAGTGGTCAGGGACCAGAGCTGGTCTAGGGACCTTATAACAACACCGAGGTGTGGCCTTGGCCAGATGCCTTCACTTGCCCCAGGACCTTACTTATTCTGATCCCACATGATAGCTAGACCTCTGTGAGGGGGAACAAAGCCAACTTCCTTTCACCTGAAAGAGAAAGGCAGGGGGGCAGGGTCACATCCTGTCCTCTGTACCTGAGCCATTCACTCTTAACTGACTAATCAGAGTTTCAGTGCTTCATCTGCCTTCAGAAGAAAGTCTGAGGACAAGAAGTCTTGGGAAAAAAGTGAAGAGTCAGGTCCGCATTCACTCACGCTTCCAATGATCCCAGATGAACCCCCAGAAATGACACAGAATTTTTCTTGGTCCCTTTGCCAGACTTGCAATAGGTGGTGCCTCTGCTACTTGGCCTGCCACTTTCAGCCCCTGTCAAGAGGGAACACATGAGTGAGTGAGTGCAGAGTCTGGCCGGCCACTCTGAGTGCTGACACAGGAGCAAGCTCTGTGCAGGGCCTGCAGCCAGACAAAGAGTGTCTCCCCAAGGGGAACGCAACAATGCCTAGGCAGGGGTTCCCACAAACCTAAAGCCCTAGAGGAGGTGCTACAGTGTGCTAATTAGCTCTTTAGTTTCGCCATCCACAGCCCACTGGAGAGCAGATTGTTAGCAGCTCAGTCAGCCTCTTGCCCCACTCTGGCCCATGGCTCCAGGACTGGCGTGCCTCCAAGACTGGCTTGGCTCCACGGATGCTTCTGTTGCATGGGGTGGCGGCCCTCTGCCAGTGAGAGCAGAGGGCCAGTGTTACAGCATTTCTGGGTACCCATGTTTCGTGGGTTCTGAGCTATTGTCCTGCATCCAAGAAGAATGAGGTCATGCTGACAATTGAAAGGGGGTGAAGGGAGAGAATTTTATTGAGCAACGCAACAGCTCTCAGCTGAGAGAGAATGGGAAGTTTGGGTCATCTCTCCCGAAGTCAGGTCATCTTCCCAGTGTGGCTGAGTCTGGGGTTTTTATAGGCACAGGAAAAAGGAGTGTGTGCTGATTGGTTTGTGAGTATGCAAAAAAGGTTAAAACAAAAGCACCAATCAAAGGTGGGCACAGTGTAAAAACAGTTAGGGAGGGGTAGGTATACATAAAATAGGTGAAGGGTGGGGATCAATCAAAGGAAAGTGTGCCAAACAGGAAGACAGGTTCTCAATCCAGTTCATGGATTTGGCTTGTAGCTTGGCCTTCAGACTTTAAACTGTCTTTGACTTGAAGGTGGGGTTTCACTGGGGATGCACTCCTGTGTGCCTACGATTTCTCTGCCACCTGCCTCTGTCACAATTATATAAAACTATTATTATCCCCATTTTACAGATGAGGACAATGAGGCAACAGGAAGGTTGGGTACATTTTGCCCCAGATCACATCATGAATGAGTGACAGGGCCAGGATGTGCACCCATGCACTGAGGAGTGAAATAAATCCTGCTCAGATTGGACCTGGTTCTTATCTATGAATATGTATTAGAATTGCCTGAGGAGCTTTTCCAAAACACTTTTACCTGGACTCGATCCCTGTGGATTCTGATTTAATTGATTGGAAGTAGGTAAGATCACATTTTAAGAAACTGTTAGAGAGAGAACTACAGCAGTTGACAAGACCAGGTTTCTTTTTTTTTTAATGTAGGGAAATAAAGCTTTCTGAGTAAATCCGTTGGCTAAATATTCAGAACATCATTCAGAACAAAAACATTTTACTTTGGGTAAGTGTATAATCAGAGGTAGAATCTTGTAATAAAGGCCTTGGGGTAAGAAGAAGGCTTTCTGAGACAGATCAGATGATCATATGGCACCAGCACAATTCGGTCCACAGAAGGGCAACTAGATCCTACCACACCTGCCAGCAAACACAACACAAGGTATGCTGGGTGACATTATCCACAAGGTCCTCTGAGTGCAGAACAGACTTCACAGCAAAGTCACTGTGCATTCTTTAGCATGTAGTATTCATCTATTGCAAGAATAAACTCTGTGCCAATTCTCTATATCAATTATGGGTTCAGTTATTTTGCTTTAAAAATTTGGAAGAGGTGGATCACAAAATCAGGAGATCAAGACCATCCTGGCTAACATGGTGAAACCCCGTCTCCACTAAAAATACAAAATAATTAGCCAGGCATGGTAGCGGGCACCTGTGTCCCAGCTACTTGGGAGGCCGAGTCAGGAGAATGGCGTGAACCCGGGAGGTGGAGCTTGCAGTGAGCTGAGATCGTGCCACTGCACTCTAGCCTGGGGGACAGAGTGAGACTCCGTCTCAAAAAAAAAAAAAAAAAATTGGAAGAAAACATGTTTGAGGTATAATTTTATATCATAAAATTATAAAGAATAGTTTAAACTTCCTATTCAACTATCAGCCAAGATTTTAGTACTGTCTTAGCCACACTAAATGTTACAGGTACTCTATGTAAACAAAGAAAAAAACGATTTTCATAGTGAAGAATAAAGTTTTAAGCCACAAAACTTTGCCTTGACCATAGTATTTGATAAGAACAGGTGAAATAAAATGGTCTTGTTGTCCTAGGTATTTGAAAATCCAATGTACAGGCTATTACCCTTACGAGCAAAGATAAGAAAGAGAAATCTAGAAAATACATTTATGTTTAGGTGAGCGCAGGAGCACAATGAACAGACAACATGAGGCGAACAGGGCAGAAAAACTGTTGAGTTTAAATCTATACAGTTTCTGTTTCTTGTCATCAGAAAAAATCACAGTTCTTCCAATGTTTATAGAAAATGTGCACAAGTATGTCTCTAAGACATTCACCTTCAGACTTGAGGCTTTATTTAATTGCTCAGGGATATAATTTTCAACTTCAGAGCATGTATTGACCACAGAATTTGAAAAGTCTATTTGTTGCAGAACACCTAAGCAATAAAAACAACTCACCAGCTTCTTTGATTGGCTAGAAAACTATCAGTTGTCTGAATCTAGCTTTCTCCTTGCTGACTGTTAGAAAGTACCTGCAGAAAGTGATGAAATGCATTTGAATGTGGCTAGTGCAACTGCGGAGCTGGATTTTTTATTTTGTTGAATTATAATTAATTTAAAGTTAAATAGCCACATTAGTGGCTACTGTATTAGACAGCACAGCTCTAGGCTATTCCAACCCAAACACAATGCTTAGTAATCACCCTTTCATAATAGCCAATAGATTAATTTTGTTTGTTGTTGTTGTTAACAAGTTTTTATTTCCTGTGGTTGGGATTTTACATTAGGTATGTATAATAAGTCATGATTCCTGCTAATCAAATTACTTGATGTTCATAAAATTAGTTGAGATGTAAGAATAGTTTCTGCTGTATTACAATATTAAAAGTACCAAGACTTTCAGAGAGTCTGTGTCTGAAACAAATTGAGAACCTGTGGACTAATGTGTAGGCATCCCCTTTCCATAATTTTAGTAGGAAACAAAACTTTGTCCCTCCAGATTCACTGATAAAGTAAGGACTTTTTTATTTGCTTTGAAAAATTATTCTTGGGGTTCATCCTTTACATTCACATCAGCCCTTTGCCTTACCCACATGTGGACATAGGAATATTTTTACAGTAACCTTATAATTTGTTAATTTAATTTTTGCATTACTTTGAAAGTTCACTGAAGTATAGCATGCATAAGAAAGGTGCACAAATCATATCTGTATGCATCCATGACTTTTTATAGTATTGTTAATTACTCATTTTATTCCGAGTTTAAACAAGGTGAATAAATTTCTAAGGATTGGCGAATGCAATAAATCCTTAAAGGAATCTCCAGGAAGCAGTTGTGGAAGAGCCCTAAGACTATTCCTACTTCTAGCTGCTTCTCTCCTTCCAAAATTCTTATGTCACTCACTCCCACCCACGTCTGTATCTCTGCATTTACAATGGGTTACTTACTTCCCACTTCTCCAGAATAAAGGTCAAAGACATTTGGGTTGTGATGTGACTGCATCTGGTCTTCAACCATCAGTATCTATTTTCATACAAATAGCTACCTAAATTCCAGGTGCTGAATTCTACAAAAAAAGCCGGGGTCTTTTGAAGAATTAATACATTCAGCCAACTGAACATCTAAATATTTTTCTTCTCTATTTAGTTTTAGTAGTTCCGTTTCTCTCTCTCTCCCTTTCTCTCTTTAAGGTTTTGCAGGCTGTAATAATTTCTGTTACTGAATACATTTCATTTTAATTTTTTAAATGCTCTTCTAATTTGAATTTAGGCCTTCATACAGATTTGTCGCCTGGGTTGTTTTTGAAATATATGATTTTAAATGCATGAAACTCATCCTTTAAAAATGATTTGTGGTGTACATTTGAAAATGGTTACTGCTTATTTATTACAAATGGAATAATTACAGCTAATGGAACAGTGCCATTTAACATCAGTATAGTGGTGTGGGGGAGCTTGATAATTAGCAGTTCCATAAGTGCCTTTTTTTAGCTTATGAAATGACAGCCACAGAACACCTTCCCATGAAATGTCTCCATGTACTAAATTCTCTCTTGTTTATCTTATTGGCTGTCGACGACTGATTTGGGGGGAGGCATTTGGCCTTAACTGATTTAATCAACACCTGAATCCTCCTCTGACTTAGAACATAACCATTATTTTTAAATATACAGGATCGAATAAGAAATAGGATTTTTATATGCAAAAACTGAATTTCTAAAAGTTTCCAACTACCAGAGGTGATAACGCCCCGTTTGGAACAAGCTGCCCTTCAAGATGGGAGAACGACAAATTGGCTTTGAATGACTGTGTTTCTAGTTATTACCTCTTCTACCTAGAAAAGATGGAAACAATCACTTTGATTCTGGTCATTTACCATGCTCCACAAATGTTTTTTTAGCAGTGTACCTAGAGTAAATAGAATTTGCATTTTGAATTTTCAACAGAAATCTAAACCACCTAATGGTTCACGTTGTCCTTTTTAGCCTTTTGATTGTCAAGTGAAGGCCACTCCTTTATGTTCTCATTTGAGACTCTAATATTGATGATTGTGATAAAAGTAAAAATTCTGTCTCTGTCAAAGAACTACCACTCTGATTTCATTTTCTCTCATATTCTAAGTTTGACTACAGCATTAACTAAGAAACTATATTAAGTGACTTTCAGGAAGAATAGCCTGAGGAGCTGCATTTAAAATTAAACTTCTCCAATGCATAAAGTTTATGTATTAAAGCTTATATAAAATATTGCGTGTTCCTTCTCCTTCTCTTTGAACACTAAGAGATTGTGATACTGGACCTAATATCACCCTTAGAACTTCTACCGACATCAATAAGAAAGGAAATAACTGGTAATTTATTCTGAGTCAGGAAGACATTTTCTAAAATGCAGTGCAACCCTAATTTAGAGTAGAGGGAAAAAGGTTTAAATTAGGTTTTTTATGGTGGTAAGTATTTGCAGACAATATCGAGATTTATGGATTAATTTGTTTTAAATTAACTTTTATAGGGTGACTAATAGTCCACAGGGATAAACCAGGCTTTCAATTGCCCATGATTTTTAGTCAAATCTTAGAGAAGAGATCATTTCTCTCAGGAAACGGGGACACATTCTTTAGAGTGTGCAATGCAGTTTTTTGTTTTGTTTCGTTTTTTTGTCAGTGTCCAGAGACGATAAATAAGTTCTGGGCCTTGGGCAGAGATATTCACCACTGGCCCAAGATTTGATGTCACATTTCACTCAGAAAAGGAGAAAGACCCTGACCTCCACCCTGGCAGAGATCGTTCATCAGGGAATTTCACTGGGTAACTTACCAGTGGTGCCCAGTGTTCCTACAGGCAAATATTCTACAATAGGGATGCATAAAGCTGTTTCCCTGTGTTCCCTTTAGTCTAAGAAACACTGATCAGATCCAAGAGCTGAAAACTAAAACAGCTGGCATTTTGGGTGCTATATTGTATCAGACTCTGCTATAAGGTATTCAGTATCAAGGTCAGAGATGACAAAATTAGTCCGCAAAATGTATGTATCTATGTATTTATCTATCCATTTATCTATCTGTCTATTCAGTCACTCACCCACCATGCATCCATTCGCTTACCCATTCATCTGTTTATACATTTCCTGAGCATCTACTACACACTTGACCTAATGCTAGCACCTAGGGAAGTGAATCAGATTTTGGACTAGACTCATTATGATTACATGTATTTGACCCATTGTAGGCATGTTTCATTAGCAAAATAATTTTATTAGTGACATATTGAAATCTCACAAACAGCTGAAGAACATAGTGAAAAGAACAGTATCTTGGTAACATATCTTTATAGACAACACCCTGTATTCATAAGCTTTAATTCTAACTCTCTTCCAACTTAGACTATATTTAGATTGATCATTGCTTTCTCTCTGCAAATTTCAGCACATCATTCTGTGGTGTTCTGGCTTCCCTTGTTGCTTCCTAACAATGTTTTCTTTTGTGTTGTGTTTTATATGAAATCTGCCCTATCACTTCTTGCTGCTTTTAGGATTTCCCCCTTTATCCTTGCTGTTCTCCAGTTTTTCCATAATGTGTTTTGATCTTATTTTCTTGTATGTATCAAGCTTGCAAATTAGTTTCTTCCAGATCCTAAGGATTCAAGTGTTGCATTTGTTCTGGAAAATTATTCATTATTAACTTCAAATATTGTTTATCATGCTATGTATTAACTCCTTCTAGGATTCAAAATAGACATAAGTTGGGTCTTAGTCCTCCATGTCTGTCAACTTCTTTTTCCATACCTTCCATTTCTTGGTCTCTTTGGATCATGCTTTTCTAATTTCTTTTTAATTAATTTTCTCTTTAATGGCATCTATTCCTGGATCCATTCTTGAACTCATTTGTTGACTGTTTTTTTTCTATTTTGTAAAATAAGCCTATTTAAAAGTGGTATTTACTCTGATTTATCACAGCTGATCTGTTCATTGGATGTTAAAGATTTTTTGTATGTGAGCTGTGTGTGTTTGTGTGTGTGTATGTAGACTTTTTTATTGAAGTACAACATTGTATTAGTCCATTTTCACCCTGCTAATAAAGACATACCTGAGACTGGGCAACCTACAAAAGAAACACGTTTATTGGAATTACAGTTCCATGTGGCTGGGGAGGCCTCACAATCATAGTGGAAGTTGAAAGGCATGTCTCACATGGCTGCAGACAAGAGAAGAGAGCTTGTGCAGTGAAACTCCCCTTTTTAAAACCGTCAGATCTTCTGAGACTTATTCACTATCCTGAGAACAGCACAGGAAAGACCTATCCCCATGATTCAATTATCTCCTACCGGGTACCTCCCCCAACCTGTGGGAATTATGGGAGCTACAAGATGGTATTTAGGTGGGGACACAGAGCCAAATCATATCATTCCACCCCTGGCCCTCCCAAATCTCATGTCTTCACATTTTAAAACAAATCATGCGTTCCCAAAGTCTTAGTTCATTTTAGCATTAACTCAAAATTCCACAGTCCAATGTCTCATCTGAGACAAGGCAAATCCGTTCCACTTATGAGCCTGTAAAATCAAAAGCAAGTTATTACTTCCTAGATACAATGAGCATACAGGCATTGGGTAAATATTGCCATTCCAAATGGGAGAAATTGGCCAAAACAAAGGGGTTACAGGCCCCATGCAAGTCTGAAATCCAGCAGGGCAGTCAAATCTTAAAGCTCCAAAATTATCTCCTTTGACTCCATGTCTTGCATCCCGGTCATGCTGATGCAAGAAGTGGGTTCCCATGGTCTTGTGCAGCTCTGCCCCTGTGGCTTTGCAAGCTAGAGCCTCCCTCCCAGCTGCCTTCATGGGCTGGCGTTGAGTGTCAGCAGCTTTTCCAGGTGCATGGTGCAAGCTGTTGGCGGATCTACTGTTCTGGCATCTGGAAGACAGTGGCCCTCTTCTCAGAGCTCCACTAGGTGGCGCCCCAGTAGAGACTTGGTGCAGGGCTCCAACCTCACATTTCCCTTCTGCACTGCCCTAGCATAGGTTCTCCGTGAGGACCCCTACCCCTACAGAAAATTTCTGCCTGGGCACCCAGATGTTTCCATACATCTTATGAAATCTAGGTGGAGATTCTCAAACTTCAATTCTTGACTTCTGTGCACTTTCAGGCTCAACACCATGTAAAAGCTTCCAAGGCTTGAGGCTTGCACCCTGTGAAGCCATGTCCCGAGCTCTATGTTGGTCCCTTTCAGCCACAGCTGGAGTGGCTGGGATGCAAGGCACCAAGTCCCTAGGCTGCACACATCACGGGGACCCTGGGCCCGACAGATGAAACCACTTTATCCTCCTAGGCCTCCAGACCTGTGATGGGCGGGTGCTGCTGCGAAGGTCTCTTACATGCCCTGGAGACATTTTCCCCACTGTCTTGGTGATTAACATTCGTCAACTTGTTACTTATGCAAATTTCTGCAGCTGGCTTGAATTTTTCCTCAGAAAATGGGATTTTCTTTTCTTTTGCATTGACAGGCTGCAAATTTTCCAAACTTTTATGCTATGCTTCCCTTTTAAAACTGAATGTCTTTTAAAACACCCAAGTCACCTATTGAATGCTTTGCTGCTTAAAAATTTCTTCCACCAGATACCCTAAATTATCTCTCTCAAGTTCAAAGTTCCACAAATCTTTAGGGCAGGGGCAAAATGCCACCAGTCTCTTTGCTAAAACATAACAAGAGTTACCTTTGCTCCAGTTCCCAACAAGTTCCTCATCTCCATCTGAGACCTCCTCAGCCTGGACCTTATTGTTCATTATCAACATTGTTCACTATCAGCATTTTTGACAAAGCCATTCAACAAGTCTCTAGGAAGTTCCAAACTTTCCCACTTTTTCCTGTCTCCTTCTGAGCCCCTCAAACTGTTCCAATCTCTGCCTGTTAAACAGTTACAAAGTCACTTCCACATTTTTGGGTGTCTTTTTAGCAACACCCTACTCTACCGGTACCAATTTACTGCATTAGTCCATTTTCATGCTGCTAATAAAGACATACCCAAGACTGGGCAATTTACAAAAGAAAGAGGTTTATCAGACTATGGTTCCATGTGGCTGGGGAGGCCTCACAATCATGGCAGAAGGTGAAAGTCATGTCTCACATGTTGGCAGACAAGAGAAGAGCACTATTTGTGCAGGGAAAATCCCCTTTTTAAAACCATCAGATCTTGTGAGACTTATTCAGTATCACAAGAACAGCACAGGAAAGACCCCTCCCCATGATTCAGTTGTCTCCCATTGGGTCCCTCCCACAATACCTGGGAATTATGGGAGCCACAAGATGAGATTTGGGTGGGGACACAGAGCCAAACCCTATCAAACAGACATTTCAAAACTCATCATGCCTTCCCAACAGTCCCCCAAAGGCTTAACTCATTTCAGCATTAACTCAAAAATTCACAGTCTAATGTCTCATTTGAGACAAGGTGAATCCCTTCCACCTATGAGCCTGTAAAATCAAAAGCAAGTTATTTACTTCCTAGATAAAATGGGGGTACAGACATTGGGTAAATACAGCCATTCCAAATGGGAAATATTGGCCAAAACAAAGGGGCTACAGGCCCCATGTAAGTCTGAAATCCAGCAGGACAGTCAAATCTTAAAGCTCCAAAATGATCTCCTTCGACTCCATGTCTCATATCCCAGTCATGCTGATGCAAGAGGTGGGTTTCCATGGTGAGCCCACCATGGTGAAAGGCATGATTGGTAAAATGCAGAAATCTTAAATTTATAACTAGATGAATTTTCATAAAATGAACACACATTTATAACCATTATAAATAGTGCTGCTATAAAGTTTCTTGCACATTTATTTTGGTGAGCATATGTTGAGCATTTTTATTGGGTTTATACCTAAAGAATTTGCTTTATCATGGGGTACATGTTTTTCAGCTTTAGTGAATGCTCCCAAACAGTTTTCCAAAGTGGTTTTACCAATTTGCAGTCCTCTCAGTATGTGAGAATTCCAAGCAATCCATGTTCTCATATACTATTTAACTTCAAGTATTATAATTTCTGAAAGATCTATTTGATTATTTTATTTGAAAATTTTGTTTTATTCCTTTTCAAATCTGCCTATTCCTTAGACATATTTTCAAACCATCTCTTCTTTTTATAAGCATGTTAAACATTCTTATTGCATACTCTTTAAAGTTCTGGTCTTCATCCATTGGACTCAGCAATTTGTTTCCTTATTGATTTCATGATTTTTTTTAATTATGAGTTTATTTTTAATAACACTTAAGTGTGGGAATTCTTTGAAGTCTGAATTACAGGTACATTCCCCCAGGTAGGATTTGCATTTGTATTTATCAGGTGCCTGGAAGCGCCTCCAGCCTGGGAGAATAGGCTAAAATTCATAAGGCCAAGCCTGTGGTTATGAGTATATAGAGGAATTTTTCCCCCTTCCATTCAAATCCAATATTGAAAGAAATTTTCTCATATCTTTTTCTATGAGCCAGGCTTTCTCCCTCATTCACCCTTTCACTGAGTTATAGTAGTATCCTTTGAGGTCTTGGCCTAATGCTAAGAGCCCAGTGAAGTCGTCTTCTATCAAATTAACCTCTATGGGCCAGCTCTAATCTCTTGACCCCTCTTCTCTACACATCTGATAAAGTAAAATCTGTTAGTCACATGCAAAGAATGAACAGCTGTCCCCAAGCCTCCCTTACTTTGCCTTACCTCTCTGGGTTTGTGCTTTCACTCCAGTTTCTTTCCCTAAAAGTAGCCCTTAATTTCTTTTCAGCTTAGCAGTGAATTCAAAACAGATCTTTAAAATTTTCATCTAGCATTATGTATTATTTTTCAGGGGGAAAATTGTTTAGAAGACACCTCTTAAAATGTGGTCTAGCAGCTTTGAGTATCTCTGAGGCCTTTTCAAGGGTTTGCTAGGTCAAAGTTATATTCACGATAATAAAAAGATTTGATTTGCATTGTTCACTCTTACTCCCTCCTGAGAGTACAGTGGAGTACAATGGTAACATGACGTGTGTTGATGTCATCATTCTGACAGCTAATGGAATGTATGCTTTTGCGTTCTCATGATTAAAACCTCTCAGCTTTAATTTCTAGCGTGGTACATATTGATTAGTATAATTCATATAACAGAAGTTCTTTGGGGTTCTTAATAATTTTTAGGAACATAAAGGGATTCTGAGTTCAGGAAGCTAGAGAAGTGCTGATTTGGGGTATCCTTTGTGCTAAATTGTGGAAAATGAAATTCCTCAAATGCCAAAATATAGAACATCATCAATGTGTGCTATAAACAATCAGGAAGTGGAGAAGATCTAAGTTAAGCTGCTGCAGAAGGCTATATGCAAATATGTTCTTAAGACCATGAGTTCCTCCAGAGCAAGAATCTTCTGAAGTAAGAAGCCAGGCTTTATCATGCACCATGAGCTCCTTAGAAGGAATACAGCATCTCTGAGTCACAGTTTCCTCAACTACTTAATGTAGAAACATAAGAATCATAGTTCTTCCTCCAAATGTTGAACCTATAATGTAAGATGATAGCAAGGTCAGTCTTGGGTCTTTGTAAGGATTCATGTTGTTGAAAATAAAGGTTTTTCAAAACTAACAAAGATGATTGACTCAGATTTCCTTCTTAGGTAAAAATGACCAGAATTTAAACCTGGGCAGTGAATTTAACTGGTATCTTAAAGACCAATATGCAGTAGTAACTGTCCTCTACTATGGCCTACACTTTGACCACTGTTAAAATAATGAACCATCTTAATGTTACTAAAGGAAGAATAAATGTGACATTGGAGAGTCAGCTTGGTCTGATGGGAAGAAAACCACATTAAGGGGGCCTAAGTTCTAATCTTGTTCTGTGATATGCCAGCTGTATGACATTTCATGTTGTGGTCGGATGTCATGCTGGTTACCTCCAATGAACCACATTTGTTATGCACCCTCTTGTGTAGTCCCCTCCCACCTTGTCTCTGGGCTTCCCTTGGACAATGGGACATTAGCAAGTGTGATACAGCAGAGACTTGACAAATGCTCGCACATTAGGGCTTGTCCATTTGGAATGCTTCCACTTGTTAGGCAAAAAGCTCAGGCTAGACTATTGAATAATGAGTGTCACAGGAGAGAAAACATTGAGGATGAGAGGTCACCTTGTATATTCCATTCCCGCGCTCCCAGTTGAAAGCAAGTCCATGAGTGACCTCAGTCCCTACCAAATAGAGCAAAAGTACTGCCCATATCAACCCATTCAACCCATAGAATTGTGAGAAATAATAAACCATTGTTGTTTTAAGTCACTATGTTTTGAGATGGTCTGTTACACAGTTATAGATAACACATTCTAACCACTTCTCTCTAAAACTTTTTATTTTTTATTTTTTTTTTAAAGAGATGGGGTCTCACTCTGTCACCCAGGTTGAAGTGCAGTAGTATAGCTCACTACAGCCTTTAACTCCTGGGCTCAAGCAATCCTCCTACCTCAGTCTCCCAGTTAGCTGGGACTATAGGCACAAGCCACTGCTCTTGGCTTAAAAATGGAACAACAAAAAAAATAGGGCGGGGAATTTGCCCCACTATTCTCAGGGGGCTGGTACAAATATCAGATGAGTTAATAAATGTGAGGTATTGTTACTACTTGTCCAGTGAGCTAGGTATGACTACATACTGTGGCTACATCTGTGAAACTGGTTTGACTCTGTTGACTGACTTGACCAGTCAAATCAGTCTCAGTAGAGAAAAATAAAACCTTGTAACTCGATTTTTGACTGACTTGATTATGGTTTTGACCTCTCTGACTTTTTTTGGTTGAGTTCCACTTTTTTTAACTGAATAACTTGACTTTGTGGGTTTAGTCAGTCAAAATAATCAAAACAGTTCGCTGCATAGAAACAGTCCATGTGTGATATTTTCTTCTTATTTAACTTTAGCAGGAAATTATGTGACAGAGGGGCATATATGCATAGCAAATGTGGGTATAAACTTCCACTTCTAACTACCCAGTTTCAAATTACTATATAGATTATAGCAGCATTTGTTTGATAATGAAAAAAATATAGTTAGTTTTTATTTCCCAATGGCATGCTACATTATAAGTCCATTAACAGTTGCATATGTTATTGCTGTAATTCTAATAACTGCCATATATTATTATGGCAATAATAATGTAATTCTCATAGTATACAGTATATAATTTATTGAACATTGCCAGCATTTATTTTTAAATTGTAAATTTGGCTTTCTTTTCAGCATAGAACTCCCTTCGTCCTGCTTTGGGAGTTTAGTCATATTCCTTTTGTTTGAAGAAGCTGTCAGAAGCGCATGTCTGAGATGAGTGCATGCAAGAGAATGTTGAAGCTTGGCAGTCATTAAAGTCCTGGGTTATAAGTGAAGTGAATGATTGGAATGCAGGTTGAGTAGGTCCATTCATATATGTCATATTGATACTACCGTAAATGCTGACTAGGTGATTCAAATATAAGCCACCGTTATTGGAGTATTCGTAGATATTCTACTGTGCTTAAGGTTATGACAGATGAAGCTTTCCTTATGAATTGTCAAAAGGATCACAAACCCCTCTGCTGCTTCTATTTCTATCACCAATAGCTTGCTTTATTAATATTATTATTATTTCTTCTAATGCCCTTTGATTATAGTTCTTCAGAATTCTACATCACGAAAAAGCTATGCAAAATGCTCTTGAGTTTCTTTGCCCACTCCCCAGCTGGAATGATTCTAAACTATTCCGAGAAGATAGGGATCTATATTTTTCTTTTAGTAGTCCAAGTGAAAATCAAATACAAATGTAACAGTTATTTCCATTTCTTCAACCCATTTCATGATGTTCTTCTTGATTTATTTCCTAAACATAGTGTAACATAATTTAAACTATCAATAGGTATCACAGAAATACCTCAAATTGCAGTTCATGTGTATTTACTTTGTTTAGTATAAAGTAAACCCCCCTTATTCTGTTTAAACCAACTTACTTCAGTGTTGGGAGAGGAAACCCACAATGGGCCCTGAATGTCCCTTCGCATTTTTGCTGATTGTGCCAAATTACAAGCCTTATGTGACCTCTGGCCCGGTTCCCTTTCAATTGCTGGTTACTGAGGCAATTGGTATTAATACTTCAAGACCACCACAGCTGACTACCATACAGCTATCATACAGCATTCCTTTCTTTTCACTCAAAAAAGCCTTTTATTTAGATTTTTCTAATAATATCCCTTAATCATTTAGTTGTCTCTTCTCTAGATCTTTTCAAAATTTCAGTGTCCCTCTTGAGTTGAGTACAAAGTTGACTCTTAACAAAGCCTAACCAGTGTTCAGCATAGAAGTGTGAGCTAAAACTTCTGTCAGTTTAAATTACTCTTCATCCTTGTTCAAGTCAATGCTTGCTGTTTATCCTTTCATTTATTTGTTCTTTTCTCAGCCAGTTTTATTTATTCTTGTATTTATTCTTCATTCTTTTATTTATCCAACAAATGATTATTGAGTGCCCATGTGCTCAATAACTAACCAATGAGTATACAAGTAACTTGGACATGACTCTTAATTTTGGACACTTTGTTTCTCAGGGCTAGTCTGTATGCAAATCAAATGTCTTCTAGACCCATATGCTGCAAGTAGAAAAAACTAGACCAGATTTAAAGGACCTAAATGCCAGAATGTGGAGGTAGAAGTACCTGCTGAAGACTAGTTTTGAGTAGATATATTCAGAAATGTTCATTTGATAGAAATGTCTAGAACTGATTAATGAAAATAGAAATAGTAAGTGGAATTTCTCTCAGGAGGTTATAATAACAAATATTCACATTTCCTCATTTGAAACTTTTGAGCCTAGATATATTCTGGATTCAGAATTTTCCAGAGTTTAGAAAGGTGCTATAAGGTATATACCATGTATTGAATAACACAGGTTTCCGGAGAAGCTCCCTATGGTCAAATGCCTCTATATTTCTCCAGATAAATTCAAACTACGTATTATCAATGGTGTCTATAAAATCCTCCTGTCAGCTCATGTCACAAACAATTTTTAAAACACAAAAACTGGATTACCAGATCTTTCTGGGCTTCAGAACTGCGGATAAAGGTCTATCAGTCTCTGTTGTGGGCAAGAAGAAATGTCGGTGAATTAGTGAGGTAAAGAGGAAGAATGGATGTAAGAAATATTACAAAAGTAGCATTAGGGTGCTTGTCATTTTGTTACATATTATGCAGGAAAAGATATGCCACAACAATGACTCTGAGGTTTTGAGCCTGTGTGGCTGGGAGGATGGTGCTGTCATTAACAGACAGAATAGAAAGGAATAGGGGGAGGGGACCACATGGTAGGAGCTGGGGAAGGAGGGAGGTGATGATTAATTCAACTTGAAATATACAAATCTCCAGGACATTATGAACCTGCCTGAAATTAGCATGATTAAAGGTGCCTCTCGCGGTGTTTTGGTGAGGATGTGATTTCTAACTAAATTAGAAATCAGTAGCCTTTCGCATATAAGCATATAACATATTTGATTAATCAAATTTGAAATTTGAATTCATCCAACCTAAGAAGTCATCCTAGACACTTCTTTTAAAAAAAAACGGCAGAAATGGTGGTGGTATTTTAAAATTGGAAAAAAATTTTAAAGAGAATACATAAATTTCAAAATTCTATCTGGATTAAAATGGAGCTATTTTAATGTATTTCCGCAAAGCTACTTGTGACAGTAAATAAAGCATATGGCTCAGGTATAAAAACTATCTGACCCATTTTGGGTAATAACTACACATTAGATCAGTCACTTAAGCATTATCATTTGTATGAGCTATCAACTGGCTAGACCTACAAATACTACATTTTTAAACAGGAGTCAAGTATGGCTTAAAATTATCAGAGAAATACTTGCTTTAACTCTCATGTACATTTCTAGAAATGTAGTAGCAATCTTATATCTGCAAACAAATATTGATAAAATGTTATTTACCTTATATGACATAGTTACCAAGGAACATTCCAATTTTTGCTGATTTTTTTAATGTCAGTCAATATGTCTCAAATGGTTTGCTTCTTTCACCACTGTCTATTTTTAAAGTCCCTTGATAGAGGTGAATGGATATATCTTGGGTTTGTAAAAACCAATCTTATCAAATTATGCCACTGGTTCTTCTCTTCAACAGCTCTCTTGCTACCTAGAAACATTTACTTCCTTTTCTGCCTTTACATAGAGGTACATCTTTAACTGTAAATTCTTTGGGTAGCCCCCTTGTCACCAAGTCTTTTGACCGATGGCAATTAAGCCACAGAAACAGTCCATCTGTGAGGAGGATGTGATACAGCCTGTGTAATCACAGAATCATGGAGAAAGGGCTTAACGAGGAATGGGAGGCAAGTCCCCAAGCCCTGTATTTTAAGTCATTGTTCAAATGAAGAGAACTCTTGAATAATAAATCTATGCTTTTTTTTTCCTAGGAAGGTAGGGAAATTCAATATTAAACATATCTTCACATACATTATTTTGCTCTTAACTACATTTTCATTGAAATACATTTGACTATACTTTTAGGTAGGCTGATCCTCTCAGAAAGTGTTTTCAGAAAAGCAGAATTATTATTTGATAGAGCTGTTAAACGACCCTCTTTCATCCTGTAGTGGTTACTTTTTTTTTTCAACATTTTAAACATTTTACTGTCATGACATACTGGAGCTTTTCTCCCTATCAAGGATATAGGATTAAGAAAAATGCATTTCAATTATTAAAACAAAGGTCACAGAACATTCTGAGAAGATGACTGTCTTCCAATGTAGAAGGCGACATTGTTTATATATTTAATAATACTGTAACAATGATAACCTTCTTGCTTTATAGTTAGAAAAATAGCAATGGCCCGTGCATGCAAGGTAGAGGAAAATATTTTATTTTGTCCCAGAAGCCTTACTGCCTCACCTCTTGAGCACGGTCTACTGAAAAGAGCTTTAACCTTCTCACTGCTCAGATGTGGCCCAGGCTTAGGGGCGTGGTCTTCAAGGCCCAGGTGACCGCTTGGCCATAGATCTCCTTCACATGGAGGAAGGGAAAGAACCACTGCATTTCAGTGACTTTATGCAATGCACAGATTGGACCTTTGAGAACAGGATGAAAGGGCCTAGCAGCAGGAAAAGTCAGGGCTCCTTTTAGGGAAAATGCTCCAATAAAAGAATTGTGAGACCCTGGTGCATATTACCAAAAGATTCAGTGGAATCCCATTATCTGGTGGTTTTAATGAATAAAATACAAAGATTTTAGTAGGATAATTGATCTGAAGTGCTGCCCTGACACCAAGGAATGAATAACTCCACCTTCACACGTCTTTTCAGGCCCTTCAATTCTATGATTTGTGCATTATATTATTTAGAATAAATAATAAAGAACTAAATATGCTTTTTCCTATGCGTGGCATTAACCATCTTTGTGTGTTAATGTGGTACCTACCAATTACTTTCATTAATGTAAATGGCTAAAATATACAAATGAAGTTATGAACATGCTGTTACATTTAACGGATTAACTGAAAACCCATGAAGATTTCAAGAGTATATTAAATGCATAAAAACCATTTCCTTGATCTTGATTTGTAGGCTATTTCTTTTTACCCAAAAAGCGTGTGTTCTTAGAGCTCTGAATGTGTTCTGAGTGTAGCAAAATAAATTTAATATATATTGATAAACATGTGATCACCAGACTACATGCTTTGGGAAGCTCCATCACATTTAGTCATAGTAATCCAGGCACAGGTCAGCAAACTTTATCTGTAGAGGGATAGACAGTAAATATCTGAGATTTTATTAGACTTAAGGTCCCTGTACAAACTACTTAACTCTGACATTGTATCCTTATAATTTATAAATGAATGGGCAAGGCTGTATTCCAATAAAACTTTATTTACCCAAATAAGCAGCAAGCCACATTTGGCCTATCAGTAGTAATTTGCCTACTTTTGATCTAGTAATAGGTACTATTACTGCTGTTTATGGATGATAGAGGGGAAACCCAGAGGGGTTATTTTAGTTACTCAGGATCTCACAAGTAAGTGAGTTGTGGATTCAAATTAGTACCAGCTAAATTTGTTTGAAAATACATTGATTCATAAACTATAATAGTATTGTTTTGTGAGGTATTTGCATTCAATAATTATCTATTCCATTAACATTTAGATATTATTTCATTGTCTCTCTTGTTATTTATAAATATATTCAAATATTTTAATCAGTTGCTCTGATAATTTTAGCTGGCAAAAAATCTGCAAATTTTTGTATTTTTTTAAATAGACTTAGGGAATACATGTGCACGTTTGTTACATGGATATATTGCATAATGGTAAGGTTTGGGCTTCTAGTGTGCCCATCACCCAAATACTGAACATTATACCCAATGTTGCTTGGGTGATGTTTCAGCTCTCACCACCCCCCTACCCTCCCCAGTTTTACAGTCCCCACTGTCTGTTATTTCCCTCTGTTTGTTCATGTGGTATTGTTTCACTCCCAACCACACGTGAAAACATGTGGTATTTGATTTTCTGTTTCTGAGTTATTGCACTTAGGATAATGGCCTCCAACTCCATCCATGTTGCTGCAAAAGACATTATTTTATTGTTTTTTTACGGTGGTATAGTATCCCATGTTGTATACATACCACATTTTTTTTTATCCAATCATCCATTGATGGATCCTTAGGTCGATTGTATACTTTGCTATTGTGAATGGTGCTGCAATAAACATAAAAATGCAGGGGTCTTTTTGACATAACAATTTATATTCCTTTAGATAGATATCCAGTAGTGAGATTTCAGGGTTGAATGGTACTTCCATTTTTAATTCTTTGAGATGATTTCCATACAGTTTTCCATAAAGGTTGTACTAATTTACCTTCCCACCAACAGTGTATAAGCATTCCCTTTCCTCCACATCCTCACTGGCGTCTCTCTCTCTCTCTCTCTCTTTTTTTTTTTTTTTGACTTTTTAATAATAGCCTTTCTGACTAGTATGAAATGGTATCTCACTGTGGTTTTGATTTGCATTTCTCTGATGATTAGTGATGTTGAGCATGTTGACTTTTCTTTCTTTCTCTTGCCTAACTTGCTCTAAGACTTCGAACACTATGTTGAATAACAGTGGTGAAAGTAGACAACCTTGTCTTATTCCAATTCTTAGGGAGAATGCTTTCTTTTCCCTATTCAGTATAATCTTGGCTGTGGATTTGTCGTGGGTGGCTTTTATAATTTGAGGTATGTTCCTTAGAAGCATAGTTTGTTAAGGGTTTTATTATAAAGAGGCATTGGATTTTATCGAATGCTTTTTCTTCATCTACTGAGATGATCATATGGCTTTTGTTTTAACTCTATGTGGTGAATCATATTTATTGATCTGCATATGTTAAACCATCCTTGCATCCCTGTAGCAAAACCCACTTGATCATGATGTAGCATCTTTTGATATGCTGTTGGACTTTGTTTGGTAGTATTTTTTTTTTTGAGGACTTTTGCATCTATGTTCTTCAAGGATATTGACCCATCGTCTTTTTTGCTACGTTCTTGCCTGATTTTGGTATCAGTGTAATACTGGTTTCATAGACTGAGTTAGGGAGGAATTCCCCTCCTGAATTTTTTGGAGTAGTTTCAGTAAGATTGATACCAGCTTTTCTTTGTGGTCTGGTAAAATTTGTCTGTGAATTCATCTGGCCCATGGATTTTAGGGGGTATCTGTTTTTTCTAATGATTCAATTTCATTATTCATTATTGGTATGTTCAGGATTTCTATCTTTTCCTGGCTTAATCTTGGAAGATTGTATATTTCCAAGAATTTATCCATTTCCTCTAGGTTTCCTAGTTTGTGCCTATAGAGATGCTCATAGCAGTGTAATTATCTTTCGTATTTCTGTGGTATCAGTTGTAATGTTATCTTTATCTTTTCTGATTGTGTTTATTTGAATTTTCTTTCTTTTTTCTTGGTTAGTCTAGCTTGCATTCTGTCAATTTGGTTTGTGTTTTCAAAGAAGCAACTTTTCATTTACTTAATACTTTGTATAAATTTTGATCTCAATTTCTCTAATCTTTTTTTTTAATTTCTTCAGTTAGTTTTGGTTTTCATTTGTTCTTGTTTTTCTAGCTCCTTGAGCTGTGACAGTAGGTTGTTAATTTGAGATCCTTCTGTCTTTTTATGTAGGCATTTAATGTTGTAAGCTTTCCGCTTAGCACTAATTTTGCTGTATCCCAGAGGTTTTGATATGTTTTGTCTCTGTTTTCATTTGTTTCAATTTTATTTGATATCTGCCTTAATTTCAGCATTTTCCCAAAGATAATTCAGGAGCAAGTTGTTTAGTCTCCATGTTTTGTATAGTTTTGAGCATTCTTCTTGATATTGATTTCTAATTTTATTTCACCGTGGTCTGAGAAGATACTTGATATGATTTCATTTTTGTAATATATTGTACCTTGCTTTATGGACAAGCATATGTTCTATTTTGCAGAATGTTCCATGTGCAGATGAGAAAAATGTAAATCCTGAAGTTGCTAAGTAGACTATTTTGTAAATGTCTTGTAGGTCATTTGGTCTCAAATCCAGCTTTTTACTTTTTCTTCTTGTCCCTCATAATACCTATATCTCATAGGCTTGGTTGCTTTACATAATGCTATATTTCTTGAAGGCTTTGTTCATATTTTATAAATTTCTTTTTCTTTATTTTTGCCTGACTAGGTTAATTCAAAGGACTTGTCTTCAACTTGGAGATTCTTTCTTCTGCTTGGTCTAGTCTATTGTTAAAAGTTGCAACTATGTTTTATAATTCCTTCCGTGAATTTTTCATCTCCAAGTGTTCTATTTGTTTTTTTTTAATTAATCTTTTTAGTGAGTTTTCATTCATATCCTGAATTGTTTTTCTGATTTCTTTGTGTTGGCTTTCAACTTTCTCTTGGGTCTCACTGAGCTTCCTTGCAATCCATATTTTGAATTCTCTACATTTCAGAATTTTCAGTTTGGTTAGGATCCATTGCTAGAGAGCTAGAGTGATCTGTTTGCAGTGTTGAAATATTTTTTGTACTGCCAGAGTTCTTACACTATATCCTTCTCATCTAGGGGAGATGTCACTTCTTATTTTTGAGTTTGCTTAGTTTGAATGGGAACTTTTAATTATTTAGTCCTTTTCCCTCAAGGATGTGACTGTAATGTATGTTGTGTATAATCATTTGCCTTTGATTCTGGGTGCTTTCAGGTGTCCAAGGCTCTGTATAACTTCCTTGATTATAGATGGTTTTTGTGTAATGACTTCTCAAATACTGATTATAGTAGCAATATATTGGGCATATGAGCCAACTCACTATCTTCTGAAAGGCTAGGAGTAAGGAGGTCTCAGGAAGCTTATCTCATTCCCTAGCATTATGCCCTTCTGTCAGTAGGTTTTTTTCAATTTGGTCATGCAGTTTATTCTCTAATACAATAGATAGCATTTACACGTAAGAGATGGCTCATTCTTAGATATCCGATGATGAGGGAAGTACCTGCCCTAATGAAGGTGGCAGCAGGAGCTCATCATAGAATGTGCTGAGGTCTCCACAGAGGACGAGGCGACCAGGGAGGGGGTTGCAGTGGCCCTTTGTTCTGGGTAGGCAGGAACATGTTCCACTTCCGTATCACCCCCCTGTCCCAGGGATCATGGCCTTTAGTTCAGATAGACACTGTCCTTTATCTCTAGGCTGTAATGCAACTAGAGTCCACAGAAAATGGCTGTCTCATGGCTAATGCCTAAAAAGCCTTGGGGTGGAACCTCTTCTAATCTGCAAACAGCCCTGTGTCTGGTTCCTACCCTAGTGCAGGAACACTGCTAGTCTGCATAGGGAGAGGGAGATGAGCCCCACCCTTCATGCAAGGCTGTGCTGGTGAGCTCATGTTAGTTGGGGTGCAGCTGCCCCAAATAGCACTGGAAAGGCTGTCTCCTAGGGCACCTGTGCCAACCTGCAGCAGGAAAAGCCACAGTTGCTTCTGCAGCAGTGGATAAGGGCAGAAGACCCTCTCTTCAGGTCTGTTCCTGGCTGCCAGTGCCACCTCTTCACTGATGTGAAACAATACTCACCACTTCAGAGATCAGCAATGCACCCGCGTCTATGCTGCTCCCAGGTTTACTAAGTCATCTGCTGGTCATAAACAGCATGCTCTTGAGCAGGGGAGAGTATGCAATCTAGTTTTCTTCGTCCCAAGGAGTGCTTTGGTGAGCTGTAATTCCCCTTGCTCTAGGGGCCGCCCATGCTAAGGGTTAGATCTCCAGGGATCCTACAGTTCCTCAGGGTCCCACAGTCAGAGTGGGTTCTGATAAATGTTTGCAGGGCATCTAGTGATACAGAGACACAAGCGCTAAGATTCCCTGGGCAGGATAGTGGCCCACGACAGGTGCACAACCAGTATCTCCCCCACCACCCCGGTTCAGGTTTGAGGGGAGAATGAAAGAACTTCCCTGAGCTGACTGTCTGGTGCTCTCCCTTCCAGAAGTCCCCAGATTGCTGTGGACAGCAGTCCACATGAGTGAAGAGAGGTTCTCTGACAATTCAGCAGTCAGTAATATGTTGCAGAGGTGAAGGAGCAAAGAAACACCCCACCTACCTTTTTCATGGGACTCCAAGTTCCTCTGGGTCAATCTCTGCCAGACTCTTGCTGCCTTCTTTTTCTGTGTTCAAGCCTTTTCCCGTGGGTTCTCTCACAGGTACAAACCCATTTCTCTCAGCTTTCCACTTGGACCATGATCATTCACCTGTAACTTTGGATCTTCTTTCTGAGGAGAACTGAAATCTGGCATCTCTGGTCAGCCATTTACAATGACCCGTTTATTGTAAAGGATATTACAAAGGATACCAATGAAGAGATACATAGATTGAAGTGTGGAGGAAGGGACACAGAGCTTCCATGTCCTCCCTGGGTGCACCACCTCCAGGAACCTCCATGTGATTCTAGCGTAGAAAATTAAGTAATATAATTCTTTACAAGAATTTAAGTAATAATATTCTTAACATTCTTCACAAGAATATTAAGTAACATAATTCTTCACAAGTAGTATAATTCTGGTCACAAGCAGGGTGCTTGTGAGAGTGTGCTATCTGGTTTCTAACGGGCTATTCTGAAAGTCCTAGATAAGGTAGACTTGCCGCTAACTTTACACACATCTTCTGTAGGGATCCACCCTGCCCGCAGCCATACTTGGTGTGCTGTGGTCTCTGTGACCCTGCCCCTTGCAACAGCTCGTTGAACAAAGGGTGGGAACTTGACCTATCTATATAGTTTGTGACACTTTATGGCTTACGTTATCTAGTGTGTATTGGAATGGACCCAATGGCTTCCTCTCTTGAAAACTTGGTCATCAAGAAACATAGGAAATTCTTGGTTGAAAAGAGTTACTGGAATTACCCTGATTTGATTAAACAAATGTATCAAATTACCACGTGGACCCTGAAAATATGTACATCTGATATGTATCATTTTTCTTAAAGAGTTATAGAGCTGGAAGGTTATGGACGAAGGTTATCTGGGGCCCTAGAATAAGCATCAACAGAAGAATCTTGGGGCAGAGGGCAGGAGAGAATGAGGGACAGCCCCTAATAAATAGAGAAACATTGATTACTAAATTTTCAGTTTCTGATTCCATTTCTTATGAAGTCCATGAGCTTTGTTTGAGAGGATGCATATCTGTGTTGTATCATTAAATCCCATTTGTTTAACTGTAGCTTGAGTGGGACTCTGTTTTCATGTCAAAATGGCCTTGATGAGCCAATAGAGTCATGAGGTTTTCATTTTTACATCCAATTGAATAAAATGCTCTCCATCCCCCCTCTCAAGGTTTGGGAGTTGGAATATCAAGGTCCAAATTGGGGCTCTTCAAGTTTGTTCTTTAGAAGGTACATCTGCCCAAGACTAATAATGATATATCATGAATGAGGCTTATGGCTTTTCTGAGTGTGTTTGTTGTTTCTCCCTCTTTTGAAGTTATTTAAATCCAGAGGGGAAAATATATGGATTAGTAGGAAGAAGTGAAAAGGTCAGTAATTGGCTATTTGGTGCTGGCTCATGCTTCTCCAGTGCTCTTAATGATGATGTAGTTATGACACAAAAACAGAACAGAGGCCTGGCTTCGTGTTCCCTGCTGTTGGCCACAATGCCCAGAACGGGGATTCCCATCCCACCATGGGCAGCTACCCTTTCACTTCTCCAAACCCACTTCCTTGATAGATGTTTTTATTTGGTATTATAGATCATTTTTTCTAGTCAGTGTCTTAACTAGCAATATAGGTTTACAAAATATTCTGCACACATACTTATCTCCCATTAGCTGAATTAAGATGTAAATGCACTGTATCTGATTCAAATAAGTGTGGCACTTATTATGTACCAAGTAAGGTCTGCTTGGTCCACCTGATTTCAAGGCCAATATGTGGTAGGCAGTTCTTTCTTCTTGCAAATGTCTCACAAGAAGAGTGTGCCAAAGCTCTCTCCATTTTGCCTCCTCTGAAGCCATGAGAGAGTGGCAGGGAGAGCAAGGTGGCAGATAGGTAGGCACAACATAGAATTGCAGGTGTGTTGATGACCCCTGGACCAACCTTCAACCAAAGGGGAATGAGGTTCAGAAAAGAAATGTCCTCCAGTGAGTCAATCATGAGTTCTATTCTTATGCAATTCTTCAGAATCTTCCCTGGGAGACTGGAAGCTAGCTTCCCACTGTGACTCCCACTTACTGGTGTCTCCTCTGGTTTTTCTCTGTTTCCTGTCTCACTCTTCTCACTTCCCCTCTTCTGTGTCCTGGTATCAACATCCTAAATAAACTGCTAGCACTCGAATTCTAATCTTAGGGTCCGCTTTTGGGGAACCCAAACTGAGACAATGACCAACTTATAATTTTTACATACAGCATGTTCATAAACAATACTGTCTGCTTTCTGGATCTCAAAGAGCATCATTGTAAACTTTTTCATGGTGGTAACCATAAATCTCCCCCTCTCGCAGAGGGCCATGCCAATCATTTTTTTGTAGACATTAGTATATTTTGCTGGCTTAAAGAAACTGTTTCTCTAATGTGTTTTTCGCAAGGTACTTATTGATCCAATCGTAAATCAACCCCACATGGTCAAAATTACCTCTCCCATGTTTTTTGTCTTGCAGCAGTGTTTTTGTGATTGATCAAGGGGTTTGTGGAGCAGATTAACTAATATCATGAAAGCAATATTTTTGATAGGAAGTCTGACTTTCCCTACTTTGCTGAGATATTATAGAATATTTGAGCTGGGAGGATGTTTGAACCCATTCCTGCTCACATCCTGATTTTTACATTGAGGAAACTAAGGCCCAGTGGAATTAAGTAACACTTCCAAGGCTATAATTCACAACAGAGATAAAATTAGAATTTAAACCAATTGGTTTTCAGTACAAGGGTCTCAGCTCACAGCTTTCAATGCTAAATATAATGTTTGACTGTTTCCTTTTCATATTTTTTTCAAATGTTACCTATAAAACTACAGGTTCTGATACGCTTCTGTCCTATTCTTATGTTGGAATAGAGTCAGGTGGCACAGAAGCTATTGTTACAGCCCCAGAATAGTTTCTGGCATTTTCAGTGGCACAATTGGAGTTTGAGTCAGAGATGTTCTAGTCAATGTATTGTATGGGGCAAGAGGCTAGGTTACCATTGATCCTACCCTGGGAACCTTCAGAGGATCCTATGCTGGAGAAGTACCCACCTCTTACATGGAGACTGTAGAATTAGGCACATTAATAATCAAAACTCTCCAAGAATATCTCTGCGTCAAATCAATCCAAGCATTAGCAAAGCAGCCAGAAACGTTTTCTTGGAGGCTTCTCCTTGACTCTCACTTATTTTCTCACTAACTGCTGGCCCTGCTTTTTTGCCCTGGATCCAACTCCATTATCAAAGACGCCAAGGCAAGTTCTGCAATTGGATTGTCTGAAAATGAACAACACACAGATAGTGAGGAACAGATATTGTAACACCCTACAGTGCCTGTTAAATTCACACACCAAGAGAACTCGAAACCATCCAGGCGATGGAAGAAAATGGCGTCTTCCAGAAGAAATAACAGACTTGACAGGTAACACTGAAGAGAGATTTCCTGGCAAGGCAGGCTGAGGGGAGTGACCTTTTGAGAACCCTCCGAAAACTTGATGATGTTAAATAATCATCCTTTTTGCTGAGACATGAATTTGAATCCTGTGTTCTGAGAGGCTGGGGTTTGGGCACAAATCACATTAGTACAGTATCATAACACCCAGGGAGAATCTGTCCACCATCAACCATCTTACTAGGCCTTTCTTTAATCCTGATTTCTCTCTGTGATAACTGACCACATAGAGGTAAATCCCAGAGGGTTTTGTTCCCATTTTGTGGCACTGCCAAATTAAAGGCACCACTTAAACACCTCTGAGTTAGCACAACACTCCTGGTTTTCTAATAGCCTTGCACCCAACATCTGCACGTATTTAAGTTTTTTTGTTTGTTTTTGCAGACTTTAGTAACCCTGATTCTAGAAGGTTTCCTAATTCAGCAACACCTCCCTGTTTGTTTGTTTATTTGTTTGTTTTTGAGATGCAGTTTCGCTTTTGTTGCCCAGGCTGAAGTGCGATGGTGCGATCTCAGCTTACCGCAACCTCCACCTCCCAGGTTCAAGCAATGCTCCTGCCTCAGCTTCCCGAGTAGCTGGTATTACAGGCATGTGCCACCACGCCCAGCTAATTTTGTATTGTTAGTAGAGACGGGGTTTCCTCATGTTGGTTAAGCTGGCCTCGAAGTCCTGACTTCAGGTAATTCTCCCACCTTGGCCTCCCAAAGTGCTGGGATTACAGGCATGAGCCCCCTCGCCTGGCCTACCTTTTTCATTTTAATCCCTGCCTTAATTTGGATTTCCCCAGAAGCCAATGCTAAATCAGGATTTTTCAGCCTCAGCACTGTTGACATTTGGGGCTGGTGTATTAGTCCGTTTGCACACTACTGATAAAGACATACCCGAGACTGGGCAATTTACAAAAGAAAGAGGTTTAATTCGACTTGCAGTTTTACGTGGCTGGGGATGCCTCAAAATCATGGTGGAAGGCAAGGAAGAGCAAGTCCCATCTTAGATGGCATCGGGTAAATAGAGAATGAGGAAGACCCAAAAGCAGAAACTCCTGACAAAACCATCAGATCTTATTCACTACCACAAGAACAGTGTGGGGAAACCACCCCCACGATTCAATTATCTCCCACCGGGTCCCTCCCACAACACGTGGGAATTATGGGAGTACAATTCAAGATGAGATTTGGGTGGGGACACAGCCAAACCATATCAGCTGGGTAAGTCTTTGATGTAGGATGCTGCTGTCCTGTGCATTGTAGGGTGTTGAGCAGCATCCTGGCCTCTTCCCACTAGACCCACTCCTATAACAACCAAAAGTGTCTGCTGACATTGCCAAATGTGCTCTGGAGGGAGAACCACTGGTCTAAGTCAAGGAGTCAAGGGCAAATATAGATTAAATGGAAAATTATTCAGAGAACAGTGGCAAAGGAATAGGAAAATGGATTAGCATTCTCCAAAGAAGCAGAAAATATACATATATATATGTATAATATATACACACATAAACACAAATTTTATATATATATATATATATATATATATATATATATATATATAGAGAGAGAGAGAGAGAGAGAGAGAGAGAGAGAGGTTTATTTTAAGGATTTGCCTCACACAATTGTGGAGGAGCAAGTCTAAACCCTACACGATAGGCTGGCATGCTGGAGGCCCAGGGAAGAATTAACATTGCATTTCAAGTCTGAAGGCAGCCTGCTGGCATAATTTCCTCTTCTTCAGGGCAGAAGAGTCTTTTTCTATTAAGGCCTTCAACTGATTGGATGAGTCCCACCCACATTCAGGAACGTAATCTGCTTTGCTCAAAGTCTGCTAATTCAAATGGGAATCTCATCTAAATGATACTTTCATACCAACATCAAGAATAATGTTTGACCAAATATCTGGGTACAGTGGCCTAGCCAAGTTGATACAAAAATTAACCATCACAAAAAAGGAAAGGAAAAAGCCAACAAAGGTGCATCATTAAGCAAGTTCTAATGGAAATAAGAGCACAATTCTGCTATGGAACTTGGGACATTGTATAAAACCCATGTTTCACAGTTATCCACCCCATTTAAGTAGTGAGGGAACTGGAATATTCGTACACCAGTTCCCATCAGCCATTGACTTCCCTAGAGGGTTTAATTCCCTGACATGCCTGGTCTGCTGCATGCTCCGGAAAAGCAGGTTCCAGCAACTTCATTGCAATCTGTCAGGCAAAGAGGTGCTGGTGCTGGCAGTTGGAATTCAGATTGACAAGGAAAAATGGTAACTGGCCAAAGGGCTATGGGCAAGGTTCTGACAGCATGTTCTATAGTTTGTGTGAAATCAGTCATTAATTTGTCCCACCTCTGTCTGGCATTGGACCCTCCTCTCTCCATGCCCCCAAATACTTGATTTTTAAAAAATGTAGTAAAATACATACAGCATAACATTTATCATCTTAACCATTTTAAAGTGTGCCATTGGCTGCATGCAGTGGCTCACACCTGTAATCCCAGCACTTTGGGAGGCTGAGGTGTGCAGATCACTTGAGGTCAGGAGTTTGAACAAGGCCAGCCTGGCCAACATGGTGAAACCCCGTCTCTACTAAAAATACAAAAAATTGGCCAGGTGTAGTGGTACACGCCTGTAATCCCAGCTACCTGTGAGGCTGAGGCATGAGAATTGTTTGAACCCAGGAGGCAGAAATTGCAGTAAGCCGAGATTGCGCCATGACACTCCAGCCTGGGGGACAGATGGAGACTCTGTCTCAATAAATACTTAATTAACTAATTAATTAATTTAAAGTGTACAGTTCAGTGGCATTAAGTACCTTCATATTGTTGTGTAACCACCACCACCACCTAACCACAGAACTCTTTTCATCTTGTAAAACTGAAGCTCTGTACCCATTAAACACTAATTCTCCTTTCCCTACTCCTCTCAGCCCTAGCAACCTCTATGCTACTTTCTGTCTCTACGAATTTGACTGCTCTATGAACCTCATATAAGTAGGATCATAAAATGTTGTCCCTTTGTGACTGGCTTATTTCGTGTAGCATAATGTCCCCAAGGTTCATTCTTGTAGCATGTGTCAGAATTTCTCTCCTTTTAAGGGCTGAATAATATTCTGCTGTATGTATATACCATACTTTGTTTATCCTTTGATCTGTTGATAGACACTTTGGTTGCTGCCACCATTTGGCTATTGTAAACAATGCTGCTGTGAACACGAGTGTATACAAATATCTCTTGAAGTCCCTGCTTTGAATTATTTGGGGTATATACTCAGGTGTGGAAATGCTGAATTGATTGTCTTTTGAGTTCCATAGATAACAAGTAACAGTTTGCAAAACAACAGGGTGAAAGATAAGCATTCTGCAAAAGTCTGGGGTTATCCATCTCCATGACCCCAGTCAAACCTGGGCTTCTATAAGTATAAGACACATCTATGGATTGTATATAATCACTACATTTCGTGTTCTAAAAGCAGTTTTATTTGTCTCCTCCTTTGCCTTCTGATGAAGAGCTTTGTTTATGAAATACCCGTCTTCAGAAGTTCTTGAAAGATCTCAAGTGAGTTGTCCTCAGAAGTGATGGCAAAAACATTGCCTGGCAAAGCCTGTGATTGACAACATCTTTTTTTAGTTACCTGAGCTCTATGCCTTCATTCTCTCACACTTTCCATTTTCCCTTTGTTTCCCAGAGTTTTGCAGCAAACTGCTGTTTAGCAAAGAGAAGCCAAATTCAGACTTAGGCCAAGCCCTAGATACAGTCTATTTCTTTTTGTTGTTGGTACCAGCATCACATCCCACCTGGACAGACCTGCCAAGTTTTTTGGATTTCCTAGAGGAGGTTTTTATTCTGTCTGCTTGTCTGCACTTGTATACAAAACCTGTAATTATATAATAGGTGAACTTACTGTTGAGCTATTGTGCTTTCTTTTCTTTTTTTAAACCAGCTGAATTGGTCCTTTTTTATATTTTGAGCCTATTGTTACCTTTAAAACTGTTACAGTTTCCTTCCCCCTGGCTTCTAATACTTCAGCCTTTATGCCAGCAACTAAATATTTATGTAAAAAAATCACTTAAAAATTGTATTTCCGCAAAATCTAAAAACGTTTATGTTTCTAGTTATGATTTGAATGTTTTAATGTTACAATTACACATGACTGTTAATGAAATAAATTTTGTTCTCAAAATATGTTATCCTATTTTTAGATAAAAAAAATCACCTGTGAAAGTCATCAAAAATTAAGTATGCATATTTAATTCTTGTACTTAAAGGTCTGTGTCTTCTAATACGTGATGTTCCTAACCTGCCCTTAACTAAGGAAATGTTTTATGGTTAACACACGACCTGGACTTTTTGAATAGTTATATACAATATATGAAATTTAAAGTGCAATGAGTGCTTCATAAAATTGTGACTTGATGGAAAAGCTGACATTTTTAAGGGAACAGAGGGAATGGTATGTCACGACCTATTTTGTGACACTATGAATTCTGCTCTTCGGTGCGGTGGTCCTTTCTTCAAACTTGTTAATTTCATGGATGCTAACACAATGCTCTTCATTTCTGTGGGCTGTGGTTTTTCCAAGATCTATGGATTATTTTGTCATAGAACTGCCCTTATATTTATTTTATTCTCTTCACCTAAATGGAAAGCTTGAAGAGAAATGGATGATACCTGGTTATTTTCTGCTACATGACACCCAAGAGAAAATGAAAATGAAATGCTTAGAACACTGTCAGGAACCCTGTCAGCCTCTCAGGGTACTGATTGTTGGTGTTGTTACTGTTACAGTTGTTGGGATTGTAATTCACCAAACGTAAACAGATTACCAGATTATTTTGAATGGGTGTTCTTGGTGGCCATATCTGAGGATACCGTTTAAAGGAACAGTAGATAAGGACTGAACGTTAAGGTTTTATCTCTGAAATTGTGTCTTAGGAACAAGCTAATCACTACTCCCATTTTCATCTCTTTTACCAGTACTACTGTTCTCTGCCCTGTCTTTCTCTCTGTAGCTGTTGTAGCATTCTTGTTGATGAGGTCAGGGATCATACTGTATTTCTCTATGATGGGGAATCATGAGGTATCTGACAAAAATTGATCTTGTTGTTTCAAGACTCAGTGCTCCAGTAAAGAAGGCAAATGTGGCTTTCCTCTGAAATGGCTGGCAGTCCTTCAGAGACCTCTTGATGAAAAGGCAGAAGCAGTTATTCAAGGGTTAAAGGTGCAGCCCCGTTGCAAGGCGATTCATCCTTGCAAGAGAAGAATACAATTTTGCATTTAATTTGTCAGGTACGGATGCACAAACACTCTCCATATGGTTCAGCAAATACGTGTATAGCCCTTTGCTGTAGTCAAACACACAGAAAACATAGCACTTGGTGATAACAGGGATGCTACTATTAAACATAACCGATGAATCCAGAGCTGATCATTTGAACGTAGTTGAATTCCCTACATATCTTCAGGCAGCTCACCTTCTTATTTGAGGATGCACATGAAAGAGCAGTCATGGGCAGTCAAAAGGGAACTAACTGTGAGATCGAGTCTCAGCTCACTCAACCTCTATGACTCCTCTGGTTGAACTTGCTAGTATTAAAATATTTCCTTTTTAGCCATAGTGCCTTTATTTTCAATTATCTTATCTGGAACCCTAGTATATAGAATGGATAAAACCAAATTCATAAGCTCTGGTAGAACTGAGGGCAGGATCCCAGAGTCCAACCCAGGTAACCTCCTCCTTATGTCTCCACCCACCTACTCATAACCTGCCTTAGACACTAGGACTCTGCAGAAAAAATTGAAAAAGGCTACAGTAGTTATACTTTCCAAAGACTCTTCTAACTCTGAACATCCAATGCCATCAAGATATTAAAAATCCACTTAATCTAGGCTTTCACCCACCTAAATGCCCTGTGTTCCATGCTGTCACTCTCAAAAGCAACAAAAATCTGACACTGAACCATTAGGAGCAAGAGATATATATTTGAATAGTAAACTGCTCCCAGTGTTCCCAATCTGGAACAGGAAATGAGAAGTTCTAGAGAGCAAAATGTAGACCATTTAGAAAACCTTTCCATGTGGATCTCTGGGCCCTTCCTTTTGTATGGCATTTTGCCCCCAGACATCTCTTGTGTCTTTCACTCCACATTTCCACCATTAAATTCGGATCAACACAGAAAGATATCTGGAGCTGCACAGGACAAAGAATCTACCTTTCAAGGCAAAGAAAGAGAAATAGGGGAGAGTCATTATGTTTTGTCTCTCTTTCACATTAGCAACATAGAATAACATGGAATTAAGTGCCGTACTGAGTAAATAATATCCCTCCAGGCCACTGAGAGGAAAAATGCTCACAGTCGACTTAATCTTCAACTGCAGCTTCCATATGACTTTGTTTTATCTTACATGTAAGACACTTGATGTTTGGTTTGCATGATAATTTAGGGATAAACTGGCCTTATTTTCCTGTTATATTGCAAACTTCCTAAGGGCAGGAACTTTTTCATATACGACTCTGACTCCTTTATAGGGCTAAAGATGTCACCAAGTATAGTGTGTCTATTCCAGTAATTCATAACCACTAATTCCATAGGACACAGCAATGTGGATAAGGGGCAATGTCCCAGTGGAAAGAAAGCTGCATCTCCTATGGAAATATTGTATCTCCTATGGAAATATTACATCGGAATTTTAGTGGCAAAGACTCGATTTTACAAACCACAGCCAGCTCTAGAAGAAATGATTTTACTCTTCCTCTCCTTATTGTGTGTCATCTTTTATCATTCTGTCGAATATGTGGCTCCTGGGAACTTCATAATACCCATCTAGCTGCTTTCTAATCAGATACAATGTTCAAAGTTCTACCCAAGCTCACATTTCATCAACAGGTATCTCTCTAGTGTCCTGTGGTCTTGTTCTGTTTGTTTTCTTCCATGTGACAAGTTGGTTCTAAATTTAATGAGATTACATAACTAAAGTTGAGATTTACTTATTTGTAACACTGCCTAGAAATGTTAAACTGCAACAGTCAAGTGGTTAAGAAGCAAACATTTCCTACATGATATTAAGGAAAGAAATGAAGAGAAGAAATGTCAAGATACAGAAGGATGGGACCATTTTTTGTTTTTTAATGAGGAAGAGGTCAAGATATTCTCTTGTTCTCCCACCTGCTCCCCACCACACTACAACCCAAGAGCATCTAAACTTTTACACACTGAGAAGTTGTCTCAGAGGAGGGCTGAACTGTCTGTATGAGCCAGTTAGAAATCTTAGTATAGGCTGTGTTCTCCCTGCCTGTCTTCTAGCTTGAAGACCCTGTGATTTGGATCTAAAATAATTACTGCTATTCAGTGTCATCCACACATAATTAGCCTCAAATTATAATGAATTAACATGGTTTGCCATATTCATGAAGTGAAGTGATTCTATTACTATTTTTTCCTCTCATATGCTTAGTATAAAAACACTTTAAAACCTTCATCCTGTTAGGTGGGATGTTTTCTGGACTGTGAGCTCGCAATGAAGAGGAAAAGTCAAGGATGGCTAGTTCATCTGACAGGCTGCATTACAAGGTGGAGTTCAAATGATCTCTGAGCCCTTTGCTTTCTCTTAGGCATTGTACCTCTTAGCTATCTCCTATTCCACGTCTGCTCCCCATGTGTACCTAGGGAAAACCTTAGTGTGTTAAAGGTTTCGGGTCACTTTGAAAGAATCTAAACCAGAGAGATTGATTTGTCTCCTTATTCTATATAACTGGGCACAGACAGATGTTATTAATGAAAGAATTTTGAATAAGTAATTCTAAAACACAGGCTTTAAGAATCATGTTTCTGAGGTGGGGGAGGGGAAGAAGAAGAAGATTTCAGAGCATGAATTTACCTTTTATTGTCATTACACGTACACAGAACGGCTCCATGAAAATTCAAGACTTTGAAGGCAAAATGCTTGAGCATCCCCACTGTTCCCTGGCCTTTTCTACAGTTTTAGCTTTTAACATTTAGTCCACTGCTCAGCTCCTAAGGAGCAAAGTATCTATATATTATAGACATAAATTTAAAATCAGTTCCTCCTCCGTAACCTTGGGTTTTTTTTTTGCACTCTTGTTGCCAAACCATAAATTTGAAGTTGCAAACAGAGTATTTTCCATGAAAATTTCTCATGCATAAAAATCCATCTCAGATTCCAACCAAAATTATCCGAGAAATTAGTTCATTGATGAAACTCTTGTCTATGAATGGAGTTTTGAAGACAAAAATGCCTTTTTTCTCTCTTCTTGAAGGTAACAAAACAATCCCTTTATTGTCATACTTCCTTAGAATTTATTTTCCACTGCTTATTATGCATGCCTCCTTTATGTCATTGATACATAATCCATTATGTGCCCCTTATCATATTTGCTCCAACTATTGTCTCAAGATGATGTCGAAAGACATCAGATACCAGAGACTAACTTCTCAGGAGTGAATTAACGTCAGTGTTGAAGGAGCCTATAATCATATGACTAAATGGGCTTTCAGGAGGCCACACGGTATGCTGATGACAGAATCAAGAATGAAACCTAGGAATTCTGACCATTTATCTTGTTCTCTGTCCACAAGTGATACTTTCTATTAGTATTGAGTACAGGCTTTCTGAAAGCAGTCTATTTTCTGGTAACATAAAACATTCGTGAAGGAGTTTTAAAAAATAATCCAATGGAAATTGCTTCAGTGATTACAAAAACGTTCTGAAAGAAAATAGTGTATGCATACAATTATATATATAGTGTTATAAGATTATTGCAACTTGGAGAGTGCATTGAAACATTTCTTTGAAAAGCTTAACCGATTCAAAAGCTGTAAGGCCCTAGTCTATCTGATAATAAGGCAATGTTTATGTCATGTATGAAACTATTGCACTGCAGGATAGGAGCTAAGAGTATGGACTACAGAATAAGATAGACCTGAGCTCAAATAGTTTTTCCATTAGCAATTAGCTGTTTGATCTTAGATCAGTAGTTACCGTATTTGAGACCTTAATTTTCATGTTTGTAAAGTAGGGGCATTAAGACTGGTTACTAGGTTTGTTGTAAAGATTAAATGAAATAATGCATCGTAAACACCAAGGCCAGAATTTGAAGATGTCCATTGTAAGGGCAGTGTAGTTTTGAAATCTTCCCCAACTCCCATATAGAAACAACACAGCAACTAGACAGCAAAACCAGAACCCTACAGACAGTATTTGCAATAAGCCTAAGTGACAATGTAACAACACAAGCCCCAAAATGTAAGAAGATGAGGACAAAACAACAAAAACCACCAGATCTGTCTGTTACAGACGTCTGTACAGCAGCCAGACAACCAGAATGACCAGGGAGACATCAACAGAAGACTCTTGTGAATACGTGTATATGTACTTGTAGAACTAAAATGACATGCTATAACAATGTAGACACAGTACAACTCTAAAGAAATGGAAGAAGAATGGGAGAGTTATTGCAAAAAACTACTTACTTGTTTCTGTAATTATAATCGGTGGTGGTAGTATTAGTATTGTTCTTCTGTGACAGTGGCATTTGCAATGTGGGATAAAGCAAATGAGTAATTATGGAATATTCCAATTCTATCATTCCCATGTCGTTGAGAACCAGAATCAAGATTCCAGGATTCTCTGCATGTACGAAGTAATAGACCAAAAGTTAAGAAAGCCTATAGCCCTAGATTAGAAATGGAAATCATGAATATGAACTCATGAGGCATTCTATCTTTTATATGTATAGAAAATATCTGAGTATAGTTATTCTTTGTCTCTATATAGAGTATATACTTAATATTTTATTAATACTTAAGTATAATATTTAAATATATAATTGATAGAGCGAATGAATTATATATTTAAAGATAATATATTTTATATACTATGAAATATTATATATTATCATATAATAATATTTTAATATATAATATTCTATATGCATACAGCTGTGTGTATAAATAGAATGTATTTTTTAGCTCTACTGGAAAGATCTAGGAACAATGAGTAGCAATACAGTACTGAAATACTATATGAAAAGAAGGCGACTGCTTCTTGGAGAAACATGGCCGATATTAGTATTTTCTGCAAAATGTATTTTTTTCAGTATGGTTTTATGATTTTTTCTTTTTTTAAATTTCTGAGATGGAACCTCACTTCATCACCCAGACCGGAGTGCAATGGTGCAAGGACTGCTCACTGCAGCTTCACCCTCCCAGGCTCAAGTGATCCTCCTGCTTCAGCCTCCGAGTAGCTGGGACTATAGGCACGTGCCACCACACCCAGCTAATTTTTTAATTTTTTGTAAATACAGAGTCTCACCATATTGCTCAGGCTGTTCTCAAAATCCTGGCTGCAAAGGGTCCTCCTGCCTCAGTCTCTCATTTTGGGCATGAGCCAATGTGCCTGACATGGTCTTGTAATTTTTAATGTTTTCTATAAAATTGCCTTTGATCTTCAAAGTTGCATTTTGAGATTAATAAAATTGAAATTATTGACTCCTCCATAAATTTAAAAGTAAACTTAGAAGAAGATTAAATACATGATTTACTTTTTGTCAATCATATTTGCTGAGTCCATTAGTAATGAAAACAAAATAAACGAAAATTTAAAAATTATAATTAAAAATTTACAAAACTGAATTATGGCACGTTCTATAAGCAATATTATATCAGTCACAGTTGTCTTATATATTTATATATTTTTTCTGAAATAGAATATTTATAAAGATATTTTAGTGACTTGGTGGTTTCGTTTAGAAAAAATATGTAAAAGACACAAGATAGCTCTTAGAACTTGGTAGATTTTCTTGAGGCAGTACTCACTTTTTCTATGTCAAAGAATGCCCATAACAGTTAATTTAGCAATTCACTTAGTTCATACCATTTGAACATCATATATGTATTCATTTGTTGTTGCATTTTTTTCAAGTGGACAAGTTAGCATTTTAAGTAATGGAATTATGTGATATACTTTCTATTCAACAAAGATCTTCTTTAAATTGTGTTCAAATATATAGGTCCACAGTCCTGCATATGAAACCCTTGAGCTAATATGTTTCAGGATTCTTCAGATTTACAGAAGTAATTTAGTGGAAGAAGTGTACATTACATAATGTATCCCCCCAACCTCCCTTAGTACAGTTGCGGGCAACACCTCATGATCAAACACATAATTCTGCTGGAAAACATATGACTATTCCCACTAAGTAAAATAAATAAAAAGTATAAGTGGACTTATGTTGGCTCAGGTCAGATTTTGCTGCCAAATGAGTTTGTGCTGAATTTGCAGAGAGAAAAAATTGGATTTTCAGAGCTTTTCCAATTTTAGAATTGTGGGCTCAAGGACTAAATCTTTCTTGTTTGTATCTTAAAAAAAAAAAAAGCAAAGCAGCATAATGATCTGAGAGGGGTACAATATCACTTCTGTTGTCACACCCAAAAAAATGTATACCTTGTACTCAAATATGAGGAAATGTTAGACAAATTCAAATTGATACTGTGGTAGTTAGAATCATGGTCCCCTAAAGATGCCTACATGCTGATTCCCAAAAACTGTGAATATGTTACTTTACAGGGCAAAGGGGCTTTTCAGGTATAATTATGTAAAGGATCTTGAGATGGGAAGATTGTGCTTGATTAACACACTTAGCCCAATGTCATCACAAGGATCCTTATCAAAGGGAGGTGTCAGGTCAGAGTCAGAGATGGAGATGTGATGACAGAAGGAGAGGTTACAGGGACATGGAGCCACAAGCCGAGGAATGTTGGCACCTTCTGGATGCTGGAAAAGATGAGGAATAGATTCTCCCCTAGAGCTTTGGAAAAGAACTCAGGCCTGCTGACACCTTGATTTTAGCCTCCATAAGACTTATTTTGGACTTCTGACCTCTGTAACAGTAAAAGAAGAAATTTATGTTGTTTTAAACCACTAAATGTATAGTAATTTGTTGCAGCAGTGGTATGAAACTAATACAGAGACATTCTACAAAATAACTAACCAATGTTCTTCAAAAATGTCAGTCATGAAAGACAAAGACAGCCTAGAGAATTGTCCCAGATTGGAGGACACTAAGAAGACATGACAACTAAATGCAATGTGGAATCCTGGATGAGAAGAAAGGACATTAATCAGACGATTGGTAAAATGTGAAAAGGGCCTCTAGTTTGGTTAATAACATTGTATGATGTTAATTTCCTGATTTGATAATTGTGTTGTGGTTATATAAGATGTTATTGTTAACAGACACAGAATGAGGGAACATTTTCTACACTTTTTGCAATAATTTTGTAAGTCTGAAATTATTTTGAAATAAGGTATTTTTTTTTAATAAAAAGGACTGGAGATAAGTCAATGGGATACCACTTCATTTCCTCAGCACTTTTTAAATATTAACATAATTGACACTTATTAACATTTTTATATTATTAACATAACAGTATTAACACAATTATCACCTATTTAATGATTAATATGAACAGACTAGGCACTGCTCTAAGCTTCCACGTATACTAACTAATTTAAACTTACCATGCTAGAGATGGGTATCACGGTGTCCACTTTACAGACACTGAAACATAGAGAAGGGTAGGGAAATTTTCCAAGGTCACACAACTAAGAAGAGTGCCAAAGTCTTGAGTGTATGCTCTCAACAGCTACTAAAGGTGATTTCTTACGTATTAAACTTTGAGAACATATGGCATGAATGTTACTAACTAATAGTAGAGAAATTGACTATTCAGGAAACTTTGCTTATGTCCTAATTTATATGTTCTATACTGGTGATATTGACAAGTAACTGAATCCTAGTAAGCCAAGTTGTTTCAAATAATGAACATCACAACCTGGAAACACTAGTTCTACAGAACTAAAGGAATTTTTCCATGTATTACCTATTCGTTGTGTTACTTTTCCTCATGTTGACCAAACAACATCCTAATTTTATATTAATTAATTAATTATTTTCTAAAATTGTCTCAAAACTTCTATTCTGCCAACCAGTTTCCCTCAAAACTTCCAGACTTTGTGTCTGTCTTGGTGCTTTAAATGTAATGTCCATACTTGTGTTCTAGAGTTAAATGTATCTTATACTGAAGATAGCCTATTTTTTCCCACATGGCAATAAGACAGGAGGAGTGGCCAGCAAAAGTTTTGAGGAAGAAAAGATGAGTACTAGGAATTACTTCTCAAACACCTGTGTTCTAGTGATAATCTGACATAGAAAGCAGGAGTTGGGGAGAAAAGGAAAGCGGTGAAGACGTTGTCTACTTTAGCTTTAAAGCATTTAGGGCAGAAAACATATTATTTTCCATACCTTATACTGAGTAGAGCATACTGTCAATACTCAACCACAATAAATAATTATCTATATTAGATTTACATACTTAATTCATCATACGCAGAGATTAAAATGTGTCTCCGAAAATAAGATTCTGAAAGAAAATCTTTGATATATTCTGATAGATGTGTAAATCGTAGCACTTCGTGCAGATCTTAGATAAGTTAAATATATACCATTTTACCCTTTCATTATATCATAAGTTCCTTTTTAATATTTTTAAATAAATGCCTGCAAACTGAAAGTCTAATTCTCTTTAGAGGCTTTCCACACACATCTATTCCCACATAGATATGGATATGGTTCTATCTAGCTATTTATCTACATATAATATATAAAGCAATTATTCACTGGTAAATTTGTACATTTCATTTTCCAATACAGTGTATTCACTTTTATCACCTACTTTCTAATCTTTTTGCCTCCTAGTCTCAGATTTTTGAATTCAAATTTTCTTTCCTTTGTCTGTATTTAAAAATAATAATAATCATTTTACATCTATTACAAATAACAATACCTAGTCTCTGATTGAATGCTAACATTGTAATTCATTCTCAGGGTTCGGCTGCCATTCATTCATAGCTGGAGCTGTGCTCTCATTATGTATGACATCAGCAGAAACTCTCAATTCAATTGCAGCCTTTTATTTAATTAGGGGCTATGTATTATTTGGTGTGTAGTATCCAGAATTAAAAATAGCCCCTTCCACTGTGTAATGGGAAAGGAAGAAAACTTTGAATATATATTCTAATTGATATTTTTAATACTTACTCTAAAAGCAATCAAAACTTATGTTAAATATTAATTATAATATTTTTCTGCTTTTGTGCACCTTGATTTATTGCTGCCCTTTTGGGTTCACTTTTAATTACATTACAGGAAAACAAAGGATATTTTTATTGGAAGAGTTATTTGGCACAGACAATACTTTCAATGGTGATGGTTATACTGAACTTTATATTAAACTTAATTTTCAAAAGCATATTTAACACAGTTTGCCAGGCTTTGTAAAAATTATTTTTCCTTCCTTTAACAACATGCCTCTCGGGTCTCTATATTAGAAATCAGGGACAAAGCTCATAAAGGAACAAAGACCCAAAATCAGGGATGGTCTTTTAAAAGAGGTACAGTTTCAAAGACTCCTAAAGATATAAATCAAAGTGCTTTTGAATACAGAGAGCATTCTAAAAGAATATTGAACTGTTTGCTTAAAATCTCACATTATTTCCTGCTTTTTAAACCCTATTCCTTTTTGAAGGCTAGCACCAGATAGGGACAAAAGGAATATTTTCATGCAAAAATCAGGGCCAGGTACAGAAGCACAGTCAGAGTCTATTTCAAGTGGGGACAGAAATTTAATTCAAGTTATTCTCCTCTTTATTCCACATTTAACAGATTTGAAGGATTTCTCCACCTCTCTGACACTTGTGCAGACATCACTAGGTAATGTTTGCACCAGTGGCGGGCACCAGGAAATCTTGGTGTGGAATTTTTTGTTCCCTTGGAATGGACTCTGAAAAACACAGCAGAGTCCAAACATGTCTGCTCGAGGAGGGTGGGGCTTTATGTTTCATGAAATCAACCCTTCTGGCCCCCTCTACTAAAGAAAGCGAGTAGTCGGTCTTTTCCCTTTTTATTAGAATCTTATGTTACCCACAGCTAGGTCTTATCCTAGATGCTATTCTTCAAAGTATAAATGAATATCTTCATACTGTTAGGAAGACAGAGATGTTACTCACCTTATTCTAGATCTATGCTGTTTTACGTTTTATTTTTCAGGTAATACTTCTAGCACTTTTGCTAAATCAGTACAAATACCAAAGGTAACTAACTGATCATTCTATAGCAAATCTTACTTTCCAAAACTTATGACCAAATACAAGGCTTAAGCCCTTATGATGTGTGTGTTTCATTAAGAAAGTGAAATGCTATACCTCTGAGTAGAGCAAGTATCTGTGATTTTTCATGTTTCCATAGCAACCTGTAATTTTTATTGAACTGTGGAATAAATAGGCAAATAAAACATGCATAAAATATTGATGGGTGTTGAGGCTGCTCTCCAGGGACTTTAGTAACTTATGGTCACTATTGTCTCTTTTTAACTCATGAAGCCATTTTTTCTAATTAAAGCATATATTTATTACGATTTCTTTATTCTTTATCTAATAGATAAAGTTTGCTTTTCAAAACAGGGTTTTCCCTTAGGCGATTTGCATGGTCATGGATTGAATTTCTCTTTTTTGACTAATTTTTGCAAGTTACAGACAGTTCTCTATTAAAAATATATATGGCCGATGAGAAAATAACAAATGCAAATAATGATAAGCATGTTCGAAAAAGTAAATTGTTTATGGAAAATAAGTATTTCAACGTTAACTGGAAATAAAAAAACTGAATCAATTAAATTATTTGAGCTTGAAAAAAGCAAGTTATAAGATGAAATTGATCTAACATGCATGTATTTCATTGATGCTGATCATTGATCATATGTGGTCTGTGTCATTACAGTTCAATAAACATTTATTGAGAACCAACCTTATGCTCAGTACCATGCCAATTGTAAAAAAAAAAAAAAAAAAAAATAGTAAAGTTTCTGACCTTAAGTTGCAGCCTAATAGAAAAGTCACGATGAAAAGAGAAAAAATAGAACTCTTAAAATCACATCTAGTATCTGGAAAAAAATAAAGCTGTATCACTACCTCGTAGCTTACAGCAAAATAAATTCCAGATTAATCAAACTAAAACTTACAAAATAAAATTATTAAAATACTAAATGAAAGCATAGACTTTTAAAAATATTTATATAATCTTAGAGTCAGAGAGTGGAAAACTTCTACATATGATCAAAACTCAGGGTCCATTTAAAAAATGATAAATTCTGTTGCATAAATGTGAAAATAATTCACATGATGAAATAATATCAAAATGTCAAGGGACAAAGAACAAATTGAGAAATATTTTTTCTGCTTATATCACACTGACTAATTTTTAATAGATATAATATTCCTATAAGTCAAGAAGAATATTTACAATGTAATAGGAAAATGAACAAAAGAACAGGAAACGCAACAAGCACATGTTTGGAAAAAAATGCTCATGTACACTCATCATAAGATAAATGCACATTAGTGTTATACTATTTTCACCTAGCATATTGGTTAAAATAAAAAAAGTTTTATAACCAACCTGTTAGCAACAGTGTGAGCATAAATTGTTATAAGCATTTTAAGGATGCTTTCATGATTTTTATAACCTCCTTGGAGAACAATCTAGCAATACCTATCCAAAAATGCCTGTAACAATTTCATTTCTAGGACATTCTCATCTATGGGCAAAATGCAGGTTATTCATTGCAGCACTGCTTGCTATATAAAAACATTGGAAACAACCTAAATGTCCATTAAAAAAAGACAACTTATATATATTTCAACACATTCACACAATGGAATACTATGCAGCCATTAGAAGAAGCAACTCTGTGAGTATAAATAAGGAACTGTGTCTAAGAATGTTGTTAAATGAAAATAGCAAGTTTCAGAACAGTGTTAAAGTATACTCACATTTGTGTATATAAAAGGCAAAATATGTATTTATGTGTTGTCATATGTATAAACTATCACTAGAAGTGCACACAGAAATTCCTTACTCTCCGAACAGATGAATTTGTAGCCTGGAGTACAGGGCTGAGATGGCACCTTACCTATCATTCTGTATCCTTCTATATATTTTGAATTTTGTTCAAGTATTTGTTGAGCTTATTTAATTAATTTTTTGAAATAGGTATTTATTTGAAGATAATACAAAGGCAAATATATAAAAGTATGCTAACGACTTGGAAAATTTTAAGTAGCAAGAGACTACCCTGTGATGCTATTCAGAAAATGTTTAGAATAAATGGGTCTTGAGCTAGACTTGAACCTAAAAGTGAGATCAGGAAGTAGTATCACGAACCAAAAAGGGCATAATCATACCTTGGTGGTGCAAGCTTATGGCCACATCATTCAAGCAATTATAAGATAGGGAGGAGAAAAAATAGGTGGAGATTATGGAAATAAAGGAAAAGTGTGGAAGGAACGATGATATTTAACTAGGTCTAGTTTATTAGAGCAAGATAATGGGTTTATAGGAGTTCAAAATAAATATTCAGGCTGGGCGCAGTGACTCATGCCTGTAATCCCAGGACTTTGGGAGGTCAAAGTGGGTGAATCATTTGAGGTCAGGAGTTCGAGACCAGCCTGGCCAACATGGTTCGGGAGGCTGAGGCAGGAGAATTGCTTGAACCGGGGAGGTGGAGGTTGCTGTGAGCTGAGATCATACCACTGCACTCCAGCCTGGGCAACAGAGTGAGACTCTGTCTCAGAAAAAAAAAAAAAAAATTAAAATAACATCATGGTGGAAAATACCACATTCTTAATGATTGTGTTGCAAAAATACCTCTTTTTGCATAAATATTTAGATGAGGAGAAGTACCATGATGTATTAGAAGGGGCCATGAACCTGAATTCAAGAGACATTTAATCTGGTCTCTGTTCTGCCTTTAATTAGCAATGTAACCTTGAGAAGGTCGCATTGTGTCTTCAGGCCTCAATTATATTGTCTGTAATATAAGGGGGGGAATGTGCAATAGATTCATAATTCCACAATCCCTTTTTCATCTGAAGAATACTTTTTTTTCAAATAAAATGTGAGAGCAAACAGTAAAATTGATAGGAGCAGTGTAACTTTGAATAAGGCAGGAATGGGTGCCCCAGAGCCCACCTGCACAGTGTCATTATTTCCTACCGTTGCCCTCTTCAATTGAGCAAAATCAAAGTCCTGGGAAATGGCCAAGTTCGATTTAAAAGTATTTTACTAAAGGATTCCTAAGGTCCCTTTTCATAAGAGCATTCCACAATTCTAGGAGATAATTGATTCACAGGTTTAATCATGTTGTGTAATTCCTACAGAAACATTTGCCAATATAGTGGTGGTGGTAGGAGGCTATGCAGGAAGCAATTACTTTAAAAAAGATTTGTTAAGCATCTTTTCACTTGGCCCCCACAATGTTGAAAGATACAAAGCTGGCTAAAGTATGATCCTGTCCCATTCCCATTCTCGCAATTTAAATGTATTGGATTTTCTTTTTAAATCTTTTTAGGGTTCTCTAATAAGCTTCTCAAATATATGAGTTGGTATCTTTTATTTGTTGGGAAATTAGTCTCTCCTCTCTCCTTCTAAGATGGCAATTCAATGTATTCTAGAACTTTTAACCATTTTATATGCCTCTTCTGCACTTTTCTGTTCCATTATTTTTACTTACATCTCATTTTGAGTGTCTTTTATTGACTTGTCTTCAGTTTTCTAATCCTGTTTTCAACTATGTCCCATTTGCTTTTAAACTCATCCACTGAGTTCCTAAGTTCAAATATTGTATTTTTAGTGCTAAGCTGTCCATTAAGTCATTGTTTATGATTCAACTATATCTTTTGAAATTTTCCTTTCCTTATTTTGTCTTTTTCTCCTTGAACATATCAATCATAGCTATTTTAAAGACTTGGTTGGCTAATACCAGTATATGGATTATCTGTGGGCTTGTTTCTATTGTCCATTTTTTCTCTCCATTGTTGTTTATGGCCATTCCTTTCTCACGTATAATCATTTTTAACTGTATTTGAGACATTGTATATGTTTAAAAACTGTAGAAATTTTAAACGATGTTCATCTCCATAAAAGAAAGTTCCTCTCTCCTCTGTTTAGGCAGGTAGTGTGAGGGGCTGATTAGCTAAATGAAGTTATGGAATGAACTACATTAACACTGGGCTATAGCTTTTCCACCTATCTCTGTGGAGTATTCAGTTCTGCCCTGTAAAAATGTTCAGCCTGGCTCTTTGACTTCTTGCCTCATGCAGCTTCAAAACTTAGTAAATGTATTAAGGTCATGTATTGGAGGCCCTCAAGCTTTCAACCTTTTTTTGTCAGACCACACAAATACCAAAATATCCCTCAAGGTTATCTTTCTAGTTTTCAGCTTCAGTTGTATCTAGAATCAGTACATAGCCCCAGGTCATGTAAGTTGCAAAATTGTCTTGTTACTCCATAAGACAGTTAGACAAATCTGAGTAAATTTCAAAAGCCATGTTTTTGTAGTCATCAGAAAGCAACAAAAATCAGTCAGATTAAAATGCAAGAGAAGGGAAAACCAGTAAGAGGTGAGTTGATAAGCTGACGAGCAGTTCCATAAGAAGCCTCCTTTTAGGGTTCTTATCTGTTGCTCAATTTGTTTCAGGCCTCCTCTTCTAGAAGCTTTTTGTTTCCTAACTTTGCAAGATTGTGGAATTTTTCACGCTCCCTTTCAGGATCTTTTAGTCTATTTCCTTGGCATCTCATACATTCTTAGACTCATCAATTTATGGAGAGATGGGCTGTCCGTTTGAGAGCCCTCAAATCTCCAAATTTGATAAATTTGATTATTCTGGGTTCATTTGCTCACTAAAATATTTACTTTTTCTCTTTTTTTATAGTGACTTTCTGCTTGCACCCAGATCTCATCCTTGTGCCCTACTAGTATAACAGATACCTCCAGGGAAAGAATTGCTCATCAGCTTATCAACTCACCTTCCACTCATTCTCCTTTCTCTTGCATTTTAGTTTATCTGATTTTTGTTGCTTTTTGATACCTATAAAAGTATGACTTTTGAAATTTATCTGGAATTGTCTAATTATCAGTGGGAATATTCATCTGTAGTAACCTACTACACCCTACACAGAAGCAGAAATTCACAACCTAGATTTTTGAGAACCTTAAAATCTAAGCAAAATGAGACAAATTTTTAAATTTTTAACATATGCTCTGATACTGTTTATGCTACTATATATGAACAGAAGTTTCTAAATCATTTTAATATAATAGCATGGCACATTCTCTGGTTATGTCATATAAGATGCCATCAACAAATATGCTAACAGTCAGGCCAAAATTTAATTGTAGACATACAACTCTATATCTAGTTAGCTAGTAACTTTATTGAGTAAGGCAGAACTCTTTAAAACACATTAACACTTTTTAATTTTTGTGTGGGAGTAATCATATAGGATAACATTAAATTTTAAATTAGATACTAATTTCCCAGGGTATAGAAATAACCATACACTAATCACAAGTAGTATAATGGAGGAAAAAGTGGTATTTTCTACTGCTATATGTATAACATATAAGAGGTATAAGCTTATGTTGTACTTTGAAATTCTAAGACATTGGTGTTGCTATCATTTTTTTCAGCTCCCAGAATATATCAACACTCATTTTAAATTATTTCTTCAATTAACTTCAGGATATCCATCATGCTAAAATTTTTAGAAAGCCTAGAGGGCTTAAGAAATTGTGTGTGTATGTGTGAAAGAGTGTACTTAAGAAATGAATTTGGTTTGCATACCGTGGATTACTTGGAATTTATTTTATTCTTTCTTTTGTTCTTGGTTTCCTTATATTTTAATCAGAGTCATATTTGTAAAGCAATTTAAAACTAGATTAAAATTTAACCTGCAAAAGGGTTGCTTGAGAAATTAATTAACTCCTTCTGACATTCTATTTTTCTCTTGCCCTTTTACCTCCAGGACATGTTACGAGAAATAGAACCCACTGTAGATTTTTTTTTCAGATAACACTTCACTAAACCAGTGTTTTCCAAAGCATCATAGGTGCATGAATTACCAAAATTAGATTATTGAACACGTTGAGATTATTGGGTTCCACTTCAGACAGGGACCCCTGATAGTAGGACCAAAAATCTGCATTTTTAATGTGTGTTGTCCATGCTGTTGCCCAACACCATTACCCAACGACTACTCCATTAAAATAGCACAGGACAGTGTCACCATTGACTTTTTTATGATTCACTTGAAGGATCTTTACCTTAGTTCTCAATACAATGCCCATAGCGGCTTCCTACATCAGCAATAGTAAGGAACTGGCCTTATTTCCCTACTCTTGTCTACCTCTAATGTCCTCTGAAGGGCTCCTCACGATCTGCTCATTTTCTATTACACTGATCTCACTAGAAGCTCTTCCAATTCCTATCTTCTTTATTCCATATTCCAAGACATTCAACTATACCTGTGTACAGGTCTTCACCTTTAAATTTCTCTTCTCAGGATCAAACCTGGAGGGAAATGTGTTACTTACCACAGGACATGTTATTTACCAAATGAAAACACAGGGGCTTGTGATACTTCTGATGTCTATGTATTCTCTTGCAGGCAGAGTCAGTTACTTTCCCAGGCCTCACCAAATGGGAAAACTCAAGGGAAGTTTTGAGCACAGCAGATCCTTAATGAACCTGCTTAGTTCTCACCATTCCTTCAACTCTGAATAATCAGAGGCAAAAGATAATAATTGAAGACAGGAGCAAAACTAAACCTCACTTGTCTTGTGTCCAGAGTGGCCATTAAGAGCAAGGGATTTGTGGTGGGACTGCCAAGATTCAAATTCTCCTTTCATGACCTTAGCCAAGTTACTTAACTTCTTCAACCCTATATATCTGCATCAAAATGGAGGAAAATAATAGTCCCTGATACCTCAAAATGTCTTAGCAAACTGTTTTTACTGAATTATAGCGCATACAGAAAGGTGCATAGTTTATAAATATGCAACTCAATGAGTTTTTACAAAGTGAACACACTCTCATATACATAGCACACAGATCAAGAAACAAAAGGTCTCCTTCTCCTCACTTCTGATCAATACCATCTCACCAATATTTGCCACTCTCATGACTTCTAGCATCACAGATCAGTTTTGCCTATTTTTAACTTGATATTTACATGTATACAATTTGGTCTCTTTTCTGTCTGGCTTCTTTCTCTTACTATTACATCTGGGAGGATCACCTTGTTACTGCATGTGCTTATAATGTGTCCATTATCATCGCTGCACAGTATTCCCTTTTGTAAATGTAATGTAATTTATTACTTGTTTTATGTGGATAAGTATTTAATTTCTAGCTTGGAGCTATTTTAACTATTTCACCATAAGTATTTTTATTATATATTCTTATGTATGTCTTTAGTAAATATATGTACACATGTCCATTGGGTATATACTTCAGAAAGAAACTAGTAAGTCATAAAGATCTCAACTTTAGGAGATCTGCCAAACAGCTTTCCAGTGTGGTTGTACCAATTTACACTCCCACAAACAGTATATGAGGGTCCCAATTATTCTATATTATTATCACTGAAGGCTATCGTCTGTCTTTTTTATTTTAGCCATCTTGACAGGTTGAGATATTGCCTTGTGGCTGTAATTTTCTCTTCCTTAATGACAAATGCAGTTGAGTGCCCTTCACATGTACTCATATTACTGTTATGAGAACTAAAAACTATAGACAATGTAAAGCTCATTGCATAGGGCCTAGCACATAGCAAGTGCTCAACAAAGTTAAGCATTCTTACTTCTTACTCCTTTGCCTGTTGGATTGCAATGAAGAACCACAGGATGATCTCAATATTGCACATAACTACATTTTAATATTCTTTATTCTTTGCCTCTTCCAGTTGCAACAGCAAAAGCCCAGACAACTAGACAAATCATAAAAGAGAAGGTTAGTTAAAGGAGAATAAGAAGCATATTTTATGGCTATGTTTCTATTTTAACTAGTATAAGCAACAGAAGTTTATCTTATTGAGCACCACCGAATTAGCACAAATGAAATATAACCTCATTAATCACCATTTATTGATTTACACCTCGCTAATGCAATCATTTAGGAAAGTAGCTGTTAGGTAATGGTATCTCATTATGGTTCTTGTGTAATTTCCAGATAGGAATTATTATCAAGTATGTCAAGTGGGAATCCTGTGCACTGAGTTTGCGATTATCCATCCGCTCAAACGGTTGTACAAAATACCACCAGGGAGGTTTCCAACTAGCCAATAATGAATAATGTAGTTTTCCTTGGCCACGCTTTAAAGGGAGTTTTCTTTCTTGGCTTTTATCATTCAGTCTGGAGTTAAAGAGGGATGTAGCAACCATTTCTGGTCACATTCTGCTCATTTGAGTGCAGTCAGAAGAGAAATGCAAGCATGAAATATGGCCAATAAAGGAAGCAGAGGGCTTTGAAGACTGGGGGCTCAACCACGTAAGTGAATTGGTGTCCATTCAAAAATTTAAAACTAGGAATGACATTGCAGAGGACACAAAATGACCTTAAATTTCGAGCTGTCTAAACAATGCCAGCAGGCGGACCTTAATCAGTGCCATCCAGCATATGGACACGAAAATTTATCCCAACAAAGTAGCTTTTATTTTTTGAATTATTGAATTTTGTTGTTTCCTTTGCATGAATGCTGAGTAGGGAAGCTCCCTAGACACATCCTCATACATATATTTAAAATGTGAGTTGATAAATAAATTCACTGGTGTGGGATACAACACAAACTATACAAATTAAGAAATTCAATTTTTCTCACTTCTGAGATTATCACGGGCTTTGAATATACTGCCTAACACATATACATTGAGTTGTGCGATAAATCTGTAATTTGAACCACTTGATAAAGAACTGACTAGAAAACTTAAATACTATTTGAGTCAACAAATATTTAAGTAGTCACAGACTAGGTGCAAGGCTGCATTTAGTAATGTGCTAAATGCAAAAATACCTACATATGTAACTTTAAATCAAACCAAGGTATGGAAAGTGTAATCATAAGCAAGCCCACTCAAGTGGGTATGCAGCTTGAATACAAGGTTTAGAGCAGTAGTTTTCAACAGGGGCCATTTTTCCCCTCAGCGAAATTTGAACATGTCTGCAGATATTGTTGGTTATCACAACTAGGGTAAAGAGAGTGCTGGCATCTAGCAGATAGGAGTCAGAGGTCCCTCTGAACATCCTGCAATGCACGGGCTAACATTCCACAACAAACAGCTCTTTAGCCCAAAAAGGCAATAATGCTGAAGTTGACAAATCCTAATTTATAGCATTTAGCCTTATCCCCAGGGTCCAGAACAGAGCCCGCCACATATAAGGCTATCAATAATTATGTTTAAAGAATGAGTGTACTATACAGTTACTAACCTATTCAACAGAAAAGTTTGTTTAATACACAGTAATCAATTAAGCAAATTGCATGGTATGTGAATCATATCTGAATTAAAATATTAGAAACATCATATCCATTTTGCTTTGTGTGAATATAAAATTTCATTTTTTTACAGATATTCATATAAGTTATTTTCTTTATTTCCTTGACAAAGTAGAAAACAGTTTAGCATTTGAATATTGTAATAAGAAGTAATGGTTTGAAGTCAGACAGACATGAATTCAAATCCTAAATGACTGTCAGTTTCCAGGACTGTGAATTAGGATAAAAGTACATAAATATGGGAAAAATATACAACTAAAATGTACTCATTTTTCCAGCTGTGGTGGCTCACATCTGTAATCCCAGCACTTTGGGAGGCTGAGGCAAGTGGATCACTCGAGGCCAGCCTGGCCAACATGGAGAAACCCCGTCTCTGTTAAAAATTCAAAAATTACCTGGGCATGGTGGCGCATGCCTATAATCCCAGCTGCTCGGGAGGCTGAGGCACAAGAATCTCTTGAACCCAGGAGGCAGAGGTTGCAGTGAGCCGAGATCATGCCACTGCACTCCAGCCTGGGTGACAGAGCAAGATTCTGTCTCTAAAACAAAATAAAATATACTCATTTTGTAATAATGGCTAATAGAGTCTCAAGTATAGCACAGGATTGTCATGCAGATTCATCTGACTGTATATTATCCCTTGGTACTATTGGTGGGCAGGCAGGATTCATTTCTATTTGATGAAGGAATTACTTTATTCTGGGCTATTGCTCTATGAAAGTGTCATCAGGTCACCTAAAAAGTCATTTTGAAGTAAGAGTTACATCAACAACATCAGCCTCTTCAATGTAGGGAATTTCTACAAGCCAGGCACTGTGCTAAACACTTCACAGGCAGTTAATTCTCCAGTCCTCAAGCGAAATGATGAGATTGGGATATCAAGGCTTAAGAAGATTTGGCCACACAAGCAGGAAGAGGCAGATCCAGTTTTCAACAATACATTCCCTCTCCAAAATGAAAACTCTTCTTCACTGTGAATGACTGTGTCCTGGAGCAATCAGGAGAAAGCTTCATGAGGGATAGAATTGATATGCAGTAGTGAGGAGGAAAGAGGGCTGATGAAGATGGAGTGAAAAAGAAAGTAAACTCGTCTCCCATCAAAAGCTCAAATACTTTAAAATGTACAAGTTTGTTCTTTAGAACATTGTGTACAATAAGGCTTCATTAAAGTCAACTTTTATGACCATCATTAGGTTATCATGTAAATATTATAGACTAGCATATAACCATTGTAGTTAACGAAGCAGATGCACTGACTTGGAAAGATGGCATTTTTGTTATGAACATGAAGACAGGATATAGAATGAGGTATACATATATCCAGATGTGTGTGTGTGTGTGTGTGTGTGTGTGTGTGTATTAGATAAGTCACAATTGTACACAGGATTGGAAATAGTGCCTACAAAGGAGAAAGAGTTTATGGAGTGGCATGAGTGATGGTCAACAGGATTTTTGCTTTCTTTCTTCTCTCTCTCTCTTGCTCATATTATGTTTACAATGCCTAAAATTTATTAATCTAACACACACTTATTGTGTACCTACTATGACCAGTCACCACTGTTCTAGACACTTGAGTTTCATTCTTGCTCTATAATTAAGCAAGCAGCAGCATATGAGATTGTTTCACTGGTACTCAAGCCACAATCAGGGAATGAGCTGATGAGATCCTGGACTACCAAAGTCCTTTTGGGAATGCAGGGGAAAGAGAGGATGATATCCATCTAATATGCTTCTTGTGAAATGGAGTGTATGTGTCCCTCCCATAAGCCCCTCCATAGCAGCATTTGGTGAAGGTCTGCAGGGAAAAATCGGCCCATACATTCAGTTCCCAGGAGAAAGAACCATTTCCTGAAAACAAGGAGGATTGAGGGATTTTTAAAGAGCCTCTTCAGAGACCATTGTTCCTGTGTGACTATAATATGACTATTTATTCATACAATACTTTCCACAGATTCTGAGTTTATGGTGCCATAAAGTAAGATTTTCAGAAAGTTGGTGGTGGGTAACATAATGCTAGCAATGACACTATTAATTAATGAAGAATTCTACTTAGTGAGGGTAAGCATCATATTTTTCTGAAAATGAATGTTGAGAGCTTCCTTGATTATACTGTGATTCTGCTTCCATTATCATTTAGAGATTGGGGCATGAGATGAGACTGGTGATTATAATGATTTAAGAGGAGAAATAATATGTTAGAACTATAGGTGATTCTATAATTTCATGGTCTATAGCATAAAAAAATACATCACATCACTACATCTGGGTGTGTTATATTTTAATATTGGCTATTGTCATACTTTTCACAATATACCTGATTGCAAGTTTATCCTGAACTCTTCCGATATCAATGATATATCTATTGTAGTTACTAATGAAGAAAAAGAGAATGTAATAGACTTTTATTGGAAATTTCTTTAGGGTCTAGGCCATAATGGCATATATCACGGGGAGGAGAAATTGCTCATTGTGTATTTCCTAGGAATTCTTCATAATTTCACCTAGCAACATTACAGACCCTAGACCCATGGATGCTTCAGCTGGTGCTGAATGGAACTGCTCAGCTCTGCAATGCAGTTAGCCTTATGGAGAACATTACACCTCCAGTCTGAAACCTGCAATAAAGATCTTTTTGCTTTCTGGAGGAATTTTGGGTTCTGAAATTTTAGTCTTTAATTTGGGTCCATAACATCTTTAGAAGCAAGAATTTTTAAGTATCCCAATATCTGTTCCTGAGATTGTGCGTGGGTGACTTGAAGATTTTGGGTTTTGATGCTTGAAACCTTCATCATTAAAATGAAACATGAAATAATTCAGATGCTTTTCAGTCAAGAGAAATTTGGCATCATGAAGAGTAGTCAACCAACAGAGTAACTGAATTTTCAGTTTCTATCTGAATATATTTATATTTTTTATAAATAGATAAGAAAGTCTAAGGAATGTAAGTACCAGATTATTTTCCTCAGGCATCAGATATCTTAAGAAGTGAGGTTAAATAAATTTTAAATTTTTTGCTTTCAACTTCTAAAAATCACATTTCATTGAATCTAAGATGCGCTGATTTTTATAATGCACCATTTATGTACAACTATGAATTGTAATTTTAAGACTAATTTTGAGAAATGAAGAAAAAAAATCTTAGAATCAATAAAATTTGGAAATCACAAAGCGATGTATCTTGAAAAAAGCAAACAACACACAAATATGGAAGTATTATCTACTCCCATTGGAAAGCTCTATAAATAATGTGTTCTGCATCCCCCATTATTGTATAAACAGTCCTTCACAAGATGAAATTATTCAATATATTTTGTATTGCAACTGACTTTTATCATTCAACAATATATTAGGGACACTCTGCCATAACAGTTATCTCATTTTAAAAAATAAGTAAAATAATATTTAAAAGTGTCTTTTCTGTCTTTGGGTCAGAAGTTCCAAACTGTGGGCCACAACCCACTGTTTTAAATATCAATACATTTCATATACATTTCTAGTTTCCAGTTTCCCTTGAAAATCAGGCAAGGGCTACACTTTCATATGGTAACAGTTGGCTATAGGCAAGTAATGATTGTTCCTCTAGTTGGAGGACATCCCTTTAGCGCCCCCAGTTCACCATGTTTCCCATGGCTTTCTGCTCTCATTACATTTCTACATTGCCCCCCACTGGTTTTAAGGTTTGCAACCCCTACATGAAACATTTGGAAAAAAACTTAATATAGGAAATCAGGAAGACCTTGTTGTTGCATTCCAAGTTCGCTTAAAATTTTACGTAATTTTTCACTGTCTACCACTTCCACCATCTAGTTTTCACCCCTGCCAACATTTACATATCTGATTCAAACTTTGTTCAATACTCCTTCTTCCTTAAAGCTGCAATGAGAGGAGTTACCAGTACCATTTTATTGATCTCATTTGTTTTATGATTCTTTTCTATCATGTGCATTTCATTTGACTCTGAGAGACCCAATTACATTTTCACGTTCGTAGTTCTTTATGAAACCTCATTTCTGATGATCTGTCATTGTCCACCCAAAATGGAAACATTTCCTTCGTATTGGTAGCTATGTCAACATTGTTCCTGAAGCCCAACTTGGCCACTTCTTTAGTCATTGTTTCCCTAGAGCCTATCCTTTTATCACCACCATTTCCTTAGTTGGAAAAAAAAATTGTGGAAATGTCTGAATAGAGAGAGATCTGGTGTTTCATTTGCTGATGTGGCCCATTTTCTAGTGTTACAATTGGTATAGAACTGTATTGGTTGGTAGTACTAAACAAAAAATTTCAATTCTTCTTAATAGACTTCTTATAACTATTTCACCATTTAAACTGATTTCTTGGACACATTCTTAGTAAAACCAATGTGCCACTATTTTTTTGAATTTGTATATTCTAAAAAATAAAATAAATTTCTGTAAAATAATTTAAATGTAATCTTTATATTTCTGGAAGACATCCTGACATATTTCTATTCTGCTTCAAACTTCTATTCTGCTACACAACACTGAATTTAGCAAAATTGTGTGAATATCAATGAATATCATGAATTTATTCCAGAGTACTAGTTTACCTATGTCACAACTAGATAAAAGGCCCTTCCTGTGCCACTTTTCTCTCTGTCTCTGTCTTTTTCTCTTTTTTCGTTGACTGTATATAATGTCATGTCAGTTGTGATAGCCAGCAAGTATTGTTCCCCTCAGGAATGATATGGTAGGACTGAAAAGGGACTACTTACATTAAGGGGCTTAAACTATAATGGTGTTATCTCTTAAAAACACCCAAGTCTCTTAGGTAGACTTCTTCCCTTGGGGAGGAAAGAAATCAGAGAGCTTCCTTGGTAGGTTGCCATTAGATTGTGTCCTCTGCACTATAAATTAGATGCAAAGATGTATAAACTAGGAAGTTTTCCAGACTTACTCTTAAAGAAGTATTGGCATTTCCCAAGACTTCCATGAAAGCAAGATTCTTTGGACTATCACAAAGCTCAATGCCAGCATGAAAATTCTGTGTGCTCTGTGAGTGTGTTGAGTAATGGGCAGTCAGGAATAGAGCCAATTGTGTGGAAGCCGTTGGATGCACGTGCATTTCAGAGTCATTCAGCTCTCATTGCTTTTCTTAGGTGGGCCAAAAATTTAAGACATGGAGCAGTATTATCTCACTCTGATTAGATATCATAATTCTGATGACAATTTCTAAATTTTCTAAATTTCTGACTATAAAAATATACAATATAGAAAATCTTAAAAATATGGAAAAATAGAAAATAAAGTTCCCATAATGCTAATATTCAGAGACAGTCTCTGTTAATATTTTTGTGTGTGTTAATTCTAGGTGAGGGGAGGTTTTTTTTGACATATTTAAAATGTCTGAAATTATACCATATATAAATATTATACCCTGTTCTTTTCAATCAATTTATAACATATACTCATACATATGTACGTGTACATATACACACACATACATATATATCTGTACATATGTTTGTGTATGTACATACACATACACACATATGTGTATGTGTATATGTTTGTGTGTATATATGTGTATGTGTTTATACATATATACACACACATACACACATATATGTCTGTGTATATATGTCTATATGTGTATATACATATATATGTGTACAAATATATACACAACATTTAGCAGAGCCATCTTCCCTAGCTTGTTGAATGCACACATACTATATGTTGTATATACACACATCTGTACAACATATAGCAGAGCCATCTTTCTTAGCTTGTTGAAAATTCCTGAAAGCATAATTTAATGACATTATTGTGCAACTGTCCATTGTGTCAACATAATAACACTTGTAAACCATTGTCCTATTTTTCGTCATTTAGTTTGTTTTTATTTTTTTGCTGTTATAAATAACCACATTACAAAGCAATTGTAGTGATTCTTGGTGAATAAAATAAGTGGGTAAAAGGTATGAAATGTTTAAAGACTCAATAGACATATTGTCAAATTATTTGACTAAACTATTATTACCATCTTACCTGCATTGAATGAGTCCCAATTTCAAACCAGTCTCATTGGCACTGGGTAACCTTATTTTCTAAATGGTTCTTTTAATAAATTAAATTTTAAAAATGTCATATTTTGTTGTTTGAGAGTACATTTCTTTTTTCTTGGTAAGGGTGAATATTTTTCCATGTAAGTATTTGCTTTTGTAAGAATCACTAAATTGCTACAAGACAACATTACGCAGAGAATGTTGTCTATGCCTATTTGAACATCAGGCTTATTTTTTTTTAAAGTGCTTTTCAATTTATAAACTGCTGTCACATACATAATTACCTCATTGGAGTCTGACAACAACCTTTTGAGACAGGAAAGAACAGGTATTATTTTCCGATTTAAAAATGAGGCAGGTGAAATTCAGAGAAAATCAGGAACTAGCCCAAGTTAATCTAGTTAGCAAGCAGAAGAGGGACTTCTGTTTTGTTTTGCTATCGAATCAGAGGATTTCCACAAAAACTGGAATTTATGTGAAGTGAGGTCCAATTAAGGCAAAATGGAAGACAATAAAGTAGGAACGACTATTTAATTCCCTTCTTTAGCTCTCTATAATAGAACATAAGGCATCAAGAAAAGGCCGGTATCATTTTTTATATGGGGTCTAAGACACTCCAATTCTGAACCAGGATAAATATTTAGCAAGAGAAAGAAAATGTGAGCTGAAGGGCTGTTTTTCAGACTGTTGCCTCAGAAAATGTTAATCTTTAGCACTCACGAGCTTAAATATAAGAGGACAAAAAGAAGTACTTAACAGGTGTGCAGAGGACTGGCAATATTTTTGAGGCAATATTTTTCAAGATGCCATGGCCAATTAAGTAGTGTCGAGTGTATGTTCAGAGCAAAGGGTTTGTTTCTCCTTCTTTATTGCACAAACACGAATTGCAAAAAGTAACCACTTCTTCCAAGTTGCTGATTTTGGGGAAAAAATGGCATACAAATGTCTGCAGTGGGCGAGTGCTCTGTTTTGATTATGTAATCTCATTAGAAACACTGGACTAGATATCCCTTACTTGAGTCTTCCCATTGATGAGAAGTCACACAACTTTCTAAAAAATGAACCTCTGAGCTTTTTGTTCTTCATCAATTCCATCCATTTTTATCAATTACAAAATTTGCATAGGCACAGTATAATTTTTACACCAATGGTACATGTATTTTGGCGCAATGTGACCACATAGAAGCTGTATAATAACCAGGTGGAGCTGGGACTTAGGTATGATATACGCTATCATTTGGTGCCATGTCACTTGAGAAGCAGCAGTTGTATCAGTTAGGATCCTTCATTTCAAGCAATAGAAGCTGATGCTGGTAATCTTTGGCAAACAGAATTTATTGGCAGGCTCTAAGGGGCTCACAAAATTAATCGAATCCTGGGAGGCCGTTCTTTGAATACAGGCATATATCTGCAACCTTCTAAATGACACTATAGCAAGAACTACAGAAAAATATTCACACCGGAAAACTAATCAGACCTGCCCAACACAGTTACAATATCACCCCAAGCATCCCCACATCCTGTGTCACTAATTTTGAACTCAAAGTCTAGAAGGAGAGGCTTCTAGTTAGTTAAGATTATATGTGCCTATTCCCTCAAAGTAGGAAGAGAGACCTGTTCAATTTTGTGGTCAGCAGCAGCCATTAGTGTACAAAAACTATACATAATTTGGAATTACCCAAAAAGGGGACAAAGGAATTTCTTCATAGGGCAAGATGAAGTTCAATATTAAAAATATGGAAATTAAATGAGAATCTATGCAACTATGAATGTTGAGACTACCAGCCATCTCCTCCACTTGACCAGCAGGAAGTGGGCAGGCGGTTGTATATCTTACATGCTGGGTATGGGAGGATTTTTCTCTAGTGAATCCAACCAGCCCAAAAGCACCAACCTTAAAAACACGGACACTGGGGTTTTCCCGATGAACCAGCCTAGCTATATCACCTTGGCAGTGAGATGCAATGTCCATAGGCAACCACTCATGCACATGGAGCTTTTCATCAGCTTTTTAGCCTCCCACTCTTAAGAATATAAGCAGACAAGCAGAGACTGCCAGATATCTTAGCAAAGCCTCCAACATGAAAGGCAATTGCCTCAACATATAAATAGAAAAAAGCAAACTGCTGGGAGCATGGATATAAATTTTATATATATATATATATATAAATATATATATAAAAATATATGTATATATAAAATTTAGTGTCCTCAGAGATAAGCGATAATATTACATCAGTGACACAAGAAGAGATCTTTAGATAACAAAAATAAAGGTCTCAGCAATTAAAAATAGAATCAAATAAATACAAATCTCATAGAAGGATGGGGTTACAGAATTGAGAAAATCTCTCACAAATCGGTGCAAAAAGACATAGAGCTGGACTGTGGGAGGGAAAGGATAAGAAAATTGGAAGATCTTTCCAAGCACTTCAACATCCAGATGCCCTTTGCAGAAAGAAAAGTCATTAGATTCCAAATTAAAGATGCCAAAGGACCACCATCCACTCAGCACAATGGATGAAATTGAACCACACCAAAGTACATTATTATAAAATCTCAGAAGCCTGGGACAAGAGGAGGAATCTTAAAAACTAACGGAGAGAAAAAAAATCAGGTCACAGCAAAAGATCAAGAATCTCAATACCAGTGAATATATCAAGAGTAACTAAGAGATAGTGTGAAATGATAAATCAAGAATTAAAATACATGTCTATATTTTAGAGACATGGAGATAAATTCAAAAAAGTAAAAGAGCTGAAAGTTGTTGCATCAGGGAGATTGAAAAAGCTATGGGAGTGTGGATGGCATGTTTTTTTTAAATAATAAAATTTACATAAGCCATTTACTTTTCGGACTATAAGCATATATATAACTTCAAATGAATAAAGGATAGGAACAAATTGATAGCTCTCCAATAAGCAGAAAGAGAGAGGAGAGGAAAGAAAAGAAAGAAAGAAAAAGAAAGAAAGAAAGAAAGAAAGAAAGAAAGAAAGAAAGAAAGAAGAAAGAGAAAGAAAGAATAAATAGTTTATTTAGTATATGTACAGATGCATATTCTCAAACCAGAAAATGAATTGGTGACATACTATCTTGAAAGTGTGTGAAAACCAACTCAAAGTAACATAACAAAATTGGAGGTGGACTTTGGTGACTCTCATAGATAGAAGCATGTTGGGGCAGCTTAGACTATCAAAGCCAGAGCTACAAAAACCAAGACTTCATAATTTTGCTTGCCTCTATTTTTGCTTGGCTGCATTTGCAAAGAGAAGCATTCCTCATAAAGCATTTCAGAAAGCCACTAGAAGCCCACATTTATATTTTTCCAACCTTAGCAATCTAAGTGGAATGAGTTCTTCTTTATCCCAGTATTCTTAAATTTGCTTGGGTAAGATAATTGGGTCTAACCTAAACAGAGCTCTAAGAATGGCTGGGCCTGAGTCAGATGCCCATCCCATTGGCCAGATTTGGCAAAGGTGCAAGGCATAGCATTATAATTGACTGTGTCTTTCCTTCTCCCCCACCTCACATCTTCTCATCTCAACTTTTATGACAACCATGGCTAGAATGACTAGTTTCATGCGGTTACAACCTGTGACAATGTTGCTTCAGCTTATCTCCTTCCTTCTGCTCTGAGGCTTTCACACCTTGGCATGGAAATATCTTCGGGGAAACCCCTGCTGCAAAACCCAGAAGTTTTTAAGAGTTAAGAGACTTAACATGCCATGGGGTAACTCTTGATCAATGAGACATGGGAGTCAGTGAATAAATGGTTTTCTCTTCTGTCACTCAGGCAAAACTTCTGAGATGTCATTTCCATGGCCCCTCAGAAGATCTCAGTGAGATTAGCACAAGCTGCCTTTGATAGTGACTCAAGGGCACACCCTTACATTGACTTTCCACCTATGCTTCTTCCAGTTAACTCTCAACTCCTCTTTCCTAAAATCACTTTCTTCATTCAGGCTATTATCTCAGGTATTTCTTTCTGGGGAGAATCCACACTAAGCCATGAGTTTTCTCAAAGGAGTACAGACAACTTGTTAGACAAAAAATAACACATCTATCTTAGATACCATAAGCCAATGATCTCAGGCACTTCACCAGTGGCTTGCGAATAACTTGAACTTGTCATTTCAGAAGATGTAAAATTTGAGTTTAGCCTCACAATCATTTATTTTCATATGGACTTATTCTCCCCATAAATCCTGGTTAAATAGAAGGCCAACTATTAGGACGAGGACAAATTGGACAAATGTATATGAAAATCATTTTTGTGTATACTGTAAAGCAACAGAAATGATTTGTAGTGTGACAGGAGCCCTCCAGCTATTGGGCAATTGATGTGAGACAGTCTTACGAAAGGAGCATGTTAAAGTGATAGTAAATATGGTTGTTAATTTATACAACCTAATTAGAGCCTGAACCAGTGTTTTAAACAAGCTTTTGGGTTACTATATTCAACATTAAAGAATATGGCTAGGCACAGTGGCTCATCCCTGCAATCCCAGAACTTTGAGAAGCCTGAGCCCAGAAGTAAGGGACCAGCCTGAGCAACATAATGAGATCTAGTCTCTACAAAAAATAAAAGAAAATTAGCCAGGCATTGTGGTGCATGCCTGCAGTCCCAGCTACTCAGGAAGCTGAGTTGGGAGGATTGCTTGAGCCTGGGAGGTCAGGGCTGCAGTGAGCCGTGATCACAACATTGTCTGAGTAACAGAGCTAGACCTTGTCTCTCTCTCTCTCTCGCACACACACACACAAAGTAAAAAAGATAAAATATTTTGTGTTCTGAGGAACGTTTCTAAACCTGGCCCGTTTAAACTATCATTTCTTTAAGAGGAATGGTGTAATTTCTTTATTGTTGTCCTACTTCAAAATGCTTTTCAAATGACTTATTTTATTGACCAAACAAATTAAATTTTGGTTGTTATTCATAAAACACCTATTGAAGCTATACATTGATCAAAAAATTTATTCTTTAAACTTTACCAAAGATGGTAGGGTAAATATGGCAATGTATATATGTAAAAAGGTGTGTGATGATTATTTTGAACTTCTATGCAAAATCATGTATATTCCCCATACTTTGTATTATAACTTTTCATATTTATATATTGTATTTCCCCATTAAGTTGCAATGACCTTGAAGACAGACAGAGACTCTGAAACTTCTCTGCATCTTCGTTGGTTCCTAACAATGAGCATTAAATGCAGAAGGTGAGAAACAAATGTTTCATTCACTCATTTCAATAATATAACATAGTAACAATTTTTATTAAAGAATTAAATTACCCTTATTATAAACAATACAAATAAGGAGAGAAGTAAATAAAAAATTATTCACAATCCCACTATCTCTGCTCAGGGGTGAGCAGTAACCAATATTTGGTGTGTGTTCTTCTAGTTTTTCTTTTCTATTTTACACAAATACACAGATATGCACTAATTTAAATGACACCTATATACGTACATATATGAGGTCCTACTAAACATACTACTTTACTATCCTGATTTTATCACAGTCATTTTTTCATTACTTTATTAGATTTTATACTTAAAATTAAAAAATTAAACCTCACTGTAATTAAATCAATTAGTATAGGAACATATAATGAAAAAGTATTGCCCCACCTTCCCCTAACCCACATCTCTGAAGTAAGCATTATTAACAATTTGTTGTCTAGCCTTCTAGGTCTTTTGCTCTGTGTTTCTGCAAATGTAAATAAACAGAAACATATAAACATGTATGAGGTTTTAATTTATAAACTGCATTTTCACACACCTTTTGGGAGCACAACCAGAAAACATGAATTAAGAAATGTCAGCATATTAGTCGTTTGGCTGTTAAGACTCGTGCATTAAAATAGAATTAAAGTTGATAAATACAATTTGATTTCTATTAGACTTCTTATTAAACTCCTTTTTATTAGTACTTAGTTCTGAATCAACATGGTCAGTCTGTTGTCTGTCTTGGGAAACATCTCTGGTAAACATGGTTCCTATGGAGACAAAGGATAAGCAAATGATTCCCTTTGCAATTTTCATTGGGGTCTCTACAGATGAATATCTATTAAATTCAATAATCACTCAACATTGACTAAAATTATCTCCTTTCAAGAGCTAAAGATATATTTGTTGTTATCTTATTTAGTGTATAGAAAATTGGACTCAGACTCTTTCCAACCTTCTCTTAAAAGGGCCCGTAGGAAAATAACTTGAAGATGAACTCAATAGCCATTGAGTTTATAGAATGAGACACCTATGAAATTATTAAAAACACTTAAATTCACAGAGTTGCTTTTCAAACTTACTTAAGTCTAATTAAATGGTTGTTTTCATCGCTTCTTATAATTTATTTTACTCTAGATAAGAGGAAAATATATCAGTCTCCGAATAGTATTAAATATTTCCCTCATAATTTATGGTCAACAGAGTCCTGCTGAATTAATGAATTGTGTGCGTGTTTGAAAGTAGAATTGTACTTGTCTAATTGTGGCATCAGTTGTCATGGAGACTATCAGCCAATCAGTGAATAAACGCCCTTACTTGGCAGTGTTTGGGTGAAGCAAGCTTTGTGCAGTTGTCAGCCTGAGATTTATGATGGTAAAACTATATTTGGCAGGCAAATCAATGTGTTGACCACTGTTTGTGTTTCTGCCCTCATTTTAAGTCACCCCCTTTGCAATTCAACTAGAATATTAAGAGACCCTGGGTCTGGGGAGCAGTTTTGTTATTAATCGATCACTTTTATAAACTGTGTATGGGATGACTAGCTATTTGTATACATACTCAACGAAGCCAACCCTTGGTATGTCTTTGTCTTTGCAATTGCAAATGTCAGATCTTGAAAGCAAGTGGGTATTAGAGGATATCTTTTTATGTCTACTATTAAAACATGTCGAGTGATCTATAAATTACCCCACATAGGTAAACAGTGGATTAAAATTAGGCACTTTCATTCTGTCATCACTATAATATTAATCATTGGAGTTTGGGTCTTTAATGTTAATATATACCTTTTAGCAGTATATGTCACTACATATTAAATTACATGATAGCTGACAGACTTTTAAATCAAAACATTTTTTTCTCTTAATGTCATAACATGATAAGAATTAGAGTAATTTTTGCTTACATAGAATATTGTTTAATCTTTTGCACATGCTGTTTTCTTTTGTTTATATTTGCAATAAACTAAGATGTTTTTATCAATACCTATTCTTATTCACATACATACCAAAATAGGCGATCAACGTTTCACTTAATATACAAAGAGTTATGCAGAGTAATGCCCATAGCGCCAATGCTATTTTACCAGTTTTTAGTAAAACGAAATTGGGGTAAAATATGAGATCTTCTAAGTTATGTGTTTTCTTTTACCAGAATAAATTGTTATCCGAAAACACATTATTAGGATTATGAGAAAATAGGTGACTTTTATGTCCTAATCAATCCAAAACAGAAAGGCTTACTATATATCCTCTGGTAAAGAGTGATTTAATTTCTTATACTCATTACAAATTCTGAATGTTTAGAGAGTATGAATAAATTGCATATAGTTAGTTGACATAAAATACATCCATTGAAGAATGGGCAGGTAGTGTTGCTTATATGATAGTTAATGCTGAAAACAAAATTCCTTCTACAAGTCACCTATCCTAATTTTCCCATCTGCTACTGCACAAATCCATTGCAGAAGCTGAATCTTGCATAGAATAAGCAAGATAATACTTTGCAAGCAAATGAACCAAACTTTCTTTACCTACTGCCCATTAGACTAAGTAAAAAGTCAATCCTTCCCCCATTGGACTGGGTTTCTATTGTAATTTTGTTGTGGTTATTATGCTTATATGTGTGTGTCCTCTGATTGTAAGATCCACAAGGGTGGGAATCATATTCATCACTGTGTCTTTGGCACTTTGAACAAGGCTTGGCACACAATCAGTTCTCAAAAGTGTTTGAGTGAATAGAGGTTAAACTGCTCTCTTAGATTTATTGCTTTCTTATCACGTGAGGATGCAGCAAGAAGATGCCATCAATGAACCAGAACACAAGCCCTCACGAGACACTGAATCTGTTGGCGCTTTGATTGTGGACTTTCCAGCTCCAAGAACTGTAAAAAATATATATTTTGTTGTTTATTTTAGAAATAGAATTTATTAGTAAAAATTTAAAATGTATGACTTATTGGTTTTTTTTCTCAGTTAAATTTTCCTTAATTCCATATTTAAGGATTCAAATAAAAATTATCCTATCTCTATTTCATAAGTGTAAAAAATAAATTCATGAAAATGAGAAAAAATGTCAAGAGGTAGCTAGAAAGATAGTTTTAAAATAATGTCATACATCACTGATGATGAACTTTTTAATACCATTATAAATAGTATTTTAAAAATAATACCTGAATGGCAAGAGAGGCTTCGAAGAGTATAGAAACAATAACTTTTATTTTTATATCAATTTACAGTTCCTAAGTCATTTTTTACATATAATTCCTCAATTCCTTATTCCAATTTTATAGATAAGGAATCTAAAGGACAGAAATTTTGAAGAACTTGTCCAAAAATAGAAGAAAGTTATTCTGATGCCAAATCTAATCATCTTTCTACTATCAAAAATATATGTTTTAAAAATTCCATATCTTACATATCTCCATTTATTACAAATAAGAAGTCTGGATTAAAAGAAAATAGGTCTGGCAGGTTTAGTAGCATGCTAGTGTTTTATATTTTAAGGAATTTTAAAATATCCCAAGTCTCAAGTTCTTTTTTGTAGCAGATTAATAGTAACCAACACAGTTGTCCATCTTGGAAAAAATTAATGCCACAGGCTATGATAGACTTTTAAAGTAACATTTAGGGTATGATATCACCAAAAACATGTACCTGGCAAAAATGTCTCCATTGAAGCATAAAATCTTTGGCCTGGAGCCACTTTGAGTTAATCAGTGCCATGGGGCATATTTACTGCTGTCTACCCACATCTCTACAATGAATGAACAGCTTTCAAATACATATTCATCTAACTGATGACCTAGGAGAAAAACAAGGCAGAAAGTATCAGTGAGACACTCCAATCCACCATAGTTATTGCTTGCATTTGTTTATTTCTCTTGATATCACACATTATTTTCCTTAGTTTCTGTCCATTTAAAATGTGCAGTTTACTTTCTGTTTTATTCATTCTCTTCCATTGTCAAACTTGACATGCAATCTGGGAAGCAGATTATTAGCTCTTTTAAAAGTGAATACTTGAACATTTGACATGGTTTACACTCACATTACTCTCTGGTATTTTTAATATCCAAAACGTTTTATCAAAGAAGAAATGATTGTTGGTGCAATAATTTAATTCCATCTCCATACTGTATTCCCACATGTAGGTGTTTTTTAGACAGAACGAATGTATGTGGTACTGAAGGACAGTTGTTACTTTAGCTGTTATGATTCAAGGATTCTCTTCATTATGCGGGACACTGAGAAATAAATTTCAGTACGTAGAGTATAAACTTGTATGCCATTAATATTTACATGAATGAACAAAATTAAAGTTTTTACTTAGATCTATTTTAAGCATACTCAATAACATTTGTGTTAAACTAAAATAAGGCTAAAGACATATTACAAATCTGCAAATTGTTCCTAGTTTGACTACAGTTGTTGGAATTTGTCAGTCAGTTCAGAAACAGATCTTTTTGTCTCTTTTTTAAATGAAATCACTGAAGATTGAGTCATATTTCCCTTTTTTATTTCTTTATTTCTTTATTTATTTTATTTGTTGTGCACGCACAAATGAACAAAGACATTTCAGAAATTCTTTTTTATTTTAAAATATGCTTTGGCTACAAAACAACATTTAAAAACCAGTAAAATTTTAAAAATATTTATATTTTGCTATACAAGTTATTGAAATAAGCATCCCTGGAATCTCTAGTAAAAAAAACTGTCATTGTCCTACACAGCCACATACAAAGTCAAATATTAGTATGTGGAAATTATATTGGTTTACCTATATTACGTAAATTCTACACATAGGATTGTAATTTTATTAATCTCTTTAGTTATCACTGACATATGATATTTATGGAGTTTAAACTTTTTGCATGAATTCAAAACTTGTTACCATTTTCTTGTTAGCATTTCCTGATAATTTTGCTTTTTGCTATTCTTCCATTATTTATTCCTCTAAATGTCTCAAAACTATTTTAAGGGAAGCTTTTAAAAAGGGAGAAATAAAAAAGGGAAATATGACTCAATTGTCAGTGATTTTATTTTAAAAAGAGACAAAAAGATCTGTTTCTGAACTGATTGACAAATTCCAACAACTGTAGTCAAACTAGGAACAATTTGCAGATTTGTAATAAATCTTTAGTCTTATTTTAGTTTAAAAATGTTAACTGGTATTTGTTATATTTAAAGTCTTGATCAGTTTCTTTTTTTTTTTTATATGAAAGTATAAGCTCACTTGGCTTCCTGGTGAAAAGTTCAAAAAAATCAAGCTGTGAATTTAGACACACTGATAAAGTAGTTTTGGTAGAACTACTGATAATCAGCATACAACTTGATTTTTTAAAAAAGTAGTTTCTTCTTGAATTATATAGTCATAAGTATTTTGTGAGTTTTTTGGTCTGAATTTTAATTGGACATTGGAATTTTATCTGTAATTTTATCTCACTGATGCCCTCTTTTCTCAAATTTAAATGGCAACATTTTTTGCCTGTATCTACTGGTATTGCACAAAAATTAAAAATTAGATCCACAATTATATATAACATACTGTTGATTGTGGACATTTTGAAAATACAGCAATGTCCATACCAACTATAAGTGAAGTGTGATACTGTATCTGATTTGTCTGTTTCCTTTTTTAAAAAAATCATTTATGGACTAATATGTTATTTCAGGAGCTACTGAACCATGCAGGGACTAGCATTCCAAGTATTTGAAACCATCTGTTTGAGATGATGTTACTGGAATATTTTTTTCTTTTGTTAATGTTTACACAAAATTGTTTATTTAATAATTTTATAAAATGGCTAAAATATGTTGCTTCTTTGACAATTATCCTTAAGAAACTTAGTTCCTGACTATCAGAAAGAAAATTCTTTTGGTGTCACTTGAAATACACAGCAGTGGCTTAGAAAACATCTTTTCCATTGTCTAAGAAGATCATTTGATATAAGAAAACTAGTAGATTAAAATTCTAGAAAACCTTATGATTGAATTATGAATCTTTGTTTTTAATAATACAGTGATCAGTCTTTCTACTTTAGTAAGAATTTTGTGTTGTATGTGATTTTGCTTTATTTTTGGTATTGATGTTGCCAGAATATTCTTAATCAAGTGTAGTTTAGAATATATTTAGGAATAATATTTGTTTCTTACAGAAAATGAGTAAGTTCACCTGCATATATAGCTTTTAGCCTAGTTTTAACCTATTTTTTAATCTAATTAACTGTTATGAACAATTTTTTGTTATTAATTCTGAGAGAACGCAAATTGCTGGATGTCTCCTCAGAATTTTGGTTTTAAAAAAATTTGAGTGGGCTCAAGAAATTGCCAGCTCCTGAGTGATGCCAATGTTGCTGGTCTGGGGGTCAACTTTGAGAACTACTGAATTTAAAAACAGATTCTAGAAAAACGGGAAGAGGGCAGTGGCTCATGCCTGTAATCCCTGCACTTTGGGAAGCTGAGGCAGGCAGATCACCTGAGGTCAGGAGTTCAAGACCAGCCTGGCCAACATGGGGAAACCCCGTCTCTATTAAAAATACAAAAATTAGCCAGGCGTGGTGGCAGGCACTTGTAATCCCACCTACTCAGGAGGCTGAGGCAGGAGAATTGCTTGAACCTGGGAGGCGGAGATTGCAGCAAGCTGAAATCACGCCACTGCACTCAAGCCTGGGCGATGGAGCAAGACTCAGTCTCAAAAAGAAAAAGTAAAACAGAAAGGTGGAGAAGCCACCCTGAGCTTTCATGCCAAGAATTTTGGGAAAATAATGAGAGGTGACAGCGTGCTGGCAGCCCTCGCAGCCCTCGCTGGCTCTTGGCGCCTCCTCGGCCTTGGCGCCCACTCTGGCCGTGCTTGAGGAGCCCTTCAGCCTGCTGCTGCACTGTGGGAGCCCCTTTCTGGGCTGGCCAAGGCCAGAGCCTCCTCCCTCAGCTTGTGGGGTGGTGTGGAGTGAGAGGCGCGGGTGGGAACCGGTGCTGCGCAGGGCACTTGTGGGCCAGTGCGAGTTCCAAGTGGCCGTGGGCTCGGTGGGCCCTGCACTAGGAGCAGACGGCTGACCTGCTGGCCCCAGACAGTGAGGGGCTTAGCACCTGGGCCAACAGCTGCTGTTCTCAATTTCTCACTGGGCCTCAGCTGCCTCCCTGTGGGGCATGGCTCGGGACCTGCAGCCCCCCATGCCTTAGCCTCCCCATGTCTGCCCTGGGCTCCTGCACGGCCCAAACTTCCCAGATGAGGGCAGCCCCCTGCTCCATAGCGCCCGGTCCCATCAATCGCCCAAGGGCTGAGGAGTGCGGGCACATGGCATAGAACTGGTGGGCAGCTCCACCTGCAGCCCCAGTGGGAGATCCACTGGGTGAAGCCAGCTGGGTTCCTGGGTGTGGTGGGGACCTGGGGAATCTTTATGTCTAGCTAAGGGATTGTGAATGCACCAGTCGGCACTCTGTATCTAACTCCAGGTTTGTAAATGCACCAATCAGCACTGTGTCTAGCTCAAGGTTTGTAAATGCACCAATCAGCGCTCTGTGTCTAGCTAATCTGGTAGGGACTTGGAGAATCTTTATATCTAGCTAAGGGATTGTGAATACACCAATCAGCACTCTGTGTCTAGCTCAAGGTTTGTAAATGCGCCAATCATCACTCTGTGTCTAGCTCAGGGTTTGTAAATACACCAGTTGATACTCTGTATCTAGCTAATCTAGTGGGGACATGGAGAACTTTTCTGTCTAGCTCAGGGATTGTAAATGCACCAGTCAGCACCCTGTCAAAATGGACCAATCAGCTCTCTGTAAAACAGACCAGTCAGCTCTCTGTAAAATGGACCAATCAGTAGAATGTGGGTGGGGCCAGATAAGAGAATAAAAGCAGGCTGTCTGAGCCAGCATTGGCAACCTGCTCGGGTCCCCTTCCACACCGTGGAAGCTTTGTTCTTTCGCTGTTTGCAATAAATCTTACTGCTGCTCACTCTTTGGGTCCACACTGCATTTATGAGCTATAACACTCGCAGCAAAGGTCTACAGCTTCACTCCTGAAGCCAGCGAGACCACAAACCCACCAGGAGGAAGGAACAACTCCAGACATGCCCCCTTAAGAGCTGTAGCACTCACCGTGAAGGTCTGCAGCTTCACTCCTGAGCCAGTGAGACCACAAACCCACCAGAAGGAAGAAACTCCGAACACATCCCAACATCAGAAGGAGCAAACTCCAGACACGCCGGAGTTTAAGGACTGTAATACTCACCGCGAGGGTCCGCAGCTTTATTCTCGAAGTCAGTGAGATCAAGAACCCACCAATTCCGGACACAATAACAGCATGTTAAAACAAAAGAAAGCTGTGAAAGAACAGAAATTAATTAAATAGAAAAGACATATAAAATAGTATCAACGAGGCCCAAGGATGAAATTATTTTTAAAAGCTGATAAAATCTTGATGAGTGTAAGCAAGGAAAAGAGAAAAGACACAAATAATATCAGAAATGAAAAAGTAGTATCACAGTCTATCCCAAAGGATAATAACATTTTGAATGACTGTATGCTAATAAATTTGAAACTTGATTAAATTTTAAACTTTTCTGGAAAATACAGCTACTTTGTTGTTGCACAGAAAGAAAATGAAAATCCTGTATCTGTTTTAAAGATTAAGTATGTAAATAAAAATTTCCAGCAAAGGAAACCCCATGCCAAAATGGAGCCACTAATTTTATTTAAAGAAGAAATACAATTTTAAACAAAATCCCCCAGTGAATAACCTTTCTCCTATTTTACTCTTTTTTTAAAAGACAGTTTTTCTTTGTTCACAACTTCAGTTTAAAAGTCATTTTCTCTGAGAACCAGATGTCAATTACCTTCTTGCTTCCATTGTTGCTGCTGAACGTCTGCTTTCCATTCAATTTGGAATTAATCTGGCTTTTCTCTTCAAGTCCTTTTAAGACTTTTCTTTTGACTTTGGTATTCTGTGGGTTCACTAGAGTTGTCTAAATTTTTTGACCTCTGATTTTTATATACTTTGCTTTTCATATTTGTGAGCTCGTGTTTTTCATAAGTTGTAGGAAAGTCTAAGACATTTTCTTGTCTACACCATTATTTCTAGTCTGTTTTCCTGGGACTTCGACTGGGAGTATGCCAGCCCTTCTTATTCTATTCTACATATGTATTAACTTCTCACATACATCTTTGTCTCCCTATACCATATGCGGGTACTACGTTAGTCCATTTTTCATTGCTATAAAAGAATACCTGCAGCTGGGTAATTCATAAAGAAAAGAGGTTTAATTGACTCACAGTTCTGTAGACTATACAGGAAGCATGGCACCAGCATCTGTTTCTGGTAAGGGCTCATGAAGCTCACAATTATGACAGAAGGTGAAGTGGGAGCAGACCTCTCACATGGTGAGAGAGGGAGCAAGAGAGAGGAAGGAGGTGCTAGGCTCTTTTAAACAACCAGATCTCACGTGAACTCAGGGTGAAAACTCATTCATTATTGGGAAGATGGCACTAAGCCATTGATGAGGGATCTACCCCCATGACCCCAACACCTTCCACTAGCCACAATTCCAACACCAGGAAACACATTTCAACTTGAGATTTTCAGAGGACTAACATCCAAGCCATTATTCCCTCCCTGGACCCTCAGATCTCACATCCTTCTCACATTACAATACAATCATTCCTTCCCAATGGTCCCCAAAAGTCTCAACGCATTCCAGCATCAACTCAAAAAGTCCAAAGTCTCATCTCAGACTCAAGGAATGTTCCTGCCACCTGTGAGCCTGTAAAATTAAAATCAAGTCAGTTACTTCCAAAATACAATGGTGGTATAGGCATTGGGTAAACATTCCTACTCCAAAAGAGAGAAATTGATCAAAAGAAAGGAGGAACAAGCCCCACACAAGTCTGAAACCCAGTGAGGCATTAATCAAATCCTAACACTCTAAAATAGTCTCCTTTGAATCCATGTCCCACATCCAGGACACACTGGTGCAAGAGGTGAACTCCCAAGGCCTTGGGCAGCTTCAACCCTGTGGCTTTGCAGGATACAGCCCCCCAGCTGCTCTCACATGTTGGAATTGAGTGCCTGTGGCTTTTCCAAGCTCAGAGTGCATGCTGTCAATGAATCTACCACTGGGGACTGGAGTGGCCCCACTTCCATAGCTCCAATAATCAGTGCCCCAATGGGAACTCTGTGTGGAGGCTCCACCCCCACATTTCCCCTTGGCACTGCCCTAACAAGGGCTCTCTACAGGGACACCACCCCTGCAGCAGGCTTCTGCCTAAGCAAGCAGGTTTTCTGATACAGCCTCTGAAATCTAGGGGGAAGCTGCCAAGTCTCCTTCATGGTTTCATTCTGCTCACCTTTAGGCTTAACACTACATGGAAACCACCAAGGCTTACAGCTTGCACCTTCTGAAGCAGTGGCCCAAGCTGTATCTGAGGCCCTTTGAGCCAAGGCTGGAGCTGTAGCAGTTTGGATGCAGGGAGCAGTATCCCAAGGCTGCACAGGACAGTGGTGCTCCAGGCCTGGCCCCTGAAACCATTCTTTGCTTTTAGGCCTCTGGGCCAGTGATGGGAAGGGCTGTCCCAAAGACTTCTGAAATACCTTGGAGGCTTTTTTCCCACTGTCTTGGATATTACCACCTGGCTCCCTTTTTGTTAGGCAAATCTCTCTAGCATTCTTTGCTCCAACGGCCGCTTGCATTTCTCTCCTGAAAAAGTGTTTCCTTTCTCTGTCACATGACTAGTCTGCAATTTTTCCAAATTTTTATGCCTTGCTTTTCTTTTAAATGTAAGTTTCAACTTTAAGTCATTCCTTTGCTCCTATTTGATCCTAAGTTGAGAAGAGCAGCCAGCTTTGCTGCTTAGAAATGTCTTCCACTAGATCCCGTAAGTCATCACAGTTAAGTTCAACCTTCTACAGATCCCTACCATGCAGACATAACGTAGCCGAGATCTTTGCTAGGGTGTAACACAAGTGACTTTTACTCCAGTTCCGAATAAAGTCCTCATTTCCACCTGAGACCTTGTCAGCCTGGCCATCACTGTCCATACATCTAATAACATTTTGGTCACAATTATTTAACCAGTCCCTAAGAAGTTCCAAACATTCCCTCATCTTCCTGTCTTCTTCTGATCCTCCAAACTCTTCAACCTCTGCCCATTGCTTCTGCATTTTCAAGTATCTTTATAGCAATGCTACACTCCTCAGCACCAATTTTGTGTTTTAGTTCATTTTGCATTACTAGAAAAGAATATCTGAGATGGGATAATTTATAAAGAAAAGAGATTTAATTGGCTCACAGTTCTTCAGGCTGTACAAGAAGCATGGTGCCAGCATCTGCTTCTGGTGAGTGCCTCAGTAGGCTTACAATGATGGCAGAAGATGAAAAGGGATCAGGCATATAACATGGCAAGAGAGGAAGCAAGAGAGGCAGGAGGTGCCAGTCTCTTTTAAACAACTTGATCTCACGTAAACTCACAAAGTGAGAACTCATTCATTACTGTGAAGATGGCAATAAGCCATTCATGAGGCCCCATGACCCAAACACCTCCCTCTAGGTACCATCTCCAGCACTGAGGATCACATTTCAACATGAGATTTGGAGGAAACGAATATCCAAACCATATCAGGTAGTTTATTTGAATCTATCTTTTAGTTCCCTCATGCTCCCTTCAACAGTGTGTAATGCCTTGTATAACCCATCTACAGTCTAATTTTCAGCAGTTACATTTCATATTTCTAAAAATTCATTTTGATTGGTCATTCTTGATAGTCTTTTGTTCTTTGCTCAATTTTTATACAACTTTCTCCTTATTTAAATGTATACTATACTATGCTTATATTTGTGTTGTATGTCTGATCATTCCAGTATCTAACCTCTTCAGTTGGGATCTTAAACCATCGTTGATTTTGCTGATTCTCACTCATGGTTCCGTATTTCATCTTGTGTTTGATGATTTCCTTTTTTATTGTGAGCTCAAATTTTGTTGAACTGGACCTGTAGGACTATCACTGTTATACATTTGGAATTTTTTATTCTGGCGGAGAGTTGTAGGATTATCGTAGGACCACTTTAGCCCTTTTAAGTTTCCAGCTTAATGAAGGAATGAGAGATTCATCCCCTTCAATGTGTAGCAGCCACAGTTTAGCCTTTTGGTATCAGCACTGGCATTGACGTTTACTTTTAGGACTTCTCTGATCCTAGTGGTGAAAGACAAGACCAGCTGGATTTCCTAGGCCAACTAAAAATCCCTAAGCCTAGCTGGGAAGGTGACCGCATCCACCTTTAAACACGGGGCTTGCAACTTAGCTCATACCTGACCAGTCAGAGAGCTCACTAAAATGCTAATTAGGCAAAAACAGGGGGTAAAGAAATAGCCAATCATCTATCGCCTGAGAGCACAGCGGAGGGACAATGATCGGGATATAAACCCAGGCATTTGAGCCGGCAACGGCTACCTCTTTGGGTCCCCTTCGTTTGTATGGGAGCTCTGTCTTCATGCTATTAAATGTTGCAACTGCACTCTCTTTTGGTCCGTGTTCCTTACGGCTCGAGCTGAGCTTTCGTTTGTTGTCCACCACTGCTGTTTGCGCTGTCGCAGACCCGCCGCTGACTTCCATCCCTCCAGATCTGGCAGGGTGTCCGCTGTGCTTCTGATCCAGCGAGGCACCCGTTGCCACTCCCGATCAGGCTAAAGGCTTGCCATTGTTCCTGCACGGCTAAGTGCCTGGGTTCGTCCTAATAGAGCTGAACTCTAGTCACTGGGTTCCACGGTTCTCTTCCGTGACCCACAGCTTCTAATAGACCTATAACACTCACTACATGGCCCAAGATTCCATTCCTTGGAATCTGTGAGGCCAAGAACCCCAGGTCAGAGAACATGAGGCTTGCCACCATCTTGGAAGTGGCCCACCACCATCTTGGCAGCTCTGGGAGCAAGGACCCCCTCGTAACAGTGGTATCAAATGGCTTATTAGTTATTTTCCTAACTCTACTGAAAGTACAGAAATGCATCAAAAATATACTTCATGCACATTATCTGGGAGCTAAGTTGTCTTGCAGCAGAACGATTTTTTAGGGTATCTAGTCCCTTCATACTACCAGAAGCAAAAATCCCAAAAGTAACATTTTTCACTGTAAAAAATTTGGAAATTCCACATAATCCCAAATCAAAAAGAAAAATAAATTCTCGCATCACTGAGCTATCCAGAAAATCCAGGTAAATAATTTGGTGAGTATCTCTCAAACATAAACACAAACTCACAGAATACATACACACACACAGACACACACACACACACGTATATAGAATTTTTTGTACTATTTGCCAGATACATGATCTGAATGTCAAGACTACTACCTTCTTCACCCCCACCCCATCCGTGGCAAACAACATCAGTCAATTACTGCTTTCCAACTCTTGGGACCAGTAGCTTTATGTCATGTCATCAAATTTATATCATCAAAAAATTACAGAGAACAAGTACCAATCAGAGTTAGTTGGTATGTAAGGTCTTTTCTTCCTTTTTTTAAAGTTAATACGTAATGCTCATTTATTTTTCAGAGTGTGTATAAATTAAATTTGGTAGAAGCAATTTATGAAACTCATATAGAAAGTATTATATTATTTTTAACTAATGAAACGTTCATAAAATATACTACAGAGAGCATATTTAGGAATTACGGCTGTTGCCTCCAAAATAGTAAATGTCAATACAAATATGGCATAGGAGGGAAACTTTCCAGGTATCAGAGTGGATTAATAGACATATATTATAAATGAGATGTGTTATGCTGCAAATAATCTTCATCCTTAATGAATCTTTAAAATCGAACTATACTGACAGTTAAAGATGTAAGAGAGAGACACAGCCCTTTTCTCAGAGGTCTATATTTTGTTTATAAAGATTCTAGTTCAACTAGTCAACAAACAACAGCCCAAATCCAGTCTGCCTTCTGATACATAAATAAAGTTTTATTGGAACATAGCCATGCCTATTTGTTTCATATTGTCTATGGGTGATTTGTGCTAAAATGGCAGCATTGAATAGTTGTATTAATAACATAGAACATACAGCTTAAAATATTTACTTTCTGGGCCTTTACAAAAAATGTTTGCTGAGCCCTGTTTGTTATTCAGGGGTTGACTACACAATGAACCAAGGTTAAAAGTCAGCACAATCCCAGGTGGCCTTGATTTCCTCCAGCTTCTCTGCTGAAAACTCATCTACTTTGCTTTTTCTTCCAACTTCCCCTGCGTCTAATTCTTCTTCTCACTGTCACTCTCCCTGCCTTAAAGCTTGACTCCTACTGCTATATGATACCAAGAATTGCTTGAAGATAAATAACTCCCAGGGATGTGCTAAACCATGGTTATTCTGACCCTGTGTAATTCAAATCTATTTGTTTTCTTTTAACAAAATTGTAGGTCATCTATTTCTAGCCCCGTAATCTCCTCATTTGCTTCCATTAACAGAAACTCTGAAGATAAATGACATACAAGTGCCAAATTTACAGTTCCAAAATGAAGAGTTCTACATTCGAAAAAAGGATGAGAAAGGATGTTATTTGAGCTAGATCTTCAAGCACAAGAGGAATTGCGATTCAGTATGAGGCACTGGAAAATTATTATAGTCAAGGATAATGGCAAAAGCAGAGAATAAAGGCAGGAAGGGGCATGAAGTGATCAGAAGCGAAAACAAAACAAAAATCAGTCGACTGATACATTCTTTAGAACAACTCATTATTATCGTCATTATACACACAAGAAAACAGAGTTCATCAGATAGGTTCAGCAGATTGTTCAAGGTCACATAGCAAAAGATGGAGACTTGGATTTAATCCCAGTCAGACCAACTGTAACCACCAGCCTGTGCAGCCTGGGACCAATTGTTGAAGTTACATGTATTGGTATGACCATTTCCACCTGACAGCAAATGCAAGGGAACCATAAATACCACACAAAGAAGAAAAAAAAATGAAGAGAGAATGAATGAAAGAAAAATGTTTGGCAATGGGAACCTACAAATATGACTCAAATACCCCTAACTTCAATAAAAGGGAAATGAACTATGAAATTATTGAAGGAAGCAGTATATGAAAATGAAGGCATATATACTCCATTCAAATCTCTTAATATATAAATTTAAATATTCACTCCATTTTAAGTGAATGATTCTGTCAAAAGAATTAATTTTCTGAGCAATGAGGATATTCATTTAGCATGATTCCACCATCTGCAATTTATGAACCAAATTATACTCTCAGAAAAATAGTTCATACAATGCATTTAAACTACATCAAGACCAAATCAAAAATGTTTCCCTAAAATTGAAGAAATCACCAAGTAAAAGTTAATCGCCTGCACCTTTAGTAGACAGTGGCCATTACAGAATAATATATAACAAATGCTTTACCAAGTGGTTTTTCAAACTTTAGCATTTTATTCATGATACGTGAAGTCAGAGTTCTAGTTTTAACTGGAAAGGGGAATTCTCACATCAACAGAGCAGGCAATAGTCTTGGTGTCCCAGAAAAGACCTTTTAAACAAGTTGTCATTTCCAAAAGGGTTTGCAGGGATCTTAGGAAAAAATGCACATCAAAGCAGGCTGGCAGGTAACTTTAATGGGGGAAACAGGTTAGACAGACTCTATGCAAAGTGGAGGAACTTCCTCCGTATGTGAGAAGTGAAGCACCGTAGTTCCACCTAAGTGTTGCCATAAGAGAATAGGGGCTTACTCTTATCAGCGATTCCAATTTTTCAAGAGAAACTACATCTCCAAATATTTCGGTAAATTTTTAAATGGCCATTAAGTGAAAATATTTAAGACACTGAGCAGACTGAAACCATTTAAACAGATGTGCAGGCTAGGTGACAAGCGGGCTGCAACTAACCCGTTTTGCTCTGGAGCATCTGTCATTTACCAAAGAGTGAAACAAAGCATGAATATACACAAAAGGAAAAACTACTAAGAGAACACCATGGGGCTCTTTTATATATAACAGAGATGATCACCTAATTACCAGATTTGTCTTTCTTTCACTTTTTCCTTCTTTACTCATTTATTTGTTCTCTTATTTAACAAATATTTGCTCATTGTCTTTTTGGTATCAAGCTCAGCAGCTGGTGGAAGAAAAAGGAATGTAATCAAATAGTTACAGCTATTTAACATGTGCTGGTTAAGATATATACCAAGGTACTGTGAAAGCAAGAATAGGAAGCGTAACTCTCCCCAGGGAGGTCAGGGAGCTGCACTGGATTTAGTAGGTAGCTGTTGGTTTTGCTTGCTCAGCATCCATTTCCTTTTTTTTTTTTTTTTTTCTGGTGACATTGACTCAATTTTAATTTGAGAAATATTTTAGTCTCGATTGGTTAGTAAAGCAAAGGCAACACTTTATTTCTTGCTCACACTACACATTTTTATTCATGCTACATTTCCTATACAGGATAGAGAGGAGTTCATTTGACCACAAGCACTCAGGGACCAAGGATGACAAATATTCCATCTCATTTAGCTACACCATATAGAATACATGGCAGATACAACTAGACCACCTTGCACTGGCTCCTCTTTGCTTTAGCTTAGACATATCATGTCCTCCTTTTGGTTCAAATAGTCGTGTGGTCTCATCTCACTTCCTGGAGGCTTAGAAATGTAGGAGAACCTATTACATGCAATCTTGGTGACATGTCCACCAAAATACCCAACCAGCCCATGGTTGAGACATGGACATGTTACCCAAGCAAAGGCAATGAGATAATTTCTTCCTTTGAGTCATGAATCTTGAACTGAATCTCACGGAGTGCAAAACCAGAACAGACCCATACCAAGGACCTTTTCCATGAAAAGACGGTGGTCATTAGTTCCTATAGTCTAGATTCATAAAGGTTTTTTTCTGTGCCTTGAATGTTTAGTTGTTGGTTTTCTTTGTTCTTTGAGCTACCTATATCTACCTGTATCCATCTGGTATCTTTTCAAAACACTCATTTTATTGTCCGAGTTAGTCAGAGTCATTTATGTGAGCCAACAATGATTACTGATAACCTGGAAAAAAACACGCAAAGTAAGTCTTAGAGAATGAGTAGCAATTTGATATGATATGGGGTAAGAGTTGGTGTGGGATGAGGATGACATCGAGGGCAACAAATGGTCAAAGTCAGAGAAGCACGTAGAGCCAGGTATAAGTAGTTCTGCATGGCTAGAAGAAAGAATGGGTGGATTAAAGCATGTCAAGAAATGGGAAAGATACTGAAGGCTGAGAAATAGCAACAAAGATTTCTACACCATCCTAATGAAGTTTAGATTTGACTCTGAAGAGAATATACACGTCCCAGCCAGAGAAGTATGCCTGCAGACAGTGAAGAGCCATAGAAGGCTTTTAAGTAACTGTGACTTCACCATGTTTTTTTTCTTTGGTCTTATCTAGATAAATTTCACATAATATAAAATTTACCAATTTAAAGTGCACAATTCAGTGGTTTTTGATATGTTCACAGAGTCATGAAATCATCACTACTATCTAATTTTAAAATATTGTTATCACTCCCAAAGAAAACTCATACCCATTAGTAGTCACTACCTATTTGCCTAGCCCCTAACAGCTATTAGTGTACTTTCTTTCTCTAGAGATTTGCCTATTCTGGACATTTCACACAAATGGAATCATACAGTATGTAGTCTTTTTTACTGGCTTCTTTCACTTAGCATAACGTTTTGAAGATTCCTCCATGTTATAACATGTATCAGCATTTCATTCTTTCTTATGGCTGAGTTATATTCACTTGTATAGATATACTACATTTTGTTAATGCATCCATTGATGGAAATTTAGGTTGTTTCCACATTTTACCTATTATAAATAATGGTACTACGAACATTCATGTACAAGTTTTTGCATGAACATATCTTCCATTTCTCTCTCGTATATATACCTAGGAGTGGAATTTCTGGGTCATATGTATGCTTAATAAGTTTTTAAGGTGTCAAACTATTATTCAAAGTGGCTGTACTATTTTATATCCCATCAGTAATGTATGAGAGTTCTAAATTCTCCACATCCTTGCCAACATCATTAGCCATTAGGGAAATGCGGATAAAACCTCAGTGAGATACCCCTTTAAACCTCCTAGAATGAATAAAATAAAAGGATAGATAGTAACAAGTGTTGGCAAGTATGTAGAGAATTTAGAGTTCTCATACATTACTGATGGGATACATTTATTGGTCATTTGCACATCTTCATGGGAGAAATGTCAATTCAGATCCTTTGCCAATTTTTAAATTGGGGTATTGTATTGGAAGAGTTCTTTATATATTCTGGATACAAGTTCCTTATTAAATATATGATTTGCTATTATCTTCTCTTATTCTATTGTCTTTCCATTTTATTGGTGGCATCCTTTGATGCATGAAAAATTGTAATTTTTATAATGTCCAATTTAGCTATATTTTATTTTTTCACTTGTGCTTTTTCGTGCCACGTCCAAGAAAACATACAGCCCAGAGCCCCGGAAAGTTAATCCTCTATTTTCCCCTAGGAGTTTTATAGTTTGTGCTCTTACATCTAGATCTGTGATCCATTTTGTTTTCATTTTTGTCTGTGGTGTGAGGGAAAGATCCAGATGTATTCTTTTGTGTGTGAATGTCCAGTTATTCATGCCATTTTTGTTTTAAAAAGTTGTATGTGGTAGCTAATAAATAAATATATAAATGTGGAAGCAAACACCAATTAGGAGGTTATTACAATAATCCAGAGAGCAGATGAAACCTGAACTAAGTTGTTGACTTGAATAATTATTTAGAAGATATTTAGAGGAAGAAGCCACATTTGGTGGACATTTGTAATTTGACAGCATTGTTTAGCATTCACTCCCCATTTCATGCAGCACCCAACTTCCTTTTGGGGAAATTATATTTTCTCTGTTATATGCTGCCTCAGTGGATGATAAATTCAAATTACTTCTTTTTTTAATGGAAACCAAGTGAGCCTGCTACTTTCTCTAATTATCTGTCTACATAGAGAGGGAAGGCACAGAACTTACACTTATGCTATCAGAAGTTGTCTCCTAGGTTTGATTCTTGTATAAAAAAACTTGAACATGGAACAAAATGTTAAAGTTGCTTCATTTAGACATGTGGCCCTCACCGGACTATTCCTTTGGTTCTGGTCATCAAACCACTCTAAAATGTAGGGGGGAAAAATAACCATTTAATTATATCTCATAATTTAGTGGTTTAGGCTTGGCCAGGGCTAAATATTTCTGCCCTAAGAACAATCGGCTGAAAATCATTTCCCTCACATGCCTGTTGTCTGGGTGAGGATGACTAGGTAGCTGAGCTTAACTGGGTTTCTCTACCCTTCTGTATTCTCAGGTTCTCCCCATGACACCGCTGCAGTAGAGCAGTTAGATTTCCTACATGGAAGTTCCAAGAACCCAAGTTAGTCCTTTTGAAGGTGACGTCTGCAACTGGCATAGCATTTTTTTCTTCTGTACTCTATCAGTCATAACAGTCACAGGATAATCGAGATACAAGGAGAGGGGAAGTGATCTCAATCTCTGAATTGAAGGAATGTCATAGAATTTGCAGCCCTCTTTGACATGCCTTATATACACTAAGAAAACCAATATTGCTTCAATTCCTCCTCCCTGGCATTACAGAACTGACAGTTTTAGGACTAATTTTGCAACCTTCCAAACCCTAGTGTAGTCCTCTTGGGCTGCCAGTAAGTTCTTGTCTCTGTATGTTGTTTTCATCCAAAGAAGCCCAACTGATGCTACCCAAGAGTTAGAAACTGGTTAGTGAAAAATCATGAGGGAAATAGGCCTCTAGGATTCCTCACAGGCTTGTAGTTTGGTAGATTAAAATGACTGTGCTGCCACTCTATGATATATAAAGTACAGAAGCAAGAGGGTTGAGAATAAGATCATGAGTTCCTCTTTTGATAAAAACAGTCATTTCAACATGTTCGCTATATGGGTGGTAATTGTGACAGAGATTTGAAAATCATAAACACATTGGTGATAACTGAAGCCAATGGCATGGATGAGGTGTGTAGAATGAAAAGAGAATTAAGCCAAAGAATGAACCCTTGGTAAAGCAGAAATGAAAGAGGAAATGAATGGGCCAGAGAGGTAGAAATCATGAATGGTTTAAATCTGGGAGAAAGAATCAGGAGAGGGAGAGAGTCAAAGATACAATAGAAGGCAATGGACTCATGGGGTTTCTGTGGGGATAGAAGCAGATGGGTTCCAGACTAGAATGGAAACATTTTCACAGAAGGATACTTTCATGATTCCAAGATGGAGAAATGAGGTCATCTAGAGAGTCATTCTCCTTCTTCTGGGGCAGAAAGAGAGTGGGAAAGACAGTTGTGGGGAAAGACGAATCTGTAAATTAGGAAGGAAACAATTTGCTGAAGGAGCTCAGTTGTTTTGTTGTTTTGTTTTGTTTTTCAATCTAATGGCTGCTATTTATAATACCGGTATAAAGGGAATATGCAAGGCTATCTGTTGAAATCAATGTGAGGCAGGAACTGATATTGTACATCTCTATCCCCAGCATCATCTTTTCTGTCTTCCTCCATTTTCCTTCCCAATGTCATGTTGATGCCCTCATTCTAATGCTCTGCTGAGGATCTCTCTGACACCTGCCTCTATCAGATCTACACTTATACTTTTGTCAAGTGATCCCTTTAAGATACAATTCCAATTATATGACCACTATATACATATACATGTAAACACATATAGAGACTCAAGGAACTGGTCTCTTATTCCCTACTGAATTCAGTGTTTTAGAATCTACCATCATGTGCCTCCAAGTATCTGTACTTTCTTCTTAAAGATTTCCTTCGCCCCAACTGCTATGGTTTGAATGTTTGTGCCCCTCCAAAATTCATGTTGAAACTTAATTCCTAATGCAATAGTATTAAGAGGTGAGGCTTTTAGGAGCTGATAGGCCATTGAAGGCTCTACCCTCATGTATTGATTAGTGCCTTATGAAAAGACTTGAGGGACAAGGTCACCCCTTTCTTCCCTTCTACCATGTGAGGACACAGCATTCCCCTACTCTGGAGGATGCAGTAACAATGTGCTATGTTGGATGCAGAGAACCCTCACCAGACATGGAACCTGCCATCACCTTGATCTTGGACTTCCTCACTTCCAGAACTGTGAGAAATAAATCTCTACTGTTTATAAATTATACAGTCTGTGATATTTTATTACAGCAGCATAAACAAAGACACCAACTAAACTCAACAATTCATTATTCCCCAGGCTCCCCCTGTATCTTCTTTCCTCGATAGTTCTTGCACTTTTGTTTCTTCTACGTGAAATGCCTCCCTTCCAACTCTACCTTCTTACATGGGTCCGTTTCTTAATCTCAGGGCCTATTATGGGATGGGGAGGGTCGTTTGCTTTAAATGTTATGTATACAAAAGACCTCACATTTACTTCAAATGTGGTTACATTGATTGACAGATATTATAATTCTTGGTGTTAAAAGTATTAATTTCTTATGTGTTATTAGTTTCTTATATTAATTATAATTTCTTATAATTTCCTACTTGTCATTTATTTATTAATATGCTAGGTGCCTCAAGAAAATGAAAAAGGCTTAGGTCTTTCTGGAATTTTAAGAATAAATGTTTAGCTTAACTATAATTATTATTATAAATTTTTAATAACTAACACTTCTTAAACAGTGCCTATGACATGCAGGCACTGTTCTGAGTACTTAATATTTTATTTAATCCTTCAACAACAGTCCCATGGAGTAGATGCTGTTATTATTTCACTATTATAAAGAAAGAAACTGAGGTTTACTGAGTGACATAGTGTGGATATTTGTCCCTGCCCAAATCTCATGGTGAAATCTAATCCCCAATGTTGGAGGTGGGGCGTTGGGGGAGGTGTTTGGATTATGAGGGCAGATCCCTCACGGGTTGATGCTGACTCCATGATAGTGAGTTCTCACGAGATCTGGTCATTTAAAAGTGTGCAAACCCTCCCCACCCCTTCCTCAACCCTGCGCCCTCTCTCTTTCTTGCTCCTGCTTTCACCACGTGGGACACCTGCTCCCCCTTCACATTCTGCCATGAGTAAAAGCTTCCTGAGGCTTTCCCAGAAGCAGATGGCACTAAGTTTCCTGTACAGCCTGCAGTGAGCCAAGTAAATCTCTTTTCTTATAAATTGCCCAGTCTCGGGTATTTATTTACAGCAGTGCAAGAATGGCCTAATACATTGAACATAGGTAGAATGGTCCCAGTTATACAACTCAGATGCCACCTATTCATAAGTTTTTTTTAATTCTGCTAAGTAATAAGTCCAATAATAAGTCCTCTCTCTTTTCCTTGAATCCCCACAGAAAATGTTTACAATGTTATGAGATTCTCTTTATATTATTTTGTATTATAGTTTTGTAACATCATGACAAATCTCCAAAGTAGTCTGATAGCTTCTTAAAATTAAGAAGGAAGGCAAAATGTTTTGTTTGGTTTTTTGTAATCCCACTGCCAACGCTGAGCCTTGCACACAGTAGGACTTCTATATATCCACTGCATTATTTTGGAGAATTACAGTTACTTAATCACAATGAGCTCTCAAACAAATTCAACATGTATGCAGGAAAGCAAATGCAGGTCGATGTTAGTGTAATTACTAGTATAGTAAATCAATAAGTAATGAAAGCATTAGCTCCATAAAGAATACAAGTCCAGTAATGATAAGTAATGGAGAAAAATGTTACGTTTGTTCTTGCAGACGTTTTCTCTCATTCTCCATTCTGTTCTACCTATACTTAACTAACATCTGGTAGAGTCTTTTTTTCTTTTTCCTTTGACATTATATGTTTAAGCACTTGTTGATTGATGAAAATAATAGGTAAAAATGTCCTTGCTCCTGTGTTTTTGCTTCTAAAAGTGACAGAAATAAACCAAAAAAATAAGTGAATTAATGGTAATCTGTTAGAAATGATGAAATTTGTTACATATTCTCCTATAGAATATACATCACATTACTCTTTTTTCTTCCCTCACTTTTTTGTAATTTTTTATGTCCTCTTAGAAATTATATTCTATGCTCTTCTTCTCTTTCTTTTCCTCTCACTACCTGGTTGCTTCTTTCTTACCTTTCTTCCTTTCCCTCTGTCTCTCTTATTTTCTAAAATCATTTAGGATTTCCTGTGAAAATCTAAAAGACTTAATAAAGAAAATTTTAAAATAGAATTATCTCTACAATTTGCAAAAAAATTTCATGTCACCACCATAAAATGGCCTACTGAAATGTAGTTTATTGTCTTTCTGGTAATTATAGCCTTGATGTAGTTTTTTCACAATACATCGTTTAGTCACATATTCCCAAATTGAAATGTAAAATTCAAAGCATCTTAATGTAAAAGTCCTTGACAACTGGTCACAATAATTGTTATTTTGACATGAACAATTTATTCATTTTATTGTTGGTGGTATTAGGCCATTATTTTTCCATTCACAGTTTAACACTGGATAGTTCCTATAGTCTTCAAGGTAGGCACAATTTTGTTTATGTTATTGTTTAATACATTGTAAAATGTTACCCAAAGCTTTATTGCACTTGTTCATTTCGTAGATTAATACAATGTTTTCCTTGTATAGCCTTTGGGCACGCAGACCATAAGCAAGCAGAATCGTAAATTGATAGGAATAAAAGATTTCTGGTTCTCATTACAACTTGAGTATACTGTAACTAGAACTCTTCTGCCTTTTGCCTCAAGTTTACATGAAGTACAGAAAAGAGACTTGTCCCCTACACTGTGCATCTAACTTATCTTCCTCTGGAGGTTGAAAAGACTTAGGGATGCAGTCAGATGTTATCAAATTTCAATGTGTGGGAAAGAAATTTAAAAATAATAATCCAGGAACTCTGTGTAACACCACATAATTTACACAGCAATTTCACATATGTTATCTCATATCTCATTTCAAAGAAAGCATGATGCATATCCCACCTTCTTATAAAAATGGGGAGAGAGGAGACTCTTGAGAAAAAAACCCAAATTAAAGTATAAGGAAGTTTGGCAATGTTTCTAAAATTGCATCTAGATCTAAAGGAAATAGGGCACTATTTCTATATGCATACTTAATACATGCTCATTTTTAAACCCTAAAATATAGTTAAGAGCCATCAGTTAAGATCAGCTTCAGGCTGCATATAACAAAACAAAACAAAAATCTAGACATAAACAAGATAGAAGTTTATTTTTCTTGACAGCCCTGGGCTAGAACAGCAGTTCCTCCAAATCCTCTAGAACTCCTGCTATGTTATTCCAATACAGAGCCTTTATCTTCATTCCAAGACATGACTGCTTGATTCCCAGCTGTCACATAAGAGCTCCAAGCCATAGAAGGGAGGAAGAGAAGACAGAAGACAGGCAAGCCCTCTCCTGTATAAAGAGACTTCTGAAATATCTTATACAATATTTCTCCTTGTATCTTATTAACTAAATCTTAAATATTTGACTACCCTGGTTGCAAGAGCGGTATGGAAACGTAGTATTTTAACTGGATGGAAATAAACCCACTAAGGTAAAGTGGTACCCACCCACTCAGTGGGTAGGGTAAGCCCACCCACTAAGTAGGTGTGGGGTAGGCAGGTGGCAGACTTTGCTACAAGAAAGGAGAGAAAGAGAGAGGTGAGAAGAGAGCTAAGAATAAAAGCTACCAGATCAAATTCTTTATTACCCCAAGGATTAATTTCTAACAGTCCTCAAGATTTCCATAAATAAAACTTGAAAATTTGACTTGCTGATAATTTGGAAAATTATCTGAGTGATGTGGTAACACAACAAAACATTGATGACGGCATTTGGGGAGTAGTAGTAGCAGCAGCAGTAATATTAAAAGCACTAGGACTAATAGTAGGCTTTTTGTCACTCAATATGTATTCCCAAAAATATGTAAAAATAATTATCTTTTTATAATGAAACTAAACTTCTATTTGAATAAGCATATACTTTTATTCTAAATGCTTTTCTGAGTTTCCTACTAAGTATTTATGGTTTATTAAACTTCAAATAATTGGTGAACATTTATACTGTAATGGGATTGAAATGGCCTTTGAAAGGCTAAGGTAGTTGGTAGAGCTTGTGTTTGAGAAGATGAAACGAGGTTGAGTCTAAACTTGGGCCCTATCACTGAAGAGCTGTATGTGACCTTTCACCTTCAGTGATTCACTCTCTAAGCTCAATTTCCTCAATTATAACACAGAGACAATAAAAACCCCAAAAATATTTAACTTGAAATGCTATAGTGAGGGTTAAATAAAAGAATACATAAAATATATAGAATTGGTAAGTGTTCATAAAAATCTTTTTTCAAGATCTTCTGCACAAAGTAATCTGACTAATCAGAGATTACTTTTTTAAAACAGAATGATTCTAAGAGCAAGATATCCCTGAATAATGTGGTAGTATACATAGAGTTTACAAAAAAAAAAAAAGATAAATACTTGTACCTGGGGAAAATGTGGTTCATCAGATAATGCTTTCAGGAAAAAATAAGAATATTTGTTCCCTATAGCTAATAACAAATAGTCCTCAAAACAACAGAAATTAAATATTATCTAACCTAAGAATGGTTCCAAAATATGAATAACTTGTTTTTAATTTAGGAATATGGTATAATTAAATAATCCTATCAAATTTTATTTTTTGGAAACCAAATTTTCTAAATTACCAGCATCAGAATGAAGAAGCAGAAAACCTTGGAGTCTGGTCTTAAGTAGTACATTATCAATGATCATTTCCCTAATATAAGGTCCAATACTTTTAAGAAATTTGCTTTTTCTATATAAATCCAAACTCAGAGAGAGTTTCTCAATCTTTTCTTATTTACCTGACTTGAAGGATTGTGGTCTCTTCATCACCACTCATCAAATTCATCACCACTATATATTATATATTTGTGAATTTACTTTTTCTAAACAAACACTTTTCGCCAGGTGCAGTGGCTCACACCCGTAATCCCAGTGCTTTGGAAGGCCTAGGCTGGAGGATCACTTGAGGCCAGGAGTTCAAGACCAGCCTTAGCAACATGGCAAGGCCCCATTTCTACACATTTTCTTTTTTTAAGTAGCCAGATGTGGTGGTGTGTGCCTGTAGTCCCAAATGCTCGGGAGACTGAGGTAGGAGGATCACTTGAGCCCAGGAGTTTGAGGCTGTAGTAAGCTATGATCACCCCACTATGTGACCAAGGGACACTCTGTTTTGAAAGAAAGAAAGAAAGAGAGAGAGAAAGAAAGAAGAAAGAAAGAGAAGAAGGAAGGAAGGAAGGAAAGGAAGGAAGTAAGGAAGGAAGGAAGGAAAGAAAGAAAAAAGAAAGAAAGAAAGAAAGAAAGAAAAAGAAAGAAAGAAAGAAAGAAAGAAAGAAAGAAAGAAAGAAAGAAAGAAAGAAAGAAAGAAAGAAAAAGAGAAAGGGAAGAAAAGAAAGAAAGAATTGCATGCTTTCAACCCCTTTGGTAATGGTCAGCCCTTTGGTAATCGGGTAAATGGTCGGGTTAATGTCTCTTTCAAAATCAGCCTATGTGCGGGTGTTTCAAGCTGTGTAAACATGTGTTTGGGATCTCCGAAAGGGCTGCAGTGCTTTCAGCCTTCTTCATCAATTATCCAGGTTTCCCCTCTTCTTCATTTCTCTTACTCACAGGGTATCCTCTTGTCTTCTTGTCTTTTTTTTTTAAAGCTGCTTCTTTTCTTTTTGCCTTAGAGAGCTTCAGTTACTGCCTGCTCTGGGTAATGTCCAGAAAATCAAGTCTTTGGAAAGCTAAATAATATATTTATATATCCATTCATTTAAGAACACACAAAAAGTACTTATTAAAAATGTACTGCAAATACTAGGTAGTCACAAATAAAAGACAGTCAGTATCCTCAAGGAGCCTACAATTTTGCAGCCAACAGACACTTGGCATCACTGATAAACCCAGGCTATCATGCAAGCTTTATCCTATAGGCAGAGTTTCTGAGCTACTCATGGAACAAAGGGCTTTTGAAGAAGGATGAAACATCTAATCCCATATATTTTTTGTTGCATCGGCCTAACTAGATTGTAAGATCCTTGAAGTTCAGATAAATGTCTTTTTGTTTGTTTGTTTGTTTGTTTTTGTTTTGTTTTGGAGATGGAGTCTCGCTCTGTTGCCTAGCCTGCCAGGCTGGAGAGCAGTGGATTGATCTCAGCTCACTGCAACCTCGGCCTCCTGGGCTCAAGCGATTCTCCAGCTATTCTCCTGAATAGCTGGGATTACAGGCGTGTGCCACCAGATCCAGCTAATTTTTAGTAGAGACAGGGTTTTGACATGTTGGCCAGGCTGGTTTCACTCCTGACCTCAGGTGATCCACCTGCTGGGATTACAGCTTATCTTTTTTTTTTTTTAATCTTCTATTCTGCCAAGAGTGTTACAGGTATACGTTTGCTTGTTGAATAAACGAAACTATTCAGACTTACTGATGCTGATGCTAGAACATCCTTCACTGCAGATGATTTTGTTGGTTTGTCCAAAGGGCAAACTGTCACTTTTTAATATTAGCCATTTGCATCTCGGTATGGATTAATTTGATATTTTCCTTGGAGTGGGAAGATGTGCACAGCAGTTAGTTTATGGATTAGAAAGAAATCATGAAAATGCATGGAAAATGTGGATGTTATTAATCCTCAAGAATTGAAGAAATCACAGAAAGTGATGGCTGGGGGTTCTGGAAGATAAAGTTTGTCAAAGAACTCCTACTCTGATTAAAACAAGACTTTACCTACACAGCGACCTTACCTTATGTTTCAGAACTGAGCACTGCCGGCACGTGAAACCATCCAAAATAAAGTTTTTCTTTTTAAACATAGTCTTAACAATGAGTTAACCTCTAAAAGGGGCCTCAAATACCAAATATTCAAGACTAAATAGTAGCATAAGAAATGTTTTCTTAATCAAGTTGTAAAGGATTAGAGATTACTCTTAATCAGAAAGATGTGGTGTGGTTATGAAAATACGAAGTAATTAACTATATTTTCCTAATTGTAATCACCTCTTAAATTAATATAAAAGGATATCAGTGTTCTTTTCTATTTTTTAAAACACAAGATTTAACAGTAATGATAAAACACTGATTAATTGTTTTGTTTTAAAACAATTAGATTAAAATATTGTTTGAAGTTACTTATTTTACCCAGTTGACATTTTAATGTATAAATATAATTACAGACTCTTTGAGAATGCTTAATTCTTGCCTTGATATATACGTTAGCAATTGTGTGTTTGAAACAGAATCATAAAATGTAAAACTTCATGTTTAATCACCAGTGTCAAAAATTATTAGGTAATAACCACCAGAGAAGAGAATGTGGTAAAAGATACAAAGGCCCATATTTAAGACATAATTTTTCTAATAGTTTCTCCGATTTTAACATGTCATGGCGTCATATGAAGGTTAACAGGTCAGTTACCAAATGGACTTTTTAAAAAATGTTAAGTGATCAATTTGCACTCATAAAAGGGTTAAGATTACTGGAAACTAAAGTCCTCTTTGACCATCATCTAGGCACATCTCTGGCTACAGAGAATAAAATTGGCTTCTCCTGAGTCGTCAATTTGCTGAGTGAAAGTAGATCAGAGTAGTTGCTTAAAAGAAGATGGCCCCCCAGATTGGGATCAGAATATACTCTGGTGTCAAAACTAGAATTTTGACACTAGAAAATATTGTTTGAACATCTGCTTCATTAATCCTTGTCTGGCTCTTGTTTCTCTCTGTCACCCCAATCACAGTCCTCCTTTTCCCACTGTAAGAGAAGCGCAATGCCAGGGTATCACTGCTGTGAGGTTTCATCAAGGAAAGAGAACAGTCTTTTGACAAAGCTGATTTGTTTTGTAAATTGCATTTTTTACTGTTGAAAGCTTTGGCTAAGAGTGAGTTCTAAATCTATTATGATTGCAAATATAATATATTTTATTCAGCCTGCGTCTACATGCTGACAAACAAAACTTTGGGGTAGGAATAAATAAGAAAAAGACATGTTTTGAGTTTCGTAACAGTAGAACTAGATTTTCCCAACAAAATGTGACACCTAATTTTTTTAAATGCAAGATGAGTGTTTTTAAATTTTTCAGAAGTGCTTTTTTGTTTAAAAAAAAAACACTTTACAGGGAATATTTTTATAAAGTTAAAGTTTGTTTTTATCAAACTGTGAAAAGCTTCTGCACAGCATAGAAACCAAACAACAAAGTGAAGAGATAACCTGTGAAATGGAAGAACTTATTTATAAATCGTGCATCTGATAAAGGGTTAATATCAGAAATACATAAGGAACTCAAACATCACAACAGCAAAAATGCAAATAACCCAAGTTAAAAATGGGCAAAGGATCTGAATAGACAATTTCCCAAGGAAGATATACATATGGCAAACAGGTGTACACAAAACTGCCCGACATCACTAATCATCAGAGAAAAACAAGTGAAAAACATAATGAGCTGTCACCTGACCCCTGTTAGGGTGGCTATTATAAAAAAGTCAGAAGGTAGGTGTTGGATAGGATGTGGAGAAAAGGCCATTATAGAGAACAGTATAGAGGTTCCTCCAAAAGTTAAAAATAAAACTACCATATAATCTAGCAGTCCCACTACTGCCTATATATCCAAAGGATATGAAATCATGTTGAGGAGACATGTACACTCCTATGTTCATTGCAGCACTATTCACAATAACAAATACATGGCAACAGAAGTGTCCATCAATGGATGAGTGGATAAAGAAAATGTGGTATATATACATAATGGAATACTATTCAGCCTTCTTAAAAAGGCTGTCACTTGTAGGACCTAATTGATAACATGGATGAACTGGAAAGACATGTTATGTGAAATCACCCAGCCACAAGAAAGACAAACACAGGATGACCTGACTCATATATATGTGAAGTGTTAAAAAGCCAGACTCAAAGAAACGGAGTAAAATGGTGGTCACCAGAGGCATGAGGGTTGGGGAGTTTGGGGAGATACTGGTCAAACGACACAAAATTTCACTTAGGAGGAATAAAGTCATGCAATCTATGGCACATCATGGTGACTACAGTTAATAATAACGTATCTTATACATGAAAATTACTAAGAGAGTCTATTTTTATTTTAATTGTTCTCACCACAAAAAAAAGTATGCGAGGTAATTCTCACATTAAATAGCTTAATTTAGCCATTCCACATGTGTATATATATATAAACGTTATGTTGTACATCATAAACATCTATAGCTTTTACTTGTCAAGTAAAGAAAGAAATAAAAAATTTTTTGAATATGTAAGCACTTTTTAATGTTTTAAAGTGGTATAGATTTTATCAAAAATCAGGATAAGCAATGTTGAGGAATCACAGTAAACAGAGAATACTTTTGCACTGCGCAGCTATCTTCCATCATTAAACCAAGTGTCTCGCATTCATTTTTGGTCATGTTATGATAGAGGCTAAGTCTGGATAGTGTCAAAATATCCATATGCAAATGAAACAAGCCACACAACCAGGCTGCTTTGCTTAGCAGCTACCAAACTCCTTGGGTTTGGAGGCTTCCAGATGATTGTCTGAAATGTTCATGTTGCACCTGGATGTTTTAGCATTGTTTAGCCCAACAAAAGACAAAGTGTTAAGTTTTACAGCTGTTAGGGTAACACCCTTTTTTTTTCTTCTTATGCTTCACAGAAATAATCTGCTTTTACAGGATAATTTTTCTATGAAATTATACAATAGAGTCTGAAAGCCCAGAAAACAGGAATCCTGTTTGGAGCAAGAGGGAAGAGCACTTTGGGAGCAACAATTTCAGTAAGGGCTGAGGGTGGAGGAGGTAATGGAAATCATAGTTCATTCAGAAGGCTCAGTTATAAGATAATCTAATAGATATGACAGATTTGATGGAAAAGTTGAAAAAAAAGAAGGATGATTAGTAGAAAACTATATAAGTGAAAATAATGGGGATTTATTTATGCTGGAGGTAGAACAGAAGAAAAGTAATTATAGTATGTTAGTGCTGAAGCAACAATAAATGCTACAGATTTAGCTAAGTAAACTAAACTAAACTAAAAATATGTATAGATACATATATGACTTTATATATAAATATGTGTGTATATATATATATGTTATATATATAAGTTCCACTGAGATTTATCTAGACTGTTGAATCTTTGAAAATGTTAATGACTTTATATTAAACCTAATGTTTATCTCAAAAGTCTCAAACAATAGCATCTCTTCGCTTTGAAAATACGGGCATTTCTGGGGCAGCTTTAGAAAGTCGTTGTTTAGTGTCAAAGTGTGGCACAATTCCTTCAGAGCTTTGCCTTATGATTTTCTACCTGTACCTGAGTCATGTTGATTAACTTTTGTCTTTCTTGCTTTCCCCAACTACAAAATAAAAACAAATCCTTTCCCTTCCCCTGCCCTAAGTTCTCTTATTCTTTCCAATCTGACAGGCAGTTTGAAATATATTAAAAGCTAAGAAATGTTCTGAGTTGCAGGAAATTGAAACCATCAGACTTTTACTATAAAATATGCCACAAAGACAATTATCTTATTTAGGATAAAATTATCTGATTTGAGTCAGATAAGTTCTACTATTATACCTTATTCACAGCATAATAGAGTATATCTCTATTTTTAAAAATTCAACATCAAACTTCTCTTTTCTAATTCATGTGAATTCATGAAGGATTCCTATGACTTGGAGTGTATCCATTTAAAGGACATTTTAAAGAAAACATTTAAAAAAGACATAGAAACATTAGGCGTGTTTAACTTCTCAATTGAGAAAAAATGTTAAATACACGAAAATAAAATTCCACTGATACAAATATTTTTTATGTAAAAGATGGTTTGTTCTTAGGAAAACATATTAATTACTTGCTCTTCTTGGATATATTTTCTTTCTCCTACCTCTAACTTTATTGAGGTATGATCGGCAAATGAAAATTGTATATAATTAAAGTGTACAACGTGCTGTTTCGATACACATATACAACGTGAAATAACTACCACAATCAAGCTAACATATCCATCAACCCACCTACTTACCATGTGTGTGTATGTGTGTGTGTGTGTGAAGAATGCTTGAGATTTACTCCTTCCACAAATTTCAAGTGTCCAGTACATTATTAACTGGAGTCGCCATACTGTGCAATAGGTCTACAGAACTTACTCATAACTGAAAGCTTGTACCCTCTGACCAACATCTCATTTCTTCCAACTTCAGCCCATGGTAACCACCATTCTACTCTCTATTTCTATAAGCTCGGCTTACATTTTTAGATTTCACACGTAAGTGAGATGATGCAGTATATGTCTTTCTGTATTTGGCTTATTTCACTTAGTATAATGTCATCTAGGTTCATCCATGTTTTTGCAAATGGCAGAATTTTCTTCCTTTTTAAGGCAAACGGGATTCTATTGTGTACATATACCACATTTTATTGATCCATTCTTCCATTCACAAGTTGATTGTACACCTTGGATATTGTGAATAGTGCTATGATAAACATGGGGGTGAAGAGATCTCCTTAACATACACATTTCACATCTCTTAGATATATACTGAGTAGTGGAATTGCTGGATCATATGGTAGTTTTATTTTTAACTTTTTGAGGAACCACCATACTGTTTTCCATAATGGTTGTACCAATTTACATTCCCACAAACCATGTACAACAGTCCTTTTTCTCCACATCCGCTCCAATGCTTGTTATCTTTTGACTTTTTGTTAATAGCCATCCTAACAAGAGTGAGGTAATATCTCATCATGGTTTTGATTTATATTTCCGTAATGATGAGTGATGTTGGATATCTTTTTATACAACACTTGGCCATATGTATGTCTTCTTAGGAAAAATATCTACTCAGGTCCTTTGCCCATATTTAACTTGGATTATTTGTATTTTTGCTGTTGAGTTGTTGAGTTACTTGTATATTTTCAAGGTTAGCCCTTTGTATTAGTCAGAATTGCAGAGAAGCACAACCTATAGGATATATGTAAGTATTTAAGAGAAGATTTATTATGAGAATTCACTCATGTGATTATGGAGGCTGAGAGATCCCAAAATACACCATCTGCAAACTTGAGAACCAGGAGAGCAAATGGTATAATTCAGTTCCAGTCTAAAGGCCTGAGAAATAGGGATGGGGGTGATGAGGAAAAAGTGGTGCTAGTGCAAACACTGGAGTCAAAGACCTGAGAACCAGGAGCTCTGATATCTGAAGGCAGGAGATGCGTATCCCAGTTGAAGAAGAGATTTCATCCTTCCTCTGCCTTTTTATTCTATTCTGACCCTCAGTGGATTGGATGCTGCCCCCCCACCCAACATTGACTAGGACAGATCTTTACTCAGTTTATTGATTCAACTGCTAATCTCTACCCAAAGCATGCTCACAGACAGATCAGGACATAATGTTTTACCAGCTATCTGGGCATCCCATAGCCCAGCCAAATTGACACATAAAATTAATGATCACAAGCCTACCCCTTGTCAACTTGGCACCCATACACATCTCCTCAAACCACACTTGATCTGTAAATAAAGACGATAACAAGTTCACAATACCATGTATCATGATACAACTATTCTAGATATAATTGAAAACACATTAATCCCTTCTCCAAAAGATGAGGTAAAGTGTATGAATGATGCTTACCCTTTTCTTGATATCCCATAACTTATATACAATGATGTAAAATTAACAATATTTAAATACTGATATAAACACAGTACATCTTACGTTACATGAAACTAGAATAAAAGGGGAATGAAAACAAAGATATCTGCTTAATGTATGTATATAGCCACACAAACGTTTATAATAAACTAAGAAGGAAATATGCATTACAATTACAGTCGTCATTTCTGCAGATATTAAGGTGGTCATAGCTGGTATTTATAACTACATTCCTCTACTGTCCATTCTATATTCTCTTTGCCTTCAGAAAGAATGTCAGCTGGTCACAATAGTCACCTGGCTGGGTGACCCAAATTTTCATTCTTGAAAGGTCTGGACCATTTGTGGTACTGCCTGGATTGAGTTGTTGTAGTGTTCTATTAATCAGGGCATGGTAATATTAAAAGACTCACTAAGGGGATCTCTTGTATTCCAGACATATTCTTCTTGTCTCCATTATGGAGTAGTCATCCAGTTTCCCCTTGGTAGTTTGGGTCAGTGACTCTAGCCAACAGCATAGCTGTTGGCCTGTTGACTCAGAGGCATGAAAAGTCCAATGTGGCTGATGACAGTCTTAACCTCTAGTGCAGTGGAATCATTTGTTTGTGGTGTTTTGTTCTTGTTGCTGCTTTTGTTTTAGAGATGGGGTCTCACTCACCCAGGCAGTGGCACAATCACTATAGCCTCAAACTTCTGAGCTCAAGGAATCCATCTCAGAATCCTGAGTAGCTGGGACTGGGACTACAGGCACATGCACCACCTTGCCTGGCTTTTTTTTTTCTCTCTTATAGAGACAGGGTCTTGCCATCATGCCCAGGCTGGTTTTGAACCTTGAGCTGCTGGGCTTAAGCAGTCCTCCTGCCTCGGCCTCCAAGACACTAGAATTACAGGTGTGAGCCACCATGCCTGCCTTGGAATCATTATTGTGTCTCCTGCTAGTAGCAAGCCTCCCTATTGAACTAAGACCTCTAGGTCATCAGCGCACAAAGTCATGGGAAAAGGAAGCAAAAACAGAGCACAAAGTCGTGGGAACAGGAAGCAAAAATGTTGCTAGTAAGTCAGTAAAAGTAATTGTGAACAGTACCACTCCCATTTCCACCCCTAGATTCCTGGAGATACAGTACCATGTATTGGACACTGATTCAGAGAATATACAGCCTCCTAGAGAACCTTGTCACAGCCCTGCAAGGTATTTACACCTAGCTGGTACTGTAACTGCATCTTCAAAAGGCCATTCTATAGTTCTATCAGGCAGCCTGCCCCAGGGTGGTGGGGAACATGATAAGACCAGTAAATTTAATGAGGATGTGTCCATTGCCTCACTTCTTTGGTTGTGAAGTGTGTTCCTTGGTCAGAAGCAATGCTGTGTGAAATACCATGATGGTGATTAAGGCATTCTGTAAATCCACAGATTGTAGTTGTAGCATAAGCATTCCATGTAGGGAAAGCAAACCCATATCCAGAGTAAGTTTCTATTTCAGGAAGAACAAAATGCTACCCTTTCCATGATGGAAGTGGTCCAATGTAATCAGCTTTCTACCAGCTAACTGGCTGATGGTACTGTGAAATGGTGCCATATAGGAGGCTCAGTGTTGGTCTCTGCTGCTGGCTGATGGACACTCAGTGGTGACTGTAGCCAGGTTGACCTCGGTGAGTGAAATGGAAGTCCATGTTGCTGAGTTCATTCACAACCCCGAACCCTGCTACTATGGCTACTTTTTTCATGAGCCCATTGAGTGATTACAGGAGTGGCTGGGGAAGGAGGCCAACTGTTACACACAAAAAGGGCCATTGTATCCACTTGATTATTAAAATCGTCATCTACTGATGTCATCCTTTGGTGAGCATTTACATGAGACACAAATATCTTCATATTTTTTGCCCATTCAGAGAGAGCTATCCATACACCTCATTCCCAGATTTCTTTGTCAACAATTTTTCAATCATATTCCTTCCAAGTCCCTGACATCCAGCCAAACCATTGGCTACAGTCCATGAATTATTAAATCATTGTACATATGGCTGTTTCTCCTTCCAAGCAAAGTGCACAACCAGATGCACTCCCTAACGTTCCATCCACTGGAAAGATTTTTCTTTACCACTGTCCTTTAGGGATGTCCCAGGGAGGAGCTGAAGTGCCGCAGCTGTCCACTTTCAAGTTGTGCCTGCATGTCCAGCAGAACCACCTATAAATCATGCCCAAGTCTTCTCTTCCTCTATTAGTTGATCATAGAGAACTTCCCATGAGGACATAGGTGCAGTCTAGGAGAGAAAAGGCAGTGTAGCAGGAGTGTCAACAATGGACATTTGGGCCACTTCTTCGTGTAACTTACTTGTGCTTTCAGGGCCTGCTAAGGGTGAATCACATGTATACTACTTCCGTTTGATGGAGTGTTGCTGTGTAAGCCCAACTTCATGGCTTCTTGGGTTAAATAAAACCCAGTTCCTAATGGGCAGCTCAGGTCACATGGTATCACATTTATTACATCCCTGATCAAAGAGATAATTTGCAAATATTTTCTCCCATTCAGTAAGTTGCCTTATTTTAATTGTTTCCTTGGCTGTGCAGAAAGACTCTTTCATTTGGTGTAGTCTGTTTATTTTTGCTTTTGTTGCCTGTGATTTTGGTGTCAAATTGGATATTTTTTTTTAGAATAAGAATGAAAATCCCATTTATTTAATGGATTAAGTCATGTAATCAATTATAGGCTCAGCATTGTATTCACATCTGTGGATGAAGAATGAAAGAATTATAAAAACATCCTTTTTACCATTGATTGATTTATAAGTTGATGAGGGCAGGATTACTATACTTTAATGTATAAGACTTGGTTTGAATTAACAAGTTATTTAGCCTCTCTGAGTCTTAGATTCCTCACATTTAAAATATGAATAATTATAGCTGCCCATATCGCTGTGTTAGTTAGAATTCTCAGGCACTAGTGACCAAAATGGAATTTATTTTTCTTACATGACTAGAAGTCACTTTGTTCTAGTATTCTTCAGTGGTTACTGGGTTAGTTCAAGGTTCTGGTCCTCTTTGATTTGACTGGCATTTGCATCATAGTTCTTTTCTAGAAGCAAGTCAACAGACTTCTCATTTGATTTCATTAGTCGAAGCTGATACTTAAGCCTATCCCTAGACCAATAACAGCAAAATGAAATTGCTATAATGCCACTAAGCCATTCATTATACATCCTGTGAAGCTGGAGTAGAGGCCATCCTTCCCTGAGTTCAAGGTGTCATCACCCGCTAACTGAGCAAAATTAGAGTTATATCAACAAGAAAGAACCCAGGACAACCAACCGACGATGTCCACCATGATCATAAAATTGTGTAAAGAACTACATTACTAAATAAGTTAATGCAAATTTATTTTCCTAACCCTAATGTTGTGGAAGTATTGTTGTTGTTGTTGATAATGACGATGTTGTTATTATTGTCACTTAACATGGAAATCGGCATTTACAACCAAAATTATATGTTTGCTAGTCCATTACCAACCCACCCTCTTTGCATCTACAAACAACTACTCAATTTAAGGGCACCTTATCCACGTAAGAAATGTTCCTTCTGCATTCTGAAAGCAGCCTAGAAAATGTTATTATTGCCATAATTTCTACTAATCTATAGCAGGTCTGCTTTCATAGATCAATTATTATTATGCTAATTTGATTAGATACTCTTCCAGGGATCTGATGCACACGGCTTGGAACAGAGGAACTAAATATGTAAAACACCATCAAAACCAAATGAAAACAAATTTTATCCAGACGTGGTTTCTTCGTCTACGTAATACCAAAATAGTTTCCAATTGTGCTTCCCACTCAGTTCATGGACTTTGTGGCAAAACTTCTGTAACTGTTTTTTATTTACCTTCTTCTTGTTGTGTATTTGATGCCAACTTCTAAGACATTGTGTGACCCAGCCACCATCTGTAAGTACACAGAAAAATAAAAAAAATTAAATGAATGCCTGGCAGAAGTAAAACTGACATAATAATCAAGCAAAGGGTTAAAACACTTTGAAACAAATAAGGAGAAGCGTTGAAGAGTTTGTTAAAAAATATTCCAGGTAGATGAAAGATATAGGAATGAAAACAAAAAGAAATTGACATTTTAATTTACTCCAGTCAAAGACTTTTTACTTAAATAAGATTATTTTGGTGAGAGGTTTTGCAAGGTACTTACACCAGACAGAATGATCAATCTGCTCAGAATGTATTAGCTAGATAACCCTAGTTGTTACAGCAGACAAACTCAAAAATGGCTGGCTTGAAAATGATAGAATGCTCTCACGCTCACACAAAGTCCAAAGTAACTCCGATTGGTGAGTGATATTTTTCCAGTCAATGACTCAAGGACCCGGGGCTCCCTCCACCTTGTGGTTCTGTCGTCTTTAAGATGTGGCTTCCAAGTGACGATCTGAGGTTCATCATGTCGCAGAAGGGTAATAATCAGGGAGGGATGGGCATGAGAGGATTTTTATAGGTCAGTCCTGAAAGAAACAGAATAAATTAGTTGGATGTCCACCTGGCCACTTAGCCTTCTTTACCACACATATAATTAAAACTTTTACATTAACCTTGTTTATCTAAAAAATTTCAAGCTAAAATTTAGTATTTACATAAAATTAAATTTATTTATATTTGTATAATATAGATCCTTATAGCTATAGGAATACTTAGCATAATAAAAGTTTTAATAGGAATAGCAATAATAATAATGGTAACTCTTGAGGAGTTATTACTTTATTCCACATATTATGCTAAGGGTGGTATACAGATATCTAAACTTCACAGAATCTTTCACGAAATAGATGCTATCATTATTGTCACCATAACTTAGAAGGGGAAACTGAAGAATAAGAAAATTCACCTAACAGCCTGGCATAGTGGTTCACGTCTGTAATCCCAGCACTTTGGGAGGCCGGAGAGGGTAGATCACTTGAGGTCAAGAGTTCAAGACCAGCCTGGTCAACATGGAGAAACCCTGTATCTACGAATACTACAAAAATTAGCCGAGTTTGGCGGTGGGCACCTGTAATCCCAGCTACTCAGGAGACTGAGACAGGAAAATCGCTTGAACCTGGGAGGCAGAGGCTGCAGTGAGCTGAAATCATGCCACTGCACTCCAGCCTGGGCAACAGCATGAGACTCCATCTCAAAAAAAAAAAAAAAAAAAAAAAAAAAAAAAAGCAAATCAGCCAACTTGCCCAATGTGGTGGGTGATGGGCTGTAAATCAAATAGTAAGACTTGAATGCATGAAATAGTAGGACTTGAATGTGTGAAATAGTAGGATATGAATGCAGGAAAATTTGCCATTGCAATTCAACCAAAAGATGGTCAATCTAAAGCTTTGTAATTATCAACTTCAAATTCTAGTTATAGCAATCGTTTTCTTGTGTTCAAAAATCTGCTAAACAAATTCTTACATAAACATGGTGTATTGAAAGTACCATTTTTATATTCCAGGTAGCTTACCTGCTTAAGATAATGTGATGAGGGCAAAAATTATTAATGAATCAAATTGCCTTTCCTTCCCCTTTATCCAATACCACCATCCTCTTCCTCACCACCTGGACATTGCCAACACAGCACTTTTCACTACTATGTTCATCCTTCTTCTGTATCTAGGGGTAGCCAATAGAAAGAAAACTCAAGAAGAAGGTATAGGGAATTAGCTTTTGATAGAGAGAAAAAAAAAAGCAGAACAAAAGTTGCGTGGGAGATTAGGAAGACAACACCTCAGTAGATGTGGTGAGTAGAAAAAAAATTGATGGAAAGAGTTGAGAATAGACCAGAAGAGAGTTAATAGCCACACTGAGACAAAAAGAGAGATAAAACCAAGGAAACAGAGGCAAAAATATTTAAGAAGTCTTTGGCATAGATAATTGATTAAAACTCTTTTAATCAGGTCCAAGCAATTTTTGTTTGTTTGTTTTTGTTTTTTGAGATGGAGTCTTGCTCTATCACCAGGCTGGAGTGCAGTGGCATGATCTCGGCTCACTGCGGCCTTGCCTAGTGGGTTCAAGTGATTCTCCTGCCTCAGCCTCCCGAGTAGCTGGGACTACAGGCGCATGCCACCACACCCAGCTAATTTTTGTATTTTTAGTAGAGACGGGGTTTCACCCTGTTGGCCAGGATGGTCTCGATCTCTTGACCTCATGATCTGCCCGCCTCAGTCTCCCAAAGTGCTGGGATTACAGGCCTAAGCCGCCGCGCCCAGCCCAAGCAATTTTTTTTAAAAGATTGTAATTACTTTTAACTTGCATTGAAACTTATGGTATCCACTTCTTTTTAAGTGGCCCCAAATTGGGCCATTAGAAGCCCTGTGTTTTATTTTTTTTTTAATTTTTTCTTTCTTTCTTTTTTAATTAGACTTTAAGTTCTGAGATACATGTCTGGAACGTGCAGGTTTGTTACATAGGTATAGATGTACCATGGTGGTTTGCTGTACCCATCAGCCCATCATCTACATTAGGTATTTCTCCTAATGCTATCCCTCCCCTAGCCCCCACCCCTTGACTTGTGATGTTTCCCTCCCTGTGTCCCTGTGTTCTCATTGTTCAACTCCCACTTACGAATGAGAACATGCAGTGTTTGGTTTTCTGTTTCTGTGTTAGTTTGCTGAGAATGATGATTTCCAGCTTCATCCATGTCCCTGCAAGGGACATGAACTCATCCTTTTTTATGGCTGCATAGTATTCCATGGTGTATATGTGCCATGTTTTCTTTTATTATTATTATTATTATTATTTTACTTTAAGTTTTAGGGTACATGTGCACAATGTGCAGGTTTGTTACATATGTATCCATGTGCCATGTTGGTGTGCTGCACCCATAAGCTCGTCATTTAACATTAGGTATATGTCCTAATGCTGTCCCTCCTCCCACCCCCCACCCCACAACAGTCCCCGGAGTGTGATGTTCCCCTTCCTGTGTCCATGTGTTCTCATTGTTCAATTCCCACCTATGAGTGAGAACATGCAGTGTTTGGTTTTTTATCCTTGCGATAGTTTACTGAGAATGATGGTTTCCAGTTTCATCCATGTCCCTACAAAGGACATGAACTCATCATTTTTAATGGCTGCATAGTATTCCACGGTGTATATGTGCCACATTTTCTTAATCCAGTCTATCGTTGTTGGACATTTGGGTTGGTTCCAAGTCTTTGCTATTGTGAATAGTGCCACAATAAACATACGTGTGCATGTGTCTTTATAGCAGCATGATTTATAATCCTTTGGGTATATACCCAGTAATGGGATGGCTGGGTCAAATGGTATTTCTAGTTCTAGATCCCTGAGGAATCACCACACTGACTTCCACAATGGTTGAACTAGTTTACAGTCCCACCAACAGTGTAAAAGTGTTCCTATTTCTCCACATCCTCTCCAGCACCTGTTGTTTCCTGACTTTTTAATGATGGCCATTCTAACTGGTGTGAGATGGTATCTCATTGTGGTTTTGATTTGCATTTCTCTGATGGCCAGTGATGATGAGCATTTCTTCATGTGTCTTTTGGCTGCATAAATGTCTTCTTTTGAGAAGTGTCTGTTCATGTCCTTTGCCTGCTTTTTGGTGGGGTTGTTTGATTTTTTCTTATAAATTTGTTTGAGTTCATTGTAGATTCTGGATATTAGCCCTTTGTCAAATGAGTAGGTTATGAAAATTTTCTCCCATTTTGTAGGTTGCAGTTCACTCTGATGGTAGTTTCTTTTGCTGTGAAGAAGCTCTTTAGTTTAATTAGATCCCATTTGTCAATTTTGGCTTTTGTTGCCATTGCTTTTGGTGTTTTAGACATGAAGTCCTTGCCCATGCCTATGTCCTGAATGATATTGCCTAGGTTTTCTTCTAGGGTTTTTATCGTTTTGGATCTAACATTTAAGTCTTTCATCCATCTTGAATTAATTTTTGTATAAGGTGTAAGGAAGGGATCCAGTTTCAGCTTTCTACATATGGCTAGCCAGTTTTCCCAGCACCATTTATTAAATAGGGAATCCTTTTCCCATTTCTTGTTTTTTGTCAGGTTTGTCAAAGATCAGGTAGTTGTAGGTGTGTGGTATTATTTCTGAGGGCTCTGTTCTGTTCCATTGATCTATGTCTCTGTTGTGGTACCACTACCATGCTGTTTTGGTTACGATAGCCTTGTAGTATAGTTTGAAGTCAGGTAGCATGATGCCTCCAGCTTTGTTCTTTTGGCTTAGGATTGACTTGGCGATGTGGGCCCTTTTTTGACTCCATATGAACTTTAAAGTAGTTTTTTCCAATTCTGTGAAGAAAGTCATTGGTAGCTTGATGGGGATGGCATTGAATCTATAAATTACCTTGGGCAGTATGGCCATTTTCATGATATTGATTCTTCCTACCCATGAGCGTGGAATGTTCTTCCATTTGTTTGTATCCTCTTTTATTTCATTGAGAAGTGGTTTGTAGTTCTCCTTGAAGAGGTCCTTCACATCCCTTGTAAGTTGGATTCCTGGGTATTTTATTCTCTTTGAAGCAATTGTGAATGGGAGTTCACTCATGATTTGGCTCTCTGTTTGTCTGTGATAGGTGTACAAGAATGCTTGTGATTTTTGTACATTGATTTTGTATCCTGAGAATTTGCTGAAGTTGCTAATCAGCTTAAGGAGATTTTGGGCTGAGACAATGGGGTTTTCTAGATATACAATCATGTCATCTGCAAACAGGGACAGTTTGACTTCCTCTTTTCCTAATTGAATACCCTTTATTTCCTTCTCCTGCCTGATTGCCCTGGCCAGAACTTCCAGCACTATGTTGAATAGGAGTGGTGAGAGAGGGCATCCCTGTCTTGTGCCAGTTTTCAAAGGGAATGCTTCCAGTTTTTGCCCATTCAGTAAGATATTGGCTGTGGGTTTGTCATAGATAGCTCTTATTATTTTGAGATACGTCCCATCAATACCTAATTTATTGACAGTTTTTAGCATGAAGCATTGTTGAATTTTGTCAAAGACGTTTTCTGCATCTATTGATATAATCATGTGGTTTTTGTCTTTGGTTCTGTTTATATGATGGATTACATTGCATATGTTGAACCAGCCTTGCATCCCAGGGATGAAGCCCACTTGATCATGGTGGATAAGCTTTTTGATGTGCTGCTGGATTCGGTTTTCCAGTATCTTATTGAGGATTTTTGCATCAATGTTCATCAAGGATATTGGTCTGAAATTCTCTTTTTTGGTTGTGTCTCTGCCCAGCTTTGGTATCAGGATGATGCTGGCCTCATAAAATGTGTTAGGGAGGATTCCCTCTTTTTCTATCAATTGGAATAGTTTCAGAAGCAATGGTACCAGTTCCTCCTTGAACCTCTGGTAGAATTCGGCTGTGAATCCATCAGGTCCTGGCCTCTTTTTGGTTGGTAAGCTATTGATTATTGCCACAATTTCAGAGCCTGTTATTGGTCTATTCAGAGATTCAACTTCTTCCTGGTTTAGTCTTTGGAGGGTGTATTTGTCGAAGAATTTATCCATTTCTTCTAGATTTTCTGGTTTATTTGCATAGAAGTGTTTGTAATATTCTCTGATGGTAGGTTGTATTTCTGTGGGATCAGTGGTGATATTCCCTTTATCACTTTTTATTGCATCTATTTGATTCTTCTCTCTTTTCTTCTTTATTAGTCTTGCTAGCAGTCTATCAATTTTGTTGATCCTTTCAAAAAACCAGCTCCTGGATTCATTAATTTTTTGAAGGGTTTTTTGTGTGTCTATTTCCTTCAGTTCTGCTCTGATTTTAGTTATTTCTAGCCTTCTGCTAGCTTTTGAATGTGTTTGCTCTTGCTTTTCTAGTTCTTTTAATTGTGATGTTAGGGTGTCAATTTTGGATCTTTCCTGCTTTCTCTCCTGGGCATTTAGTGCTGTAAATTTCCCTCTACACACTGCTTTGGATGTGTCCCAGAAATTCTGGTATGTTGTATTTTTGTTCTCATTGGTTTCAAAGAACATCTTTATTTCTGCCTTCATTTCATTATGTACCCAATAGTCATTCAGGAGCAGGTTGTTCAGTTTCCATGTAGTTGAGTGGTTTTGAGTGAGTTTCTTGATCCTAAGTTCTAGTTTGATTGCACTGTGTTCTGAGAGACAGTTTGTTATAATTTCTGTTCTTTTACATTTGCTGAGGAGTGCTTTACTTCCAACTATGTGGTCAATTTTGGAATAGGTGTGGTGTGTTGCTGAAAAAAATGTATATTCTGTTGATTTGGGGTGGAGAGTTCTGTAGATGTCTATTAGTTCCACTTGGTGCAGAGCTGAGTTCAATTCCTGGATATGCTTGTTAACTTTCTGTCTCGTTGATCTTTCTAATGTTGACAGTGGGGTGTTAAAATCTCCCATTATTATTGTGTGGGAGTTTAAGTCCCTTTGTAGGTCACTCAGGACTTGCTTTATGAATCTGGGTGCTCCTTTGTTGGGTGCACATATATTTAGGATAGTTAGCTCTTCTTGTTAAATTGATCCCTTTACCATTATGCAATGGCCTTCTTTGTCTCTTTTGATCTTTGTTGGTTTAAAGTCTATTTTATCAGAGACTAGGTTTGAAACCCCTGCCTTTTTTTTGTTTTCCATTTGCTTGGTAGATCTTCCTCCATCCCTTTATTTTGAGTCTATGTGTGTCTCTGCATGTGAAATGGGTTTCCCGAATACAGCACACTGATGGGTCTTGACTCGTTATCCAATTTGCCAGTCTGTGTGTTTTAATTGGAGCATTTAGCCCATTTACATTTAAAGTTATTATTGGTATGTGTGAATTTGATCCTGTCATTATGATGTTAATTGGTTATTTTGCTCATTAGTTGATGCAGTTTCTTCCTAGCCTCGATGGTCTTTACAATTTGCCATGTTTTTGCAGTGGCTGGTACCTGTTGTTCCTTTCCATTTTTAGTACTTCCTTCAGGAGCTCTTTTACGGCAGGCCTGGTGGTGACAAAATCACTCAGCATTTGCTTGTCTGTAAGGTATTTTATTTCTCCTTCACTTATGAAGCTTAGTTTGGCTGGATATGAGATTCTGGGTTGAAAATTCTTTTCTTTAAGAATGTTAAATATCAGCCCCCACTCTCTTCTGGCTTGTAGAGTTTCTGCCGAGAGATCAGCTGTTAGTCTGATGGGCTTCTCTTTGTGGGTAACCCGACCTTTCTCTCTGGCTGCCCTTAACATTTTTTCCTTCATTTCTACTTTGGTGAATCTGACAATTATGTGTCTTGGAGTTGCTCTTCTTGAGGAGTATCTTTGTAGCATTCTCTGTATTTCCTGAATCTGAATGTTGGCCTGCCTTGATAGATTGGGAAAGTTCTCCTGGATAATATCTTGCAGAGTGTTTTCCAACTTGGTTCCATTCTCCCAGTCACTTTCAGGTACACCAATCAGACGTAGGTTTGGTCTTTTCACATACTCCTATATTTCTTGGAGGCTTTGTTCGTTTCTTTTTATTCTTTTTTCTCTAAACTTCTCTTCTCAGTTCATTTCATTCATTTCATCTTCCATCGCTGATACCCTTTCTTCCAGTTGATCGCATCAGCTACCAAGGCTTCTGCAATCTTCACATAGTTCTCGAAACTTGGCTTTCAGCTCCATCAGCTCCTTTAAGCCCTTCTCTGCATTGGTTATCTTAGTTATACATTCATCTATTTTTTTTCAAAGTTTTTAACTTCTTTGCCGTTGGTTTGAATTTCCTCCCGTATCTCGGAGTAGCTTGATCATCTGAAGCCTTCTTCTCTCAACTCGTCAAAGTCATTCTCTGTCCAGCTTTGTTCCGTTGCTGGTGAGGAACTGCATTCCTTTGGAGGAAGAGAGGTGCTCTGCTTTTTAGAATTTCCAGTTTTTCTGCTCTGTTTTTTCCCCATCTTTGTGGTTTTATCTACTTTTGGTCTTTGATGATGGTGATGTACAGATGGGTTTTTGGTGTGGATGTCCTTTCTGTTTGTTGGTTTTCCTTCTACCAGACAGGACCCTCAGCTTCAGGTCTGTTGGATTTTGCTAGAGGTCCACTCCAGACCCTGTTTTGTTGGGTGTCAGCAGCAGTGGCTGCAGAACCACGGATTTTTGTGGACCACAAATTCAGCTGTCTGATCGTTCCTCTGGAAGTTTTGTCTCAGAGGAGTACCTGGCCGAGTGAGGTGTCAGTCTGTCCCTACTGGGGGATGCCTCCCAGTTAGGCTGCTCGTGGGTCAGGGACCCACTTTAGGAGGCAGTCTGCCCATTCTCAGATCTCCAGCTGCGTGCTGGGAAAACCACTACTCTCTTCAAAGTTGTCAGGCAGAGGCATTTAAGACTGCAGAGGTTCCTGCTGTCTTTTTGTTTGTCGGTGCCCTGCCCCCAGAGGTGGAGCCTACAGAGGCAGGCAGGCCTCCTTGAGCTGTGGTGGGCTCCACCCAGTTCCAGCTTCCTGGCTGCTTTGTTTACCTAAGCAAGCCTGGGCAATGGCAGGTGCCCTTTCCCAGCCTCGCTGTCACCTTGCAGTTTGATCTCAGACTGCTGTGCTAGCAATCAGCAAGACTCCGTGGGCATAGGACCCTCCAAACCAGGTGCAGGACACAATCTCCTGGTGTGCCATTTTCCAAGCCTGTTGGAAAAGCACAGTATTAGGGTGGGAGTGACCCAATTTTCCAGGTGCCATCTGTTACCCCTTTCTTTGACTAGGAAAGGGCACTCCCTGACCCCTTGCACTTCCCGAGTGAGGCAATGCCTCGCCGTGCTTCAGCTTGCACACGGTGCACTGCACCGACTGTCCTGCACCCACTGTTTGGCACTCCCTAGTGAGATAAACCCGGTACCTCAGATGGAAATGCAGAAATCACCCATCTTCTGCATCGCTCACACTGGGAGCTGTAGACTGGAGCTGTTCCTATTCGGCCATCTTTGCCATGTTTTCTTTATCCAGTCTATAATTGATGGGCATTTGGGTTGGTTCCAAGTCTTTGCTATTGTGAATAGTGCTGCAATAAATATACACATGCCTGTGTCTTTATAGTAGAATAATTTATAATCCCTTTGGGTATATACCCAGTAATGAGAAGCCCTGTGTTTTATTTTCATTACACTGAGATCATGGCAACTCAGAATCTAAGAGTTTGAAGGAATTGTAAAAATATGTAGTCTAATATCTTTCCAAATGCAAAAATTTATTCTTTTCCATCTCAAAATGTGTAATCCCCCTAACTACCACTTGAATAGGATTTACAATAAAATACTCATTTCCTCATCCAGTCTCCATATAATTCCTGAGATATTTGAAGATAATCATTATCTTTTCTGCAAATTTTATTTTCTTTGGTTTATTGATAGAATTGTACTAGGACCTTATTTCTCACCATGTTCAATTAGTCACCCTTGGATGAGGTTCACATTCAAATACATTATTCCTGATTTCTCTGATACATGTTTGACACCTTTCCAACTTGCTATTTCCCCATGTATCTTCAAACATATAGACAGTACCACCTGGCACCTGAAGATACAGGTAGAAAACGTGGTTACCAGTGGAAGGAGAGAATTGTACAAAATCAATTACCTTCTGAGAAGGTACATTTCCAGCTCAAGGTTGTTCACAGAGAGAAAACCAGGAAATAAATGCATGACCTCACACTTTTCACTTCCAACAAGCTCTGGAAGGCTGTCTGCATTGACTGAACCTAACCAGAAGCCAAAAGATCAGCCTCCCAGAGCAGGTAGAAGGTATGAAGAGAGGATATGCAGGAAAGAAATGGAAGATATCTGATATATTTCATAATATTGTTAGAGATATCCCCAAAACTAGAATCTTCTGCTCTGCTATAAGGTGATCAGAATCTTTCAACTAGTTATATTGCTCTCAGAGATTTACATCGTATGCTTTCTGCTAAGCAACAAAAAGTTTGGTTTCTTTTTGCCACTTATTACATACCTAGGCATATGGAAAGCCTCCCCGATCCCAAAGTAATCATGATACCAAGCTTGTGTGTGTATGGTTATGATATTTTTGACATTTCACATACTTAAACCTCTTAGTTGTCCATAATGAAATTTAGCCTTCTGAAAAGTGGCATTTTAGAGTCTGAGCATGGTGGGCTATCATGGTCATTGATACTGCCTGTTATAGCAAACAATACTAAAATATACACATATATGTAAAACTCCTAATAGAGGTAGATTGCTTTGTTCTTTATACAAATGAAAACAGGGGAATGGTTTGGATTCCAAGGCAAGAACAGAGAAATGAGCTGGGGAATTGACAGTGGAATTGGCTATATGCCATCACTTTTTAATCTATGCTTTAGTAAGCTTTTTGCCAATGTGGAATACAATAGGCTTTTTTGCATACTTGATGTTATTCTGGATAGCAGCCCAAGCTTTAAGAAATCTAGGCTGGACACATAAAAAAACTAGAAATATTTGCATTTATTTTTTAAAAATCTCTGACTAGAAGTGGTTTTTACACAAACAAGACCATTATTTATAAGTTCACTCATTTGTTGAAAAATGTACTCTTTTCTTGCCCACTCACTTGCCCTTAAAAAGAGTATAAATAAAGCAAAATGCAATAATCCAATGAACCCCCTGTACCCATTATAGTACTTAAAAAGGAAAAGAAAATATTCCATCCGAAAGCTGAGAGTGCTTTGCATATATCATCCCATTTACTTTTACAGAGTTTCTGGGATATGGCTAGAATAGTTGTCATCATTCCTGGGGTGCCTTGATGCCATTGTTGCCTAGTAAATTGCAAAACAATTCTGGGCCTAAAAGTAAATACTTCAGTTCTCGGTACAGCCTGGTAAAATTCAGTGCTCAATAGCTCATAATGTTCCCTTAAATCAAGTATATCCTATTTCTTGTTTTGCTTCTCTCTTGAGATTCATTTCAAACTTGTAGAGATCATTTATTTTAACCGTCGAAGAATCTCAGAGTTGGTAGGTTTTAATGCTAAAAAAGAATTTGGCAGCTATTTCCGTGATTAGCTTGGGAGTGGTATTCTAAGTCACCCTTCATATGCCTTTGCTCTGCTTCTGTTCAGATTCAAGTCACAATAAGAAGTAGGAAAAATGTCATCAAGAATAAAAAGAAAGTCAAATAGGTTGATATTCAAAAATGAATTCTGCTAGAAAGCACAGCAAATATGAGATACCAGTGGCCTAATTTTATTCAAATCTGAAAATAAGTAATTTTTATGTTAAGCATTGTTGGGAGGAGAGGGAGACTGATGTGGATGTGTCAATGTAAAATCATGGTTGATAGACACCTATAAGTGGGAGCATAAACTTCAGTTCGCTCCTGTCGGCAGAAGAGCCCAACAATGCCACCAAGGACCTTAAAGGTTAACAATAAAATCTCAAATTTTATCCTCATTCTCAATGTGAGCCAATCTGTTGTAAAACAATGAATTGGCATGAACATACCAAGGCCAATGAGTACGGTTAAGCAAGAGCCTGTCAGCGTGCCCATACTTTATCACCCATGCAGAGAGTAACTCTCCATGACATTAAGGATGCTATATTTGATGGAATGTCACAGTTAGTTGACACTGGCCTTATCCTGGATTGTAGATTCTCTGTCACATCCTGCCAGTTTAGAGCAGGACCTAATGATTACAGTGTTTTACCTTATAAGCCATAGTGGGAAACCAAAGCTGAGTTTAACTCAGTAAATTGCTGCCCAGTGTCACAGTTGCCGACTGGAAGTGACTGATAGAAGGTATGACCAGCCATATGGAAGAAAAGAAAGTGAAAAGTGTTTTCAAGATCAGTATTATACCCTAACCGTGAGTAGAAAAGCTTATAATCTAATGAAACCAAAGGAAAAGGATTAGTAAGGGTTTTAAAAAACTTTGAGACTGCAGGTCATTCCATCCTTTGGTGACTTGAATGTAACAGAAAATTCATTTCTGTGGTCAGAGGGCAGATAATGCCCACAAGTAGAAAGAAGTTTGGATGGATCACTTTTAAAGTATATAATTACATAAACATCAATTGTGTATTATGTGTAGGTATTGGGAACCTAGGGACAAACCCAGAGCTGCATAAGATCAAACAAGCACAATTCATGGGATTTATTCATAAGATGACTTTATTTTTACATCCTACCACTCTGTTAAATCTGTTGCCCTCTTAAATTTAAGCATGGGCAGATGCTTCCCTTAGATGAAAGCTCAGACAGTTTGAAGCCTTTTCTGATGAGTATTAGGCCATGCAAATTATTAAATCTAAGAATATAAATGTCTGTTTCCATGTGATAGTCACATAATAGTTGATTTAAAGTTGAAGCTGCTGCTTCTCCAGTTCATTTTTACTGTAGAAGGTAAGCATGCAGGTGGGGCAAGCATTTTATGCTCCAGTTCTTTGTTCCCTGCCTTGAACTTCTACCCCTCCTAACCCAGTTTGCAAACCTCAGATTCAGACTGTGGCAGAATTGGAGCAGGGCATGGAAGGAGAGGAAAGGGATGCAAGAATATTCTCACATGATGAGTACTGTTGTGAGGACCCAGCGTGCATGCTCTCTGGGCTTGGCAGAAGTTGAAAGCTGACCTTTTCTCTTAAGAATATTTTTGTCAGTTCTTTGCAGAAGCCCCAGTCAGTAGGCATCTCTCCCCTGAAGTTCACTTGATGTGGGTGAATGGGTCTCCATTCCATTTGGTCACTTTTGTTACTTTCTCCAGGCCTTAGACTTTCCAAGGTCCTCTACCAACTTCCTTCCATTGAAGCAACTTTTCCTATTTGAGGACCCCCACAGCAACTCCCTCTTGCATGCAGTCCAAATCAGCTCCACAGGAAATATTCGTATATCTTTTGCTCTGAAGACATACAGTAGTATAGTCGCTTCTCAGACCACAAATCTCTAATATCACAGCCTCCTTTGCCCAGACTCTTAATTTTCATATTTCTCCAGTGTGTTTTAAACATCCGTCTTCTGTGTTGTTCAGGTCATGCAATTCTAAACACAGGAATCAGGACACCTGCAAGGCACAAGTGACCACTCATTATTCTAATCCAGTGGTTCTCAGCCAAAGTTAATTTGCCTCCTGGGGGACATTTTGAAATATCTGGAGACATTTTTGGTTGAAACAACTAGAAAAGTGCTACTGACATCTCTAGTGGGTAGAGGCCAGGGTGGCTGGTCCATATCCTACAATGCAAAGGACAGGCCCCACAACAAAGAATTATTCAGCCCAAAAGGACAATAGTGCTAAAGTTGAGAAACCCTGTCCAGTCAAAAAATTATTTTAATTTTTGTCTTAATTTGTAAGTGGAATAGAACTATAATAATATTTGGGACTCTTCCTCAACTCTTTATATTAATCAGTTGAGTAGCCATAAATATTAAGTGCCTACTAAGTGTTGGGCACTGTTACCAGGGCTGAGGATACAGGAGTTCTCATGGAGTTTACACTCTAATGGGTAACACACTAAGACAGGAAACAAGAACAAGTGAGCAAATACATCAACAATATAACAATATGGAAATAGTGCTCTAAAGACTATATATCAGACAATGTGACAAAGAGATTGGAAAGGGGTGTCATCACTTTGTATTAGAGTAGTCAAGGAAGGCCTATCTGAAGAAGTGGTAACTGGACCAACAGCCAAAGGATAATATGGGGACATTCGGGGGAAAAGCATTCTAGAAAATACAAATGGCTAGCGCAAGTGTGAGAATGGACTAATACACTAGGTAATCCCCTGGGGGCATAACTGTGTGCCCACTTCGTTTAGAAGTTGCTTTTCGACATATCTTTTAGAATCACAAGAAGGCAGGGGCTTTGATGTCAGGTAAATTGCTGCTTCCAGGACCTGGAATTTACCCAGATCTTATAAAATCCCTAAAATAGGGCTGTGCTTCCGTATCGACATAAGGAATACTTTGAGAAGACCAGTAATAACTTGGGGTGCTACAGTGACATGATGAGGTATCATGAGTGAGGAAGAGCATGGAACAAAAGGAGGATAGATCTGATTATAAAATGGGCACAAGATCTGAATAGACATTTCTCAGCAGAAGACATGCATATGGCAAACAGATGTATGAAAAGGTGCTCAACATCATTGAACATCACAGAAATGCAAATCAAAGCTTCAATGAGATACCATCTCACTCCAGTGAGAATGCCTTTTATCCAAAAGACAGGCAATAACAAACGCTGGCAAAGATGTGGAGAAAAGAGAATCCTCATACACTGTTGGTGGGAATGTAGATTAGTACAACCACTATAGAGAACAGTATGCAGGTGTCTCAAAAAACTAAAAATATTACTTCCATATGATCCAGCAATCCCACTGCTGGAACTATACCCCAAAGAAAGGAAATTAGTATATCAAAGAGATGTCTGCTCTCCCATGATTATCGCAGCACTATTCACAATGGCCAAGGTTTGGAAGCAACCTAAATGTTCACCAACAGATGAGTAAATAAAGAAAATGTGGTACATGTACACACAATGAAATACTATTCAGTCATAATAAAGAATGAGATCCTGTCATTTGCAACAACATGGATGGAACTGGAGGTCATTATGTTAAGTGAAATAAGTCAGGCACAGAAAGACAAACTTTGTATGTTCTCACTCATTTGTGGGAACCAAAAATTAAAACAATGGAATTCATGGACATAAATAATAGAATAACGGTTACCAGAGGCTGGGAACGGTAGTGAGTGGTGATGGTTAAACAAAAATATAGTTAGATAGAATGAAGAAGATTAGTATTTACTAGCACAGCAGAGTAATTACAGTCAACAATAATTTATTGTACATTTTAAAATAACTAAAAGAGTATAACTGGAATGTTTGTACCAAAAAGAAATCATAAACACTTGAGGTGACTGACACTCCATTTACCCTGATGTAATTATCATGCATTGTATGTCTGTATCAAAATACATCATGTACTCCATAAATATGTACCCTACAGTAATATACACAAAAAAAATAAAAAAGAATGATACAGAAGACTGCAGAGACCCAGACTAGGTAGAACCTCTTGGAACAGCAAACAGGACTTCTTCAACAACGCACCTTTGCACTTTGGTCCTGAGTGGTGGAGATGTCCATGGATCCCTTGGAGAATCTACACACTTTTGTGCATGTGTCCATGGGTATACTTTTCACCTGATCCTCAAAAATGACCCCAAATGAAGGTGAGGATTAATAATCAGAGATCTATTGTTTGCACAGAGTAGTAGAAATCTGTGTCCGGTTGAGGATTTTTAGTGCTCCTTTCAAAGTATGCCTTAAGTCGATATGGAAGCACAGCCCTATTTTAGGGATTTTATAAGATCTGGGTAAATTCCAGGTCCTGGAAGCAGCCATTTACCTGATGTCAAAGCCCCTGTCTTCTTGTGATTCTAAAAGATGTGTCAGAAAGCAATTTCTAAACGAAGTAGGGACCACAGTTATGCCCCCAGGAGATTACCTAGTGTATTAGAACGTTCTCACACTTCTCATAAAGACTTTCTCGAGATTGGGTAATTTATGAAGGAAAGAGGTTTAATTGACTCACAGTTCCAGATGGCTGGGGAGGTCTCACAATCATGGTGGAAGACAAAGGAGGATCAGAGTCAAGTCTTACATAGTGGCAGGCAAGACAGCATGTGCAGGGGAACTCCCCTTTATGAAACCATCAGATCTTGTGAGACGTATTCATTATCAAGAGAACAGAATGGGAAAAACCTGTTCCCATGAGTCAGTTACTTCCCACCAGGCCCCTCCCATGACACATGGGAATTACGGGAACTACAATTCAAGATGAGATTTGGGTGGGGACACAGCCAAACCATACAACCAAGAAGTTAAAGCCTTTTGTCCCTAAGAAAGAGGGAGGGAGTGTCAACCTAGAAGGCCTGGAGATCTCCAGAAAGAAGAGAGAAATGTTCCCTTCTCCCCTCTCTCTAGGATAAACAGCCACCAACCCTCTCACCAGAGGTTCTCTAAAGAATGTATCATTTGTTATACCGCACCATAAAACTCTTTTCTGCTGAACAATAAAATAGCATGGATAGCTTAAAAAGCAGTACCTAACTGAATGGGAATAAATTAAATTAAAGAGAATAAATACCAGCAGCCTGAAGCCTGGGGAGCTAGGAGGCATTCCATAGAAAACCTAGGGCGGAGAGTGGCCAGAGTAAAAGGAAAGGGACAATGCTAAAAGAAATGACAATATCCAGGGAGCCGAGCCAGTTTAGTTATGGCAGCTAAATAATTTCAAACTACAAAAGGAATTTTAGGCTTCAAAACTCCAGCTCCCAAATAGTGTTATAATTAGTATTATTTTCAGATTAAAGAAAACACCACTTTTGTGTAACAAATTACCTCCATTTTAAAAGCAAAAATAATATATTTCACTTCATAAAAAATGCCCAAACGGAAGCATTCTTACATTAATTATTTCACTCTATTCAAAAAGCATATCCCTGCTTGCTTTTTATTATGCCTTCCAGCTTCTACTTTGAAAAACATGTTAAGAAGCTGGAAGGTATTTTTTAAAAATGAAAGGAAAAAAAATAAATAATCTTTGAAGCAATTAGAGCCAAAATACAGAATGCATAAATATACATGTACATTTTTTTTATTTGCCCCCTAGATTTTACTCCCCATTTTCTTCCACCTCCCTTTTTGGCACCAGAATATGAAGCATCTTTCTTTCCTTGAGCTTCAACAGCAGGCAAATGTTTGCCCCAGAATTGAATCAGATTCTGTTCTGTGGATTGATTGGCAAGAGTTTTCATAAAGGAGGTGGGGTCCCCAGAGGGCAAATACATAATTTTCATAATGCATTTCTTTTTTTCCCCCCAGCCTAGGAACCTAAGTCTATTTCTGAACTATTTCGTCTGAGAGTAATAATTAGCAGCACATTGCAAAAGACAAAATACTATCGTCATTGCTTCGTGGGGTCTGTAGTTGCTCTTGTAAAATTACCAAGAATATAATTTTACTGTGGGAACAAAGAACATATGTAAAGTAAATATTGTTACAGATTTTAGACTTTCGAGAAGAAATTTTTGTATTTGAATATTAGAGAAAACCATGGGAAATGGAGTTTAAAATTGATTCTTTCTGCACTTTCCTTCACTCAATTGACTGTGGCTAAGGTAAATGTTGTCACTTGGTGACATCAAGGAAAGCTTTAGCTCAAGCTTTTCTAAACAGGGTATCAAAGCACTTGAATTTAAAACATCTAAACTAATGAAGATGTTCCCCCCTCAAATGAACTTCAATATCCAGGTCAATCTACATTGTAAAACAAATACGCTATCATCATTTGACTTTAATATGAGAATATTTTAAATATATTATTATTAAAATGGTCTTTAAATGTAATAGATCTTTAATAGGAACAAGAATAAGAAGGTGAAAATCAATTTGTGATGATAGTATTTGTGCTGGGATTAAAATGTTGACTGTATGCTGTACACCCAAGGAGAGGCTTGATTATTTTTTAACCAGATTTTGAAGAGTATGAGCTCTGATGAGGTGACAATGTCGCTGAGCTTTGCGTAAAGGCAAAATCAGTGTAGTAACATCCTATCTTTCTGAAGATCGAGCTTCTGCCAACATTACCTATCCAACAACACAGGTATGAAATAGAAAGTCTCAGCCATATGCCTTAGCCAGTGGGTTCCAGAAGCTCTTCACAGGTACCAGGCAAGAGTTTTCTGACTCAGATTTTTAACCGTAACCCTGACAATGCCAGCAGTCCAATTCATCACAGCGCAGAACATTAGTCAGTGTGAATTAGAAGTGGGGGATGGGGATGCCAGAGGGGCAAGGACAAAGCTGCCGATGTGGCTGCCGATGTGAAAGACAACAACAAGATGAGGCAATGAAACTACTGTACAGTAATTGGCGGTCATTAAGATGAGCCTTTGCCATCAGGAAAATCTAAATTGTGCTTTAATGCTCCACTTATGAAAGAAGGATAGCATACCAGAAGTCTTCAAATCTCTTTGAATATCAGAATGACCTTGAAATATTCTGATTCAGGGGTCTGAAACATGTGCCCAAGAACATGCATTTTAACATGAGTTGAGTGAATTCAGATTTAGCTTATCTACAGCATGATGTTTGGGAGTGACTATACATGCATATTATCTAATGTTATAGATGAGGAAACTGTGGCATGCAGAGGTTAGATAACTTGCCCAAGGTCATCTGATACGTAGTATGTAAAAGAGCTGGTACTACGCAAATCAACTCCAGCCAGATTCTTCCAGGCTTCTTCTGCTCTTTATAGCTTATTGGATCCTAGTTTGGCTTGACGCTAGGTTTCTATATCTACTAACCCAGTGGTTGTCAATGTGCATCACCTGGGAACTTGTAGGAAAAGCAAATGCTCAGGTTCCACCCTAACCTTGTGAATCAGAATCTCTGAGATGGGACTCAGCAGTCTTTTTTCAACAAACTCTCCAGGAAATTCTGATTCACTGTAAAGTTTGAAAACCACTGTACTAATCCACTTCAGATGTAATTTTAATAAAGCTAAAAAAAGAGGAAGCATAATGTGTCTTATCTGGGGCTCTCAGTGGTACCTTATCTTCTTGGTTTCTAGAAAGGGCAGGTGTGTCCCCAAAACTGTCTTCCTGTGCATTTCATCTCTTTGGTAGTAATTCTTATTTCCAAGACTAAGGACCCCATTGTTCTTATGTCCTCTTCTTCAACAACCTCTTAAAACCCTTTCTCAGGGAATAATCTCTCAACAATATCTTATCAGTCAAGGTTCTTGATTACAAAAATAGACGCCAACTCCCAAAAATTTGGGATGGGAAACTGATACTCTATGCTTTTATTTTCTTTTCAGTCCTTTACTAAGCTGCTAACCCCATAATCTCTCTAACGTTGGAAAGACAAACTACTTCCCAGCTCTGAAATCTGTGTATGCTTTAGAAATAAATCAAACCCTATCTCAATCATTTATGTTTTTAAAAACCAAGGTCATCCCCATCACAACTGATAACTTGACTTAATTTTAAATCCTCTGTACAGAAATAATTTGAATAAAACATCTTCTACACCTTCTCTATTTATTTACTTATTGAAGAAATGTTTCTTGAGAACCTATTTGGGGCTAGAAATGATACCAAGTACTAAGTATACAACAATGTTTAAGTATATCTTACTCTCAAGAAGCTTTCAGTCTATTTTAAGTGTTCTTAACCTGGGATCCATAAATGCATTTCAAGAGTTTTTTAGCCTCTGAAATTACTTACAAACTATTACTATTTTCACCTATCTTTCTTCCTATAAATATACACTGGGAATGGGAAGAGTGGGTAGAAATTCTACACTTTTCAATTTGTTACTCAGATGGATCTCACTTCCTTCCCTGCCTTGCACCCGCTATGATCTTACCTCTCTGCCGCTGCACGTGGCAGGCAGGAAGTGAGAATTCCCATCCCTCTCTCAAGCAGCCATCAATCAATAACAGATGGAGTTAGGGTACACGCTACCTCTCTCTGCACAGCTGATGAGACCACTCCCAGACTCCAAGAGTTCCCCACTGAGATTAAGTTCCAGTTACTCATAGTAGAAACTGCTTGGTAAAGTGTATTTTGCCACCTCCCTTCTCTTCTTTGCCTTCCTTCCTCACTCCTTCCTACCCATGTTTCCAGGGACCGCTTCTCAAATAAACTGCTCCCACTAAAATCCTTGTCTCAGGGTCCGTTTCCGGGGGGACCCAAACTGAGAGAGGATCCTTGAGCCAAAGAGATTAAAAATCTCTAGTCTGGTAGCAGACAAACAAAACCAGAAATTTCAGTTCTCCCCTAACAGGATAAGTGTTCTTAAAGAGATGAACATGGGGGTAATAGGAAGACCCCTAGGGGAGGAAATGGAATTAGGAAAGAGAAAGGACTTCACCAGGTAGAAAAAAGGGAAGCACTTATCCAAATATTTTTAACCTTTTTAATCTTTTCTCTCTACTTCATTTCATTTCCTAAAGTCAAACCCTCAGCTCAGAGGACAGAGGAAATTTGCAAACATTATTTATGTTTGATGAGGGAGAAAGTGTCATCAGTCCTCTGCAATAGCGACAGGTAGTGCCTCATCCAAGGCTGAGCTTCGTGAGACACTGGGGAGCTGCCCGCCACGCGGGTGACAAACCAGCCAGCAGAGCAGGGACCTGAGCATCACCTATTTGCTTGCCTGCCTGCTCTATGTGGAGTGGTGTCTAACATGATAGGAACTGTTTGTTACATTATTTACTATGTGTCTCTAATCTAACCTTTTTATGTGTATGGGCTTCCCACAGAGTGAGGAGACAAATCTACTCCCAGAAGAGACGTTACAAGAATGTTAGCTGAAATGTTGAATAATGATAACTTCCTTTGAGTTCTTTGCAATGTTCTAATCCACCATGATAAAACTTTCATGTTTTGTCAGCTATTGTAATTTTGCTTTCACAAATGCAATACAAATTCTTCCCGTACGAGTGACTTTCACGTTTAGCAGTAACTTTCAGGAAAATTTTACTCTTGTGATTTTAGATGGCATGTGTTTTAGGAGCTCTATAAAACACACACACCTAAAAGGTTTATATTTGAATTCCTTTCATTTTAGTCAGCTGTAGACAAGTTTTAGTCAACATTTTTAAATAATTGACTCCATTATATTTGATAAAATATAGGTTAGTTGTGAAGGCAACAGTTAGCACTTACTTAAAGAGATTTTTTTTCTTTTAATCTTCAGAAAGCTTGTAAACCTAAAATAATTTTCATGTCCCTGTGAGGCAAGTAAGAAGCTCCAGAATTCCTCATCTTTTATAAAAGAAAACTGAGGCATGGAATAAAACAGAAATTGAATTAAAAATATTGAAGGTAAAGGTGTTAAAGCCAAACAGAGAACACTGTTCAGCTGAGCAAAAATTGCTACATCTTGTACCTGTCTCATCAGCATCTGTTGACATAAGGAGAAACATTCAGACTTGTAATAATTGTAGAGATTAGAAACTGTAATTAAAACTACGAAAAATTAATGATGGACTTAGAAAGATTTATGTGCCTTGGAATAAAAGTACTTTCAACTAGTTTAGATTTATATTTGCGACTTGTCAATTTTGCATATGGGCGTGTCATTTTTGAAATGAAGTAAGTATGCAGTTATTCAAGTGTGCAAAATACTCCTGATTTCTCTGAGCTACTGGCTTACACCAAAGCAGGATAACAGTGAGCCATTTGAGTCATTCCACTGTGGGTCTCTACCATGAGCCATGATTGCCATTTTAAAATGACTATGTCTAATCTATGACAAACCAGAAGAATTCTGTCAAACCAGTACCTTGGGGTTTTGTGTATTGCTCTGCCATTTCCCAAGACAGGATTGTGTCTGGCTGATTTTCTTAAACTAACTTCTTCTTGGTTTTAGACGGTTGCCCAGAAGGTGGCATAGAAGTGACCAGCTCGGTAGTACAATGAAAATAAATGGTTTTCTCCACCAAGATAATCATTCCATGAAAGGAGCATGTGGATACAGGCAGACAAGGTAGCTCTCACACACCTCATGTGAGAAGCATGAGCAATGGACAAGGAGAGCAAAGCAGAGGGGAATGATTTTAATTTTGGTCTTAATAATTATTGGCCAATAATTTTCTAAACAGCTATCACTTTTCCAGTTATTCTCTGCCTTTGATCTAGTTATCTCTGATTGACCACCCTTGTTAATTTTCTTAGCTCATGTAAATTACTGTTTGGAATTTTAAACTTTTTCTATGTAGTGGTTTCTTAAAAGAGTTTTTTAAAGACTATCTCAAAGGTTGAACCTGTTACGTTGTCCTAGCTTTCAAGTCTCTAAAATGATCAGATAAGTGTTAAGATTGTTAAACTTAAAAAAAATACACATTATCCTTGATAGTTTTTATTGTGAAATCAAACTCACACATATGTAAATGTCTCTGCTTGGATCACTTAACGACAAACATTTTATCATGTTAAATGTAAATGAATAGTAAGGTGGTGGAAATTTTTTTCAAATCCTTATCCCCTTCCCAATTAAGAAAACACATTTTCCAGATGGAACCAGGTGGTTCAGAATGTGACTGGTATTTCCGGTGAGCGCTGTGTTGGAATTGTGAGTGCAGGAGTAATCACGCTCCTTACTAAAAGAGGGAGCTATCTTCATATCTCCATTTGCATAATTGATCCAGTATGAAGTAAGTCCTGTAGCAGATGAGCACTCTGGGGATCCCTTGTTTGTCTCAGCATGTTCAATGTCTTGGAGGCATTATGCATCATGCCGATGTGTAAGTGCATCCTCCTCATGGCTTTCCTGGCTGCTCAACCAACCTTCTTAAACTAATGATAATACAATCAGAGACATAAAAATGCTTCTTGTGGACACATTTTTCATGTTATAATGATAGAGTGTTTATGACTCAGAGTCACCCCCTTCACTGCCGCTGCTTTCTTTAGCGACAGCAGGCAGTATAGGAAAGCAGGCAGCTGCAAAAGTTTCCTACCAAGATGAAAGTCACGAAATTCTTACTAAACATGGTTTGGCTATCAATGATGAAACAGGTCTGGATTCTTGGGGCTATGGCTCACAGAAGCACCATTGTCCCCATCTCTCGTCTGAATATTTTAAGGTCAGATTGCAATTCAGACACAAGCAGGTGGGAATCTCAAAAATGAGATGTGGTTTCATTAACCTGACTGTGTCGTTGGGGAAACTCCATGGTGGTGGTTGCTTTTCATTTTCTATTAAGCTATTTATGGTGCATATATAGAAACCAGAATCTTTTAGGGTAATGGGGCCAATCAGACATACACAAATTTTAAACACACACACACACAACTCTTTAAGAGTGCCCAGACCATGAGCAGTGGTGGCCACACACTTTGAAAAAGTTACAGCAGAGATACAAATGTGGAAATGCCTACCAGTAAACAAAGCAAGTAAATTATTTAGAGTTGCACATTCATATACTGTACTAAAAATGACTTTAATGTACACAAAATTAAAGGACTCATCTGAAGCCTAGGAAAATGACCTTCAAAGCACTGGGAGGCTGGAGCCAAGCCTAGGATGTGGTGGTCTGCGGGGCATTACTCTCTGCCCTAGATGCCTGCTTCTGAGAACAGTAGGTAGTAGGATTGAAGAGGGAGAGAGTGGGTGTGCTGGGTGGTGTGTACAAAGTCCATGTAGTGGAAAACATTATCTACCTTTCAGGGAGCTTAAGATTCATCCCACAAGTAATGGAAATTTACTGAAGAAGTGAAACAAACAAATATAAAAAGTATAATCAGGTTTGCCTTTTAGAAAGAGTTCTGCATACACAGGATAACTTTCTCAAGGGTATAATTAAGAGAAAGAAAATAAATTAGGATGCTATTTCTAACTCGAGTGATTGGGAGAGCAGTGACGACATTTGAGGACTTACGTAGGAGAAGCAGGTTTTAGAGAGAACGTAATCATTCACCTTGAGTGTGGCAAGTTTGATGTGTCCTTAGTGTATTCATGTAGAGATGTAAATGATTGACTGCACAAGTAAAAACAGTACAATAAAAATATTTGAAATATTGATTGGGGATTTATCAGAACAGAGATAATAGTAGGTAAACATTAATAGTAGGTAAACAAAAACATAAGAACGAATTGATCAATATATGTAGAATACTTAAAACTGTGGGGAGGCAATAATTAGCCTACAACAAAAAATGTCCAGTACCAGACTGATTCATAGCCAAATTCTACCAGAGGTACAAGGAGGAACTGGTACCATTCCTTCTGAAACTATTCCAATCAATAGAAAAAGAGGGAATCCTCCCTAACTCATTTTATGAGGCCAGCATCATCCTGATACCAAAGCCTAGCAGAGACACAACAAAAAAAGAGGACTTTAGATCAATATCCCTGATAAGCATCGATGCAAAAATCCTTAGTAAAATGCTGGCAAACTGAATCCAGCAGCACATCAAAAGCTTATCCACCATGATCCAGTGGGCTTCATCCCTGGGATGCAAGGCTGGTTCAACATACGCAAATCAATAAACATAATCCAGCATATAAACAGAACCAAAGACAAAAACCACTTGATTATCTCAATAGATGCAGAAAAGGTCTTTGACAAAATTCAACAGCCTTCATGCTAAAAACTATCAATAAATTAGGTATTGATGGGATGTTTCCCAAAATAATAAGAGCTATTTGTGACAAACCCACAGCCAATATCATACTGAATGGGCAAAAACTGGAAGCATTCCCTTTGAAAACTGGCACAAGACAGGGATGCTGTCTCTCACCACTCCTATTCAACATAGTGTTGGAAGTTCTGGCCAGGGCAATCAGGCAGGAGAAAGAAATAAAGGGTATTCAATTAGGAAAAGAGAAATTCCAGTTGTCCATGTTTGCAGATGACATGATTGTATATTTAGAAAACCCCATCGTCTCAGCCCAAAATCTCCTTAAGCTGATAAGCAACTTCAGCAAAGTCTCAGGATACAAAGTCAATGTGCAAAAATCACAAGCATTCTTATACATCAATAACAGACAGAGACTCAAATCATGAGTGAACTCCTATTAATAATTGCTTCAAAGAGAATAAAATACCTAGGAATCCAACTTACAAGGGATGGACCTCTTCAAGGAGAACTACAAACCACTGCTCAACGAAATAAAAGAGGATACAAACAAATGGAAGAACATTCCATGCTCATGGATAGGAAGAATCAATATTGTGAAAATGGCCATACTGCCCAAGATAATTTATAGATTCAATGCCATCCCCATCAAGCTACCAATGACTTTCTTCACAGAATTGGAAAAAACTACTTTAAAGTTCATATGGAACCAAAAAAGAGCCCCCATTTCCAAGACAATCCTAAGCCAAAAGAACAAAGCTGGAGGCATCACGCTACCTGACTTCAAACTATACTTCAAGGCTATCGTAACCAAAACAGCATGGTTCTGGTAACAAAACAGAGATATAGACCAAGGGAACAGAACAGAGCCCTCAGAAATAATACCACACATCTACAACCATCTGATCTTTGACAAACCTGACAAAAACAAGCAATGGGGAAAGGATTCCCTACTTAATAAATGGTGCTGGGAAAACTGGCCAGCCATATGTAGTAAGCTGAAACTGGATCCCTTCTTACACCTTATACAAAAATTAATTCAAGATGGATTAAAGACTTAAATGTTAGACCTGAAACCATAAAAATCCTAGAAGAAAACCTAGGCAATACCATTCAGGACATAGGCGTGGACAAGGACTTCATGACTAAAACACCAAAAGCAATGTCAACAAAAGCCAAAATTGACAAATGGGATATAATTAAACTAAAGAGCTTCTGCACAGCAAAAGAAACTCCCATCAGAGTGAACAGGTCACCTACAGAATGGGAGAAAATTTTTGCAATCTACTCATCTGACAAAGGGCTAATATCCAGAATCTACAAAGAACTCAAACAAACTTACAAGAAAAAGACAACCACATCAACAAGTGGGTGAAGGATATGAACAGACACTTCTCAAAAGAAGACATTTATGCAGCCAACAGACACATGAAAAAATGCTCATCATCACTGGCCATCACAAAAATGCAAATCAAAACCACAATGAGATACCATCTCACACCAGTTAGAATGGCCATCATTAAAAAGTCAGGAAACAACAGGTGCTGGAGAGGATGTGGAGAAATAGGAACACTTTTACACTGTTGGTGGGACTGTAAACTAGTTCAACCATTGTGGAAGACAGTGAGGCGATTCCTCAAGGATCTAGAACTAGAAATACCATTTGACCCAGCCATCCCATTACTGGGTATATACCCAAAGGATTATAAATCATGCTGCTATAAAGACACATGCACACGTATGTTTATTGCAGCACTATTCACAATAGCAAAGACTTGGAACCAACCCAAATGTCCATCAATGATAGACTGGATTAAGAAAATGTGGCACATATACACCATGGAATACTATGCAGCCATAAAAAAGGATGAGTTCATGTCCTTTGTGGAGACATGGATGAAGTTGGAAACCATCATTCTCAGCAAACTATCGCAAGGACAAAAAACCAAATACCGCATGTTCTCACTCATAGGTAGGAATTGAACAATGAGAACACTTGGACACAGGAAGGGGAACACCACACCCCAGGGCCTGTTGTGGGGTGCGGGGAGTGGGGAGGGTTAGCATTAGGAGATATACCTAATGTAAAGACGAGTTAATGGGTACAGCACACCAACATGGCACATGGATACATACGTAACAAACCTGCACTTTGTGCACATGTGCCCTAGAACTTAAAGTATACTAATAATTAAAAAAAACTGTGGGGAGATTTGGTCAAAGGGTACAGTATCTGTTACAGGATGAATAAGTTCTGGAGACCAATTGTACAGCATGAAAACTGTAGTTAATAGTAATGCATTGTATGACTATTTCCAAGAGAGTACATCTTAAATGTTCCCATCACACACACGAAAATAACTCTATTAGGTGATGGACATATTAGTTAGCTTGATTTGTGGTAATCATTTCACAATGTATACATATTTCAAAACATCACATTGTAGACCCGTAGTGTATACAATTTTTACCTGAAGTTATATCTACATAAAGATAAAAAGGGATACTTAAAACTATTTCTGGCACGTGGCACATTGTACAATTGGCCTTCTATCACTATGGGTTCCACATTCTCAGATTCAATCAACTTTGGATTGAAAATATATAAAAACAATAATAAAAAGCGTAAGAATATAATGATAAAAATAAAAAACAATACAGTGTAAGAACTCTTTATGTAGCCTTTACATTGTATGAGGTATTATAAATAATCTAGAGATGATTTAAAGTTATGGGAAGATGTTAGTGGATTATATGTAAATACTCTTGTCATTTTATATTGGGGACTTGAGCATTTGTGAATTTTGGTATGGGGGGAGGTATCCTAGAAGCAATGCTCTGTGGATACCAAGGGACTACTGTATGCACTAAATAAATGTCTGTTCTTAATGATTACTATAATTATACTCTCCAATGAAATTTCTTTTCTTAAAAGCACTTATGTAGATCTTTGATTACGTATTCATCTCCATGATTATTAGGTTGAATATCCTTCCTAAGAGGGAACAAACTCCATGAGGGCAGAGACTGAATCTGTTTTAGTTGTCTTTTGTTTGTTTTTAATTATTTTTATTTTGAAATACTTTCAGACTTCCAGAAAATTCCCAAAAATAGTACAGAGAATTCTTGTACATTCTTCCTCTAGTATCCCCTAATGTTAAAATCTTCTATAACCACAGTACAATTATTGAAACCAAGAAGTTAAAACTGATAAACAATGCTCTTGACTGAACCATATAGCTTATTTGAATTGCCAGTTTCCCTCCAGTATGTCTTTCTTCTAGTCCAGGATCCAATCCAGGATCCTACATTGCACTCGGTGGACTTGTCCCCCTAGTCTCCTTCAATCTGTGATGGTTATTCTGTCCTCCTTTGTCTTTTTAGACTTTAACACCTTTGAAGGGTACTAGTCTTCAATATACACTCCACTTGGATTTGTCTGGTGATTTCTCATATTAGATTGTAGCTGCATTTTTGGCAAGAATACTACAGAAATCCTATTTTACCTTACCAGTTCACCCCCAGGGGGCACATACTGTCACTGTGTCCTATTATTGGTGATATTAACGTGGATCACTTGATTGCAATAGTCTGCTAGGTTTCTTTACTATAAAGTTACTAGTCTATTTTTGATCACCATTGTGTCTTCAACTCTGCACAATGCCTGGCACATAATAATTAATTATTAAACATTTACTCATAAATAAACGAATGCTCACTGCGTAAATTTTTCTCCTCAACGGAGGGCAGCTGAGCAATGCACTGCCTTTCTGTTTGCCCAAGCTGGGCACACCCCCTGTTGGAAGCAGTGGTTGTAATTTCCAAGATTTTCCTTGAAAAGAGCAAATAGGTGCTGCACTTCTCCCCTCGTATGACATCAAGGCTGTATTTACTAAACGCACAGATTGATCATTATCTGTTGTGGGGATGGGGTCCCAATTATTTTGTGAAAATGTGGAGTAGTTGAGATGAGGTCACATGGCTCTGGAAGTCAGAATCCGAAGAAATCATGGATCACCTTTTCATTTTTTCACTTTGAGACAGTTTTCTTTCCACAGGGTAAAGGCAGAGTCCACATTTAAGAAATACTTCAATGACAAGAAGTTTACAGGCAGGAGAGCTAGTGAGCTCTGTCAGGCTTTTGTATAAATTCTTGAGTCTTAGAAATATTATTATAAATATTACACATTTCTCCATTTCCGTAGTTAAAGGATAAAAATTGAAAATGTTCTTATCCCCAATCCTAATTTACTCAGTAATTAATCTGAAATGAAAGCTAATTTCTTAGCTTACTTTGACAAATATTTTAGAACAAAGGGGTTACTTTAATTTTTTTAACTGACTCGCTAATCTATTTTTGATGACACTAATCTTTTTTGGCTGGAGGCAGTGGCTGAGTGGCCTCCACATCACCGTTGTTCAACCTAGACTCCCTGGAGCCAGAGGTTCAAATCCTAGCGGGGTCACCCCAGCAGAAGGCTGATAAATTGAGTGCCTTGTGATGTAGTCCTGACAGAGAGGCGATCTCTCAGCAGTACTCTTGAAAGCTTAAGTTTTCTCTGGACATTAATGACCCCGAAACAAAATAGACCACAGTGTCCAAAGCATATTTCTTATTAGTCCTCCAACCCCAAATGCATGAGAGAATGTTTATGATAGAGGGGGGAGGTTAATCGTGTTGAAAAAGACCAACTATGCCAAACACTAGAAGATCCCAAACAGGTGTAAGTGGAAGACAAATCTCCTGCAAGCCTCAACAGCATACACAAATCCAACCTTCTCGCCAGCAGTAGTGGAATCCCATGCCTTTTGACATTAAATATTCCTTCTGAAACAGATAGTAAAATATGCTTAGAAAGTACAAAGACAGAAGTGTGTTATGGAAATTTAGGCCCCGTAGAAATGGTGCAAGTGAAAATTGTGAACCAGTCCCGACATTCTCTCTTCATTGTATTTCCCTATGGTGTCTCTCTTCACCAACACACACAGACATACACAGGCAAACACAGTGAGCTAATGCATGCTCATGAGGCATAAAAATGTCAGTGGAAGACATTGTTTTCTAACACATTATTCGGTAAGCATGTGATTACAGTAAGGGAAGAAACCCAGCCAGCTTTCTGGAGATCTGGGGTGAAAAATAAGTAAGTCAGTCTCACTTCACAAATTTCACCAAGGAAAGCCATGCAGTTTGTATGGACCTTCTTTTAATTGTATTACACACTCACACACACTCACACAAGGGATGTTAAATACATGTGTAATATGTAAATAGGTGATGTGTAAATACACACACCGATCTAATACATGCACACTTACATATACATTCTCTATTTCATTATCTTTCTGGGTTTATGTTTTCTACCTGAAATTATCAAAGAAGTAATTGTTCATAATCAGAAGTATAACTAACACAGTTATGTTACTTATGGGCTATGGAAATAGTTACTCAATTATTAACTGAATTTATTTTCCGTCGGGTTCAACTCATTCATTTATTTTTCATTCAACAAATGTTAATAAACACTTTTGGTCAAAGTAGCATTCCATTCACTTTACCTCTGTTGCAGTTGTGCCATTTGTGTGTGTGGGGGGGGTATGTGTGTGTGTGTGTGTGTGTGTGTGTGCAAGCATGCATACCTCACAATTCATCTAGATGTTAACCTTCTAAAAGTCAAGAATAATGACTACAGAAGAACAAGTAAAATTATCCACAGACTAGTGAGTTCAGCTCCAGGGCAAATGCTAAAGGAATACGATTTCAATATTCCAATGATGACCAAACCGAAAAATTGTTTATAAAACCAGAAAAAAATAGAAATATGCCATATGACCTCTCTGGACAACACTATTTTTAGTGCCAGTCCAAAGTGGAGTAAAATTGCATTTACAAAGAAAGTATTTATTAATGGCGTTAGGAAGAATTTCCTGGCTCGAAGTCTTGTGAAAGAATAGAACATTGCCTTCCCTTTTTGAAGAGTAGATTCTTACAATTTAAGAGCTGAGAAGCACTATAAAAATTATCCAATTCATTGCCTTTTAATCTTTTTTGGGGTCATGTACCCCTTTTAGAATCCAATTAAAACCATAGACTTTCCTCCCCCTAAAAAAAAACACATACAAAATGTGGTATAATATTTCAGAGGGTTTATGCATGCCCCCTTAACCTCAACTATAACTCAAGGTTATGAACAGTTTATCTATTCAATATTCCTCTTGTACAGATAAATAAACTAAAGCTCAGTGGTTAGGTAATCCCATTGTACAGGTGAATAAACTAAAGCCCAGAGGTTAGATAATGAATATTATGCACTGAATTATGTTTCCCAAAACTTCATATCTTGAAGTCCTAACCCTCAAAAGGTGGCTGTATTTGGAGTTAGGGCCTTTAAAGAGGTAGTTGTGTTAAAAGAAGGTCATTAGTGTGGTCATTAATCCAATAAGACTGGTGTCCTCATATGAATCAGAAATTTGGACACAGAAACGTACAGAGGGAGGATCATGTGAAGATGCAGGAAGATAAGCCAACTACAAGCCAAAAAAAGAGGCTTCAGAAGAAACAACCCTGCCAACCTCTTGATCTCAGACTTCCAGCCTCCAGAACTGGGAAAGAAAATTATATTATTTAAGCCAACCAGGTTGTGGTACCTTGTTACAGTAACCCTAGCAAGCTAATACAGGTAATAAATCCAAGTTATTTAACTATCTAATGATAGAATCAGAAATGGTATCAGACTTCTCTCTAATCCAATTCTCTTTCAAGTGTTGTATGTCTTTGAATGGAAAGTAATGAAACAGATACACTGATATTCCAAGGTTACTTTTCTCCCACTAACTCTGTAATATTATTCATTTATAGAGTTAAAATTTTTAAATGCCGTTTGTCAAATCTTCTAAACACTTGTAAAATTAGGGAAAAGAAGTTATGCTCTGATTCATTAGAAAAAATTTAAACATAATTGTTTACAATGAAAATTTTGTAAATATTCTTTGTAAATGGTGAGTCTCCCCAATCCCAACTCTTAAATAAATGTCTATAATACTAAGATGTTTTAGTATGAGTCCTTTTCCATTTATAGTTCAGAATAAGTCATTGTAATCAGTAAGAGTCAAAACTGAGTATGGAATCCCATCTAGAAGGGGCCCCATCATATCACAAATGAGATTATGCTTCAGGTATAATTAGTTTAGTTGGCTAAATGCAAGACCTCAAAATTAAAGTACCTTAATTTTAATCTCTGTTACTCCACTAATTAGAGTAGTGACCTTGGGTGAGTTTCTCATCCTCTCTAAGTTTTAACACCTTCTTCAATAGTGTGAGGATAATAGTAATCTCCATAACAGAGGGTTATTGTGAGGATTAAATAAAATTATATCTATATATGTGTGTGTGTGTGTGTGTATGTGCCCAAACTAAATATCTGATATACGAAATATACAAATATTTTAAAATCTGCAAAATATACAAAATTAACCCCAAAACAATTATAGGCATAAGAATACCTAAAATTATACAACTTCTAGAAAAACACATAAAAGGAAATCTGTGTGGCTTAGGGTTCTGCAAAGATTTTTAGATCATACACAGAAAGTACAATCCATAAAAAAATTGGTCTTCCTCAAAATTAAAAACTTCTGCTCTTCAAAGGACACCGTTAAATGAAAAAGCAAGCCACAGAATGCAAGAAAATATTTGCAAAATGCATATCTGTTAAAGGACTTGTATCAGAATATACGAGGAATTCTTACAACTCAATAAAAAGATATTTTTATTGAGTTTTTTAAAAGGCAAAATATTTGAACATATATTTCATCAAAGAAGGCATACGAATGGCAAATAAACAAATGAAAGATACTTAACATCATTAGTCATCAGGGAAATTAAAATTAAAATTACACTAAGAATCTACTTCACACCCACCAAAATGACTGATGCCATAAAGACCCACTACAGCAAGTGTTGGAGAGGATGTGGAGCAACTGGAACTCTCATGTATCACTGATGGGAAAGCAAATTGGTACAGCTACTTAAGAAAACCATTTCTCAGTTGCTTAGAAAGTCAAATGTAACACCTACCATATTACTCATCAATTCAACTCTTTGCTATTTACCCAAGAGAAATAAAAACAGGCAGACACAAAAACTTGCAGCACAATTGTTGATAACAGGCTCATCATGATACTGAATGCTGAGGTTGGAAGGAAAGATGGACTCCAAAGAGATCAAAGGAATCTCTTGGCGGTGACAGAAATGTTCTTTTTCTTGAGTATGGCTGTGTTTCATGGCTGTATACGTCTTTCAAAAGTCAAAAGATTATATATATTTAGTAGATACATTTTGTTGCATGTAAATTATACCTCAGTCAAGTTTAAACAAACAAATAATGCTAGACCAGGAGGCAGGACATTGAAGCATGAGTTCCTGTTCTGTTCCTACAGGCCATTTGCAAGTTACTAAACTTTTTGGACTCTAAATTGTCATGGAACAGATTGTCTGTAAAGCACTATGCTTACATGAAATGTTACCACACTTTGAATTAATGTATTACTAAGGTACAACACAGAAGCTGAAGTCAGACTGTTTGTTTGACAAGAAGTTTACAGCCTGGCTCCACTACTTAATAGCTGTCTGATCTTAGACAATTTACTTTACCTTTCTGTGTGGCATTTCCTGATCTGTAAGATGAAAATATTAATGAGAAGTTAACATATCAATATAAGAACAGTGCTTAGAAAACTGCCTGGCACTTAAGCAAGTATTTGTTTTTATGGTTAGCAAACATTATTGTTAAGAGCACAAATGTAGGGTGTAAATCCTGGCTCTGCACATTTTGGTGTAGGCAAGCTTCTTTGAGTGACCAACATTCCCAGTTTGACTGGCATATTAGTTTGCTAGGGCTGTGTGTTAGTCAGGGTTCTCTAGAGGGACAGAACTAATAGGAAATATGTATATATGAAAGGGAGTTTATTAAGGAGAAGTGACTCACATGATCGCAAGGTAAAGTCCCACAGTAAACTGTCTGCAAGTCGAGGAGCACAGAAGCCAGTGGTGAATCAGTCTGAGTCCCAAAACCCGAAAAGTAGGGAATCCGACAGTGCAGCCTTCAGTCTCCACAACGACTGTTGTAAGTCCAAGAGTCCAAAAGCTGAAGAACTTGAAGCCTGATGTTCAAGAGCAGGAAGCATCCAGCACAGGAGAAAGATGAAGACTTGAAGACTCAGCAAGTCTGCTCTTCCATCTTCTCCTGCCTGCTTTATTCTAGCCACACTAGCAGCTGATTAGATGGTGCCTGCTTAGACTGAGGGTGGATCTTCCTCTCCCAGTCCACGGACTCAAATGTTAATCTCCTTTGGCAACACCCTCACAGATACATCCAGGAACAATACTTTGCATCCTTCAATCCAATCAAGTTGACACTCAGTATTAACTGTCACAGGCTGCCATAACACAATATCACAGACTAGCGGCTTAAAGAACATGCATGTATTTTCCCACAGTTACAGAAGCTAAAGTCCAAGGTCAAGAGGGCCAGCAGAGTTGTTTCTTCTGTGTCCTTTCTCCTTGACTTGTAGATGGCTGCCTTCTCCCTATGTCTTGACATGGGCTTTTCTATGTACATGTCTGTCCATATTTCCTCTTCTTATAAGGATTTCCAGTCCTGCTGGGCTAGAGCCCACCCTAATGATCTCATTTTAACTTAGTTCTCCATTTGAAAACCCTATCTCAGCTGGGTGTGGTAGCTCATGCCTATAATCCCAGTGCTTTGGGAGACCAAGGCAGTAGGATTACATGAGATCAGGAGTTGGAGACAAGCCAGGGCAACATAGTGAGACCCTGTCTCTACATTTTGAAAAAAAGTAACCAGGCATGGTGTTATGCACTTTAGTCCCAGCTACTCAGGACAGTGAAGTGGAAGGATTGCTTAAACCCAAGAGTAAAGGGAGCTATCATTGCACCACCACACTCCAGCCTGGGTGACAGAGCAAGTCCCTATCTCTAAAATAATAAATAGATTAATAGATATTAACACAAACTCTATCTTCAAATATGGTCATATTCTGAAGTACTGAGGGTTAGAATCTGAATTTGGTGGAGTGGAGACATCAATGAGCTTGAACTGAAGGGTTCCCAGAACATGAGACTTTCTGTGCGAAAACTAGGAGAGTCCTGGGCAGATTGGAATGATTGGTCACGTACATTTAGCTCTTAACTTCTCTATGATGAAATTTGTCCGTGAGTAAATTAATGAATATGGTAGAGCCTACCACCAAATGTTTTGAAAATTAAAATGGGTAAATATATTTGAATTACTTGAAAAAGTGCCTTGCCCATAGAACGAGGATTTGTTATTATGTAAATTTAATAAAGATGAGATGATTCAAGGGATTTGAAATTAATGACCTCAGGATCTCTTGAGGTCAAAAAGTCCAAGGGCTTCTTGTTAACAGAAATGTTGAGAAGTACAATAGATCAATAGGCTAATAAGATAATCAAGATTTTGGCAATTTACTGAGAAATGTTGCAGTACTGTCTCTTACGTGCCCAAAGTGTGGATTCTGCTTATTACTCCAACATACGGTCTAATAAATTAGAGTGACCTTAAATATTCCCCTGGGCATGTTTAAATTCTCCATTTGTAATGAATAAGCTTTAAAAAATAAAACAAATAAACTGGAGATGGGAGGGAGTACTATGTCCATGTCAGTCATAGCTCAAATGCTTTGTCTTCAACAGATGGCAGATTTCCTCTCCTATTTCCCATATTGAAAAGTTCCTATTTGACTGACTTTTCCCAGGGTCATTACATCTTTTATGTAATGAAGAATATAGCTATATACAGCAGTCTCTCAAAATTTCTTAATTCTTCAATTCAACTATTACTGAAATGAATGTCTTTGTTAATTAAAAGAAATTATTGCATTATAGTATATGTATCTTTGAATCCCAAGAAAGTTTCCTGCCTTTCTTTGGGAGCCTATTGGTCATGACTATCATGTAATTCTGATTACTGTCAATAAGGCAAGGATCTTGAGATGCTTTAAAGAGTAAGAACCAGACCAGACTGATGAAGAATATATTTGCCCCTTATGTAATAAAAATGAAGCAAGCCTGAAAACTTTGTTTTGAATAATCCGAAAAGGTTCATTTCATCTCCCCACCTAGATAGCCAGAAAGATGGAAACACAGTTTTAGGTGTGTGAGATCGTGAGCATATCTGAAAAGAAGCATGTTTTAATTAGAAGGATTTTGAATGTCAAGTGAGAACTGACTATGGAATACCGTGGAAAGAGGGTGCAAGCTTAATTCTCCTATCCACATGCTATTTACTCTGAAGTTCAGAGAACAAAACATACAATTGCAATAGATAGATATTAACTTGCATAGCAACCCTGAATGAGTCTCAGACCACATAAGACTTAGACCCCTTTGGATTTTACCCTTAGAATAAACACTCAAGCCCTGCATAACATATAAGGTACCACATGACCCAGCCCCTTTTTTCTTCTCTCACTTGTCTTATTCCATCTGTACTCTAGGCACAGTGGCCTTCCTTTTTGTTCCCCTAATATATCATGATCCCATCCATTGCCATAAATTTAAATACTGTCTCTACACTAATGACTCCAAAATTTTTATCACCAGCCATGGTGATAAGAAACATGAGCTCTCTCCTGAGTTCAAAACCCATATACTCAACAGTCCACTTGACATCCTCACTTTGATAGGCAGAAGCTATCTTAGATCTAACTTATCTAACTTGTTCAGCCCCTAGAAGCAGACTCTGAAATAAATATGTACGTTCAAATTATTTATTTAGAAGATGATACCAGGGAGCACTGGGAAGAGAGTGGTGAGTAAGATAGAAAAAGATAGAAAGCCAATTAAAGATGCATTTTTTTAGCAGGTTTCTACTGTGGACAACTGGGGCACAACCGTCCTGGGAAACTCCAGGAGACTGTGTAGAACATGCTTCTTAATTACTCCACTCAAAAGCTGAGGAAGCTGGTGGATTTATTCAGCAACCCCAACTTCATTAGCTCTGAGACACTCTGGAAGATATAACCCCATGGCATTTCCAGCTTCCTTACACCACAGGCTTGAGAGAGAGTTTTTGGAGGGAGAGTTGCAGGTGCTTGCCTGTTGTGTACGGAATGTTTCATACGTTGAAATTCTAACCCCCAGTGTGATAGTATTAGCAGGTAGCATCTTTAGGAGGTAATTAGGTCAGGAGAGTGGAGCCTTCTAGAATGAGACGAGTGTCCTTATAAAAAGAGACATGAGCAAGCTTGCTTCCTCTCATTGCTCTCCACCACGTGAGGATACAGCAAGACAATGGCCATCTGCACAGCAGCAAGGGAGCTCTCACTAGAACCCAACCATGCTGGCACCATGGTCTCAGATTTGTCAGCTTCCAGAATTGAAGGAATTAAATTTCTGTTCTTCCAGCCGCCTAGAAAATGGCATTTTTGTTACAGTGGCTTGAGCTGACCAATACACTGCCTTTAGATGCCATTGGTATAGTCAGGGTCTGTGAATGCAAGGGGTATATGGGTGTGATACAAACTACATCTGCTACACTGTCCAAGGTAGAATCCTTTCTTGGGACTTCTCCCTTTCAGTTAAAATGGCACCCCCATTCATCAAGTTGCTCAGGTAAAAACATGTTATCATATATGGTTCTGTATTAGTCTGTTCTCATACTGCTATGAAGAAATACCCGAGGCTGGATAATATAAAGAAAAGGAGGTTTATTGGACTCACAGTTCCAAATGCCTGAGGTGGCCATGCAATCATGGCGGAAGGCAAAGGAGAAGCAAAGGCACGTCTTACATGGTGGCAGGCAAGACAGCATGTGCAGGGGAAATGCCCTTTTAAAAAACCATCAGTTCTCATAAGACTCATTCACTATCACAAGAATAGCACAGGAAAAACCTGCCCCATGATTCAATTACCTCTGATCAGCTCCATCCCATGACACATGGGGATTCTGGGAGCTAAAATTCAAAATGAGATTTGGGTGGGGACACAGTCAAACCATATCAAGTTCCTCTTCTCTTTACCATGTTCCACATCCAAATCCATCTGTCAGGTTTGGGCAGCTCTATTCTGAGTTACTCTTCTCTCTTTGAACACTCCCAAACACCTCTACAGGTACCACCTTAGTTCAATCCACATCATCTTTCATTTGGATCACTGTTACATAGCTTTTTCTAACTTGTCTCCCTCTTTAATTTTATACCGAGTGTATTTTTTAAATCCACATTTTGAAATACACATTTATTTTTTAAATGTAAGTCAGACATGTCCTTCCCATTGTTGAAATCCTCCAGTGTTTTCCAGATTCCCATCACACTTAGAGTAAAATTTGAACTCTGTACTGTGGCATATTAAGTCCTATGTGGCCCTGTCTCCCAGACTTCACTGCCTACCTCTTTTTCTCACACGTGATATGTTCAAGCCATGTTGGCCACCTGGCTACCGTTTGAACACACTAAGCCCCTTTTTCCCATAAGCACTTTATATTTGATGCTTCTCTGTCTTCAGATTTTTGCATAGATGCCTCCTTGCCATTATTCATATCTGTTTCAATAGTAACCCTTAAGAGAGGCATTTTCTAAATGCTGTCTCTAAAACATCCTCCTCACATACAGATACCCTAGTACTTCCCCTGCTTTATTTTTTTCATAGTACTTGTTAGCTGAAATTATGACATTTATCCACCTTTTCCTTTGTTTTGTTTCCTCCACCAAAGTATAAGTTTTGTGAGGACATAGACTTTATCTATCTCATCCAATGCTGTATTCACAGCATCCCAGTATAGGCACATGCACATAGTCAATTAAGATTTACTGCATGGGCCGGCTGCCCTGGCTCACATCTGTAATCTCAGCACTTTGGGAGATCAACGCAGGCACATCACTTGAGGACAGGAGTTCGAGACCAGCCTGGCCAACATGGCAAAACATCGTCTCTATTAAAAATACAAAAATTAGCCAGGTGTGCTGACACAAGCCTGTAATCCCAGCTACTCAGGAGGCTGAGGCATGAGGATCACTTGAACCCAGGAGGCAGAAGTTGCAGTGAGCCGAGATGGCACGACTGCACTCCAGCCTGGGTGACAGAGTGAGACTCTGTCTCAAACAAACAAACAAAAAGATTTACTGCGAAGAACCAAAGAAGAAATATTATTTTCCGCTATAGCGGCTTGTAAAAGCTGGTTCCTGTGATTGTAATCTATGCTCTCATCCTGCGTCCCACTTTTTTTTCCCCCGGTTTCTTCTACTTATTCTTCAGATATCAGCTCAAACATTTCCTCAGAGAGGTCTCCCCCACCCCAACTGCTCCCATTCTCCAAAGTGGGTCAGCATCTCTCTCAATTACACATTCTTTCAGGGTTCTCTGTACCTTTCCTTCATTCAAGCATTTATCATTGTTTATAACTGTAATTTATTCAGGTGATGATTTAATTAAAACCTGTCTCTTTTTTTAAATCATAACCTCCATGAGTATATGGAGAAAGTCTGGCCTTGTTTATTATATATCTCAGCAATTAGAAAAGTGGCTGGCCCATTTTGGGGTTTTACTAAGCCTTTTTGAATAAAAAAAGTGATAAGAAATAGAGACATGCTGAAGGTGGAATGGGCTTAAGTTTTATTAAAAGATATGAGTTTTGACCTTGGGCTTCAAAGAATTAAGGAAATACTTATATTCAAAACATATTCATGCACAAACATTCACAAAGAAGCTGTAGTAAGGCCCACACATAAACACATTGTCAAATCAAAGAATACTTTCTCACTTTGTTCCCTTGTAAAATTTTTCATACATTGAAAAATCATTACATGAGAATATGAATGCAGACTTTTATGCCTTATTGAGTTTTCCTCTGTAGAAATTTGTCGACCTATACAAAAGCAACACATAAATCTTTCCTGCACCATGTTTTGAATCAAGGATTCAGACTCTTATTGACTCCAAGTCAATGACATGCAGGCTCAAAAGATCATTTCTGTCATATAATTCTCTTTTTTTTAGTATTATACTTTAAGTTCTAGGGTACATGTGCACAACATGCAGGTTTGTTACATATGTATACCTGTGCCATGTTGGTGTGCTGCACCCATTAACTCGTCTTTACATTAGGTATATCTCCTAATGCTATCCCTCCCCCCTCCCCCCACCCCATGACAGGCCCTGGTGTGTGGTGTTCCCCTTCCTGTGTCCAAGTATTCTCATTGTTCAATTCCCACCTATGAGTGAGAACATGCGGTGTTTGGTTTTTTGTCCTTGTGATAGTTTGCTGAGAATGATGGTTTCCAACTTCATCCATGTCTCTACAAAGGACGTGAACTCATCCTTTCTTATGGCTGCATAGTATTCCATGGTGTATATGTGCCACATTTTCTTAATCCAATCTATCATTGATGGACATTTGGGTTGGTTCCAAGTCTTTGCTATTGTGAATAGTGCCGCAATAAACATATGTGTGCATGTATCTTTATAGCAGCATGATTTATAATCCTTTGGGTATATACCCAGTAATGGGATGGCTGGGTCAAATGGTATTTCTAGTTCTAGATCCTTGAGGAATCGCCTCACTGTCTTCCACAATGGTTGAACTAGTTTACAGTCCCACCAACAGTGTAAAAGTGTTCCAATTTCTCCACATCCTCTCCAGCACGTGTTGTTTCCTGACTTTTTAATGATGGCCATTCTAACTGGTGTGAGATGGTATCTCATTGTGGTTTTGATTTGCATTTCTCTGATGGCCAGTGATGATGAGCATTTTTTCATGTGTCTTTTGGCTGCATAAATGTCTTCTTTTGAGAAGTGTCTGTTCATATCCTTCGCCCACTTGTTGATGGGGTTGTTTTTTTGTTGTAGGTTTGTTTGAGTTCTTTGTAGATTCTGGATATTAGCCCTTTGTCAGATGAGTAGATTGCAAAAATTTTCTCCCATTCTGTAGGTGACCTGTTCACTCTGATGGTAGTTTCTTTTGCTGTGCAGAAGCTCTTTAATTTAATTATATCCCATTTGTCAATTTTGGCTTTTGTTGCCATTGCTTTTAGTGTTTTAGTCATGAAGTCCTTGCCCATGCCTCTGTCCTGAATGGTATTGCCTAGGTTTTCTACTAGGGTTTTTATGGTTTTAGGTCTAACATGTAAATCTTTAATCCATCTTGAATTAATTTTTGTATAAGGTGTAAGGAAGGGATCCAGTTTCAGCTTACTACATATGGCTGGCCAGTTTTCCCAGCACCATTTATTAAGTAGGGAATCCTTTCCCCATTGCTTGTTTTTGTCAGGTTTGTCAAAGATCAGATGGTTGTAGATGTGTGGTATTATTGCTGAGGGCTCTGTTCTGTTCCTTTGGTCTATATCTATGTTTTTTTACCAGTACCATGCTGTTTTGGTTACTGTAGACTTGTAGTATAGTTTGAAGTCAGGTAGCATGATGCCTCCAGCTTTGTCCTTTTGGCTTAGGATTGACTTGGCAATGTGGGCTCTTTTTTGGTTCCATATGAACTTTGAAGTAGTTTTTTCCAATTCTGTGAAGAAAGTCATTGGTAGCTTGATGGGGATGGCATTAAATCTATAAATTACCTTGGGCAGTATGGCCATTTTCACGATATTGATTCTTCCTATCCATGAGCGTGGAATGTTCTTCCATTTGTTTGCGTCCTCTTTTATTTCGTTGAGCAGTGGTTTGTAGTTCTCCTTGAAGAGGTCCTTCACATCCCTTTTAAGTTGGATTCCTAGGTACTTTATTCTCTTTGAAGCAATTGTGAATGGGAGTTCACTCATGATTTGGCTCTCTGTTTGTCTGTTATTGGTGTATAAGAATGCTTGTGATTTTTGCACATTGATTTTGTATCCTGAGACTTTGCTGAAGTTGCTTATCAGCTTAAGGTGATTTGGGGCTGAGAGGATGGGGTTTTCTAGATATACAATCATGTCATCTGCAAACAGGGACAATTTGACTTCCTCTTTTCCTAATGAATACCCTTTATTTCTTTCTCCTGCCTGATTGCCCTGGCCAGAACTTCCAACACTATGTTGAATAGGAGTGGTGAGAGACAGCATCCCTGTCTTGTGCCAGTTTTTGAAGGGAATGCTTCCAGTTTTTGCCCATTCAGTATGATATTGACTGTGGGTTTGTTGTAAATAGCCCATTATTTTGAGATACGTCCCATCAATAGCTAACTTATTGAGAGTTTTTAGCTGAAAGGCTGCTGAATTTTTCAAAGGCCTTTTCTGAATCTATTGAGATAATCATGTGGTTTTTGTCTTTGGTTCTGTTTATATGCTGGATTACATTTATTGATTTGCGTATGTTGAACCAGCCTTGCATCCCAGGGATGAAGCCCACTTGATCATGGTGGATAAGGTTTTTGATGTGCTGCTGGATTCGGTTTGCCAGTATTTTACTAAGTATTTTTGCATCAATGTTCATCAGGGATATTGGTCTAAAATCCTCTTTTTTTGTTGTGTTTCTGCCAGGCTTTGGTATCAAGATGATGCTGGCCTCTTAAAATGAGTTATGGAGGATTCTCTCTTTTTCTATTGAATGGAATAGGTTCAGAAGGAATGGTACCAACTCCTCCTTGTACCTCTGGTAGAATTCGGCTGTGAATCCTTCTGGTCATGGACTGTTTTTGGTTGGGAAGCTATTAATTATTGCCTCAACTTCAGAGCCTGTTATTGGTCTATTCAGAGATTCAACTTCTTCCTGTTTAGTCTTGGAAGGGTGTATGTGTTGAGGAATTTATCCATTTCTTCTAGATTTTCTAGTTTATTTGCATAGAGGTGTTTATAGTATTCCCTGATGGTAGTTTGTATTTCTGTGGGATCGGTGGTGGTATCCCCTTTATCATTTTTTATTTTGTCTATTTGATTCTTCTCTGTTTTCTTCTTTATTAGTCTTGCTAGCGGTCTATCAATTTTGTTGATCTTTTCAAAAAACCAGCTCTTGGATTCATTGATTTTTTGAACGATTTTTTTGTGTCTCTATCTCCTTCAGTTCTTCTCTGATCTTATTTAGTTCTTGCCTTCTGCTAGCTTTGAATGTGTTTGTTCTTTCTTCTCTAGTTCTTTTAATTGTGATGTTAGGGTGTCAATTTTAGATCTTTCCTGCTTTCTCTTGTGGGCATTTAGTGCTATAAATTTCCCTCTACACACTGCTTTAAATGTATCCCAGAGATTCTGGTATGTTGTGTCTTTGTTCTCGTTGGTTTCAAAGAACATCTTTATTTCTGCCTTCATTTTGTTATATACCCAGTAGTCATTCAGGAGCAGGTTGTTCAGTTTCCATGTAGTTGAGTGGTTTTGAGTCAGTTTCTTAATCCTGAGTTCTAGTTTGATTGCACTGTGGTGTGAGAGACAGTTTGTTATAATTTCTGTTCTTTTACATTTGCTTTACTTCCAACTATGTGGTCAATTTTGGAATAAGTGCGATGTGGCGCTGAGAAGAGTGTATATTCTGTTGATTTGGGGTGGAGAGTTCTGTAGATGTCTATTAGGTCTGCTTGGTGCAGAGCTGAGTTCAATTCCTGGATATCCTTGCTAACTTTCTGTCTCGTTGATCTGTCTAATGTTGAAAGTGGGGTGTCAAACTCTCCCATTGTTATTGTGTGGGAGTCTAAGTCTCTTTGTAGGTCCCTAAGGACTTGCTTTATGAATCTGAGTTCTCCTGTATTGGGTGCATATATATTTAGGATAGTTAGCTCTTCTTGTTGAATTGATCCCTTTACCGTTATGTAATGGCCTTCTTTGTGTCTTTTGATCTTTGTTGGTTTACAGTCTGTTTTATCAGAGTAGGATTGCAAGCCCTGCCTTTTTTTTGTTTTCCGTTTGCTTGGTAGATCTTTGTCCATCCCTTTATTTTGAGCCTATGTGTGTCTCTGCATGTGAGATGGGTCTCCTGAATACAGCACAATGATAGGTCTTGACTCTTTATCTAATTTGCCAGTCCGTGTCTTTTAATTGGAGCATTTAGCCCATTTACCTTTAAGGTTAATATTGTTATGTGTGAATTTGATCCTGTCATTGTGATGTTAGCTGGTTATTCTGCTCATTAATTGATGCAGTTTCTTCCTAGCCTTGATGGTCTTTACAATTTGGCATGTTTTTGCAGTGGCTGGTACCAGTTGTTCCTTTCCATGTTTAGTGCTTCCTTCAGGAGCAGGGCAGGCCTGGTGGTGACAAAATCTCCCAGCATTTGCTTGTCTGTAAAGGATTTTATTTCTCCTTCACTTATGAAGCTTAATTTGGCTGGATATGAAATTCTGCGTTGAAAATTCTTTTCTTTAAGAATGTTGAATATTGGCCCCCACTCCCTTCTGGCTTGTAGAGTTTCTGTCAAGAGATCAGCTGTTAGTCTGATGGGCTTCTCTTTGTGGGTAACCCGACCTTTCTCTCTGGCTGCCCTTAACATTTTTTCCTTCATTTCTACTTTGGTGAATCTGACAATTATGTGTCTTGGAGTTGCTCTTCTCATGGAGTATCTTTGTGGCATACTCTGTGTTTCCTGAATTTGAATGTTGGCCTGCCTTGCTAGGTTGGGGAAGTTCTCCTGGATAATATCCTGCAGAGTGTTTTCCACCTTGGTTCCATTCTCTCCGTCACTTTCAGGTACACCAATCAGATGTAGATTTGGTCTTTTCACATAGTCCCATATTTCTTGGATGCATTGTTCATTCCTTTTTATTCTTTTTTCTCTAAACTTCTCTTCTCGCTTCATTTCATTCATTTGATCTTCAATCACTGATACCCTTTCTTCCAGTTGATCTAATCAGCTACTGAAGCTTGTGCATTCATCACGTAGTTCTCATGCCATGGTTTTCAGCTGCATCAGGTCATTTAAGGACTTCTCTACATTGGTTATTCTAGTTAGCCATTTGTCTAATCTTTTTTCAAGGTTTTTAGCTTCTTTGCAATGGGTTCAAACTTCCTGCTTTAGCTTGGAGAAGTTTGATCATCTGAAGCCTTCTTCTCTCAACTTGTCAAAGTTATTCTCCATCCAGCTTTGTTCCATTGCTGGTGAGGAGCTGCGTTCCTTTGGAGGAGGAGAGACATTCTGATTTTTAGAATTTTCAGTGTTTCTGCTCTGTTTTTTCCCCATCTTTGTGGTTTTATCTACCTTTGGTCTTTGATGATGGTGACGTACAGATAGGGTTTTGGTGTGGATGTCCTTTCTGTTTGTTAGTTTTCCTTCTAACAGTCAGGACCCTCAGCTTCAGGTCTGTTGGAGTTTGCTGGAGGTCCACTCCAGACCCTGTTTGCCTGGGTATCAGCAGCAGAGGCTGCAGATCAGCGAATATTGCTGAACAGCAAATGTTGCTGCCTGATCGTTCCTCTGGAAGTTTCATCTCAGAGGGGTACCCAGCTGTGTGAGATGTCAGTCTGCCCCTACTGGGGGGTGCCTCCCACATCCACTTGAGGAGGCAGTCTGTCCATTCTCAGATCTCAAACTCTGTGCTGGGAGAACCACTACTCTCTTCAAAGCTGTCAGACAGGGACATTTAAGTCTGCAGAGGTTTCTGCTGCCTTTTGTTTGGCTACGCTCTGCCCCCAGAGGTGGAGTCTATAGAGGCAGGCAGGCCTCCTTGAGCTGTGGTGGGCTCTACCCAGTTAAAGCTTCTGGCTGCTTCATTTACCTACTGAAGCCTCAGCAATGGCAGGTACCCCTCCCCCAGCCTTGCTGCCGCCTTGCAGTTCAATCTCAGACTACTGTGCTAGCAATGAGCAAGGCTCTGTGGGTGTGGGACCCTCCGAGCCAGGCGCAGGATGTAATCTCTTGGTGTGCCGTTTGCTAAGACCATTGGAAAAGCACAGTATAAGGTGGGAGTGACCAGATTTTCCTGGTGCAGTGTGTCACAGGTTTGCTTGGCTAGGAAAGGGAATTCCCTGACCCCTTGCACTTCCCGGGTGAGGCAATGCGTCGCCCTGCTTTGGCTCACGCTTGGTGCCCGGCACCCACTGTCCTGCACCCACTGTCCAACAAGCCCCAGTGAGGTGAACCCAGTACCTCAGTTGGAAATGCAGAAACCACCCGTCTTCTGCGTCGCTCACTCTGGGAGCTGTAGACTGGAGCTGTTCCTATTCGACCATCTTGGAAATGCCTGTCTGTCATAATTCTTAAGAGGCAATATTGTCTCATTCCACTGAATTAACAAGAAAAGACTAGAGATGAGTCCATTTGGAAGACCAGAACCAAGTAAAGGAAGAGACTAGAAGGATGGAACAAAGCATAGTCGTGTAAGAGGAGTTAGAAGAAAACTTAAAGGATACTTTCCAAGAACAGAGTACTTGCAGTTACATCAACACATACGCATACTCTAGGACACCGAAGCACACAGTTTTAAACATAGCCCTTCCTTAATTAAGAATTTACACTGGAATTAGTAAAAAGTTTTTAAATGAAAAAATACAATACATGATATTGTACAAGGCAGACACTCATAAATTTCTATGTGAATTGGCAAAAACTTTCTAAAAATTATTTAGCCATATTTATGATGAACCTTAAAAATATTCCTGCCTTATATCACAATCATTTTTTAAAAAGTTATCATAAGGAGCCTGGGCAACATGGCAAAACCCAGTTACAGTGGTGTGCACCTTTAGAACCAGCTACTCAGGAGGTTGAGGTGAGAAGATCTTGAGCCCAGGAGTCAGAGGTTGCAGTGAGCCAAGATCATACCACTGCACTTCAGCCTTGGTGACAGAGCAAGATCCTGTCTCAAAAAAAAAAAAAAAATTAAGGAAATGTTTATAAATATGGACAGACAAAGTTTTTTGGCTAAGAAATATTCCTTTCAGAATCTTTTAATAATTACAGATAAGGACCAACTTAAATACCTAACAACAGAACAATAGTTACACAATTCATAACAAACTAAGTAGTGTTTGCGATACAACCATTATAAATCATAATTTCAAAGACTATTTAATAGTATAGGAAAATATCTCCAAGTATAACATTAAGGGTGAGGCAATATTGTAAAAAAATCTTTTCAAAAAGTATAATCCTCATTTTGAAAACATATATTTTAATATGTCCAAGTTACAACTAGTAACATCAGAATAAATAATGGCTTTAAATAACCAATATAACCGTACTTATTATCATACTGAGTATTTTCCCTGGACAAGCCTATAAAAATAGAGAAAACTGTCTTCCTTTATATTCTTATTGGTTTACCAAAACTGGGGATTGCACAGAATGTAGGAGCAAGGTTAAAGTGAATTTTGACAGCAGAATGATGGAACCAGGGATCTACAAGTTCATTCTCTCCTTATTTTGTTTAATTCTCATTGTTTTGCTCTGCACATGTATTCTGGTTCCTTCTCTCTCCCTTTAGATCAAGTTTTCTACTTCTGTCTACATGGCAGGAAATAAGGATACAGACAGCTCCCCATTTTAATCTATTAGATTTTCAGGCACTGAAAACATATTCAATCTTTCTCTTGGTCATAATTCAAAATTGTTCTAATTTGTGTAAGTTGCACTGTCTTGGGACAATGCAAATGCAGACACGAAAGATGAATGCCAAGGTGTTACCCCTGTGACCATGCAGAGGAGCACTTACCAGAGGAAAACAGAAGCCAATATGAACAGAGGAGATACTTCAGTAAGTGTCTCTGGCATAAGGACTCCCTGATGTTAGCTGTGTTATCAGGTAGGGTGTTTCAATGACAAGTAACAGATATTATAATTCAAACTGGCTTAAACCATAAAAGGACTTTATTCACGTTCATAAGAAAAAAACCTCTAGAGGTGAGGTTTGTTTCAAATGGGGTTCCACTGAGCATCCAAATGTAAAGACTAGGACCACTTTTTGTCTACTTTTCTCTATTCCTTGGTTGTTTTTTTTGTGTGTGTGTTTGTTTTGTTTTGTTATCTCCTTATCCATCTCCTGTCATGGTACCAAGGTGGTTGCCAGTGGTTTCTAGGGCTGCATTCTTCCTTATTCACGTACAAGGAGAAAGGGAAATCTTCTTCCCAACCATTAAGCAAAAATTCTGAGCATTAATCTAATTGGACCAACTTAGGTCATGTGCCTATCTCTGAACCAATCATTGCAACCGTGTATATGGAACTAAACTGAAGTCTTGAACACTTGCCCAATCCATAGAGTCACAGGAGAACTCAGCTTTCCCTGAAATACATGGACCACACAGAGAGGATAAATACCTTTGCAAACAATAGAAAATGGATATTAGGTCACTCAAAACAGAAAATATCCACTGTGCTGTTTTTATTATTAAATATTGGTACAAGGGGTGATTACATTTTTCATAGCTCTCGCTCATTTCTAGATTTTCTAACATGAATATTTATTACTTCTTTGGTCACAAACTCCACAAAACTAAAAACATTAGTGTGATTTTTAAAATGATTTTTTATTCCTCATAGAACAAAATCATAATTTTATACATAGCCTGTATCCTTCCTCTCTGTGCTCCAGCCTCACCAACACACACTACCCCGCCTCCAATATTCTCATCTTCTATGCCTCTATGAGTTTGTTTTTCCTGTTCTTCTCATTAGAATTTGCACCCTGCCTCCATCCCTCACTTCTCCCATTTAATCTGGCTTAAGCATTACCTGTTTTGAAGTCTTTCTGAGCTGCTTCCCTACCCTCTCCCTCACAGGCAGAATTTCCCTATTCAAACCAGTGTTTTGATACATCTCCTTTCATTTCTAGTTGCATACATCCTAATATCATTTTGTGGTTAGGGACTACTTTTATACAATTCCTAACACGATCCCAAAGTACCACTGAAAATATGTACAACTTTCCAAAACACTTTCTAACATTTGACAAAATTAACCTTTTTTTAATAGTCTCAGAGATTCTTCGATATTAACCAGGTATGCAAGTCTCCACCATATGATTGAAATCATTTAAAATGCATGAAACTAAACAGTTTCTGTCTTGTATGAATGTGCTTTGCACTTATATTTGCAACACTGGTTCCAAACTATGTACTCTAATTACCAGAAATTCTTTAAATATTTTGCACATAAAAAATTTAACATAAATAGCACAGACTCTACACCATTCTGCATCAATCAAGGTAGTTTAAATTTCTCAATATGCCATTACTATTTGGGCCACTCCATGATTATGGAATCCCCAGTGATGACACTCGGGAATCCTCATGTACCTCCTGGATTATTTATCTCCCGTCCTCAAGGTTAATTCACATGAAACAATTTCTCTTGTTAAATGCCAATTTTGCCCTAAGGTATGAATGTTTAATCCTCATGAAGGTAGTGGGAGTTACATGTGTGCACTGGTTACAGTCCCTTAACTAATTAGTGGTGAGAGGGTGTTAATAAGAGAGTGATTTATATAATACTAAGGAACTGCCAAATAAAGTAAAATCTAATTTAGACTGACTGGTGGAAAGCCAGACTTATCTGGTTAAAAAAAAAAGTAAGAATTATAGGATATTTTTAAAGAAATTGTATATCATAACTTTCCAACATATTTGGTAATTCAAAGTACTTCTCAAGCTTTAACGGAGCAGAGCGCAAAAAATGCTGCCAAGTAGAGAAGCTTTAGAAAACACCTTTAAATGAATACATAATAATGATTATCATTATATAACGTTTTTCAAGATAAATTATATTTTTTAAGTTTGAGACATTTTAAATGAACCTATTGTTGTTCTGCATAATTTTACTTACATTATTGCAGTGCTCAAAAAGTTATTCATAGACTTGATGTGAGCAGCTGTACTTTCTGGGGACACAAAAAGGCAAGCAAGTAGCTCCTAGCTTTTCCCCAGCTTACACACCAGCTAGTGAAATAAGGCATATAAATATGGTAAGAGCCCAGAGGGAGTTAGTTACTCCCTCACTCTTTATATACAATACACAGTTACAGAGTTCTTACACTATTCCAGTCACTGTTCTAGGCACTGGAATGCAAACCATGGGCTTTATAAACCAAGTTAGTCTAGATTTGATTTGAAGTATCATGGAAAACCACTAGACAGTTTTAATGGTCAAAAGTTTATTTAGCCGGGCACGGTGGCTCACACTTGTAATCCCAGCACTTTGGGAGGCCGAGGCGGGCGGATCACGAGGTCAGGAGATCGAGATCACAGTGAAACCCCGTCTCTACTGAAAAATACAAAAAAAAAAAAAAACTTAGCCGGGCGTGGTGGCGGGCGCCTGTAGTCCCAGCTACTCGGAGAGGCTGAGGCAGGAGAATGGCGTGAACCCGGGAGGCAGAGCTTGCAGTGAGCCGAGACCGCCACTGCACTCCAGCCTGGGCGACAGAGCGAGACTCTGTCTCAAAAAAAAAAAAAAGTTGATTTAATTTCTGCAAGTGAAGTAGGTTAGACCCAAGGTGCAGAAGATTGAATTAATCATATGTCCCAGACCATCACACCATCATCATGGCCTGTATAAGGCCCCTTTCTCTTCATTTATATTTACCTTCCCTTTAGCTGCAGAACTCACTTCCATCCTACCCCAGGTCCTTGTGCTAACTCATTTGATGCCCTTCTTTCATTTGTATGTGTTCCTGTAAAGCATGCATTGTCAATTTTATTTACACTTTTGATGCACATAGAGTGCTATGCTACATAACTTCTTTAGACTTTCTTTTTATGCAGCACTATTTTCTTAGCATTTGCCAGTTTGCATGAAACTTTGGTAACCAATCATGTAACAACTAGATTGCTTCCAACTCCCCACTATCATAAAGTTAAGAGAAACATTGCATACATGGTTCTTTATTAATCTGAGTGAGAATACTTCTGTGTATACACCTAGGAAAGCAATTGTCCAGTGATGGAGAATAAACATGATTAATTTAACTAAGAATTCCAGAAGAATATATGAAGGCTCCTACATTCCAGATTCCTGCTAATAGTTTGCATTATCCAGCTGTGTGATTTTGTCAATATGATGGGCATAAATTGACATCTCATTATTGTATTAATTAGCATTTTTCCAAATATTGATGAATCTTCATGTATGTTTGTTAGGTTTATGAGTTTCTAATATTTTGTACTATTCATTCATATCCTTTGCCTATGTTTCCATTGCTATTCCTGTTTCTTAACTTGCAAAAATTCCACTTACATATCTAGATATTAGTCTCTTACTAGTTTTTGACATTAAAAATACCTTTTCTCAGTCTGTGGCTTCTCTGTTAACCTTTTCCATTGTGCTTTCCATTTGAACAAAGGTTTTGATTTTGTTATAATAAAATTTGTCAATTTTTTGTTTATGGCTGTGCTTTGGGGTATTTATTTTAGAAATCCTTCCTCACTCTAGGCCCTAAAATTATTCTCATACATATTTTTCTAATCATTTCTTGTTTTTTTGTTATTATTATACTTTAAGTTCCAGGGTACAGGTGTACAACGTGCAAGTTTGTTACATATGTATACATGTGCCATGTTGGCATGCTGCACCCATTAACTCATCATTTACATTAGGTATATCTTCTAATGCAATTCCTCCCCCCACCCCCCACCCCACAATAGGCCCCAGTGTGTGATGTTCCCCTTCCTGTGTTCACCTGTTCTCATTGTTCAATTCCCACCTATGAGTGAGAACTTGCAGTGTTTTGTTTTCTGTCCTTGCGATAGTTTGCTGAGAATGATGGTTTCCAGCTTCATCCATGTCGCTACAAAGGACATGATCTCATCCTTTTTTATGGCTGTGTAGTATTCCATGGTATATGTGCCACATTTTCTTAATCCAGTCTATCGTTGTTGGACGTTTGGGTTGGTTCCAAGTCTTTGCTATTGTGAATAGCACCACAATAAACATACATGTGCATGTGTCTTTATCCCACTAATGGGATGGCTGGGTCAATGATGTTTCTAGTTCTAGATCCTTGAGGAATCGCTACACTGACTTCCACAATGGTTGAACTAGTTTACAGTCCCACCAACAGTGTAAAAGTGTTCCTATTTCTCCACATCCTCTCCAGCACCTGTTGTTTCCTGACTTTTTAATGATCGCCATTCTAACTGGTGTGAGATGGTATCTCATTGTGGTTTTGATTTGCATTTCTCTGATGGCCAGTGATGATGAGGATTTTTTCATGTGTCTGTTGGCTGCATAAATGTCTTCTTTTGAGAAGTGTCTGTTCATATCCTTTGCCCACTTTTTGATGGGGTTGTTTGATTTTTTTCTTGTAAATTTGTTTAAGTTCTTTGTAGATTCTGGATATTAGCCCTTTGTCAGATGGGTAAATTTTAAAAATTTTCTCCCATTCTGTAGGTTGCCTGTTCACTCTGATGGTAGTTTCTTTTGCTGTGCAGAAGCTCTTTAGTTTAATTAGATCCCATTTGTCAATTTTGGCTTTTGTTGCCATTACCTTTGGTGTTTTAGTCATGAAGTCCTTGCCCATGCCTGTGTCCTGAATGGTATTGCCTAGGTTTTCTTCTAGCATTTTTATGGTTTTAGGTCTAACATTTAAATCTTTAATCCATCTTGAATTAATTTTTGTATAAGGTGTAAGGAAGGGATCCAGTTTCAGCTTACTACATATGGCTGGCCAGTTTTCCCAGCACCATTTATTAAATAGAGAATCCTTTCCCTATTTCTTGTTTTTGTCAGGTTTGTCAAAGATCAGATGGTTGTAGATGTGTGGTATTATTTCTGAGGGCTCTGTTCTGTTCTATTGGTCTATATCTCTGTTTTGGTACCAGTGCCATGCTGTTTTGGTTACTGCAGCCTTGTAGTATAGTTTGAAGTCAGGTAGTGTGATGCCTCCAGCTTTGCTCTTTTGGCTTAGGATTGACTTGGCAATGTGGGCTCTTCTTTGGTTCCATATGAACTTTAAAGTAGTTTTTTTCCAATTCTGTGAAGAAAGTCATTGGTAGCTTGATGGGGATGGCATTGAATCTCTAAATTACCTTGGGCAGTATGGCCATTTTCACGATATTGATTCTTCCTATCCATGAGCGTGGAATGTTCTTCCATTTGTTTGTGTCCTCTCTTATTTCCTTGAGCAGTATTTTGTAGTTCTCCTTGAAGAGATCCTTCCCATCCCTTGTAAGTTGGATTCCTAGGTATTTTATTCTCTTTGAAGCAATTGTGAATGGGAGTTCACTCATGATTTGGCTCTCTGTCTGTTATCGGTCTATAGGAATGCTTGTGATTTTTGCACATTGATTTTGTATCCTGAGACTTTGCTGAAGTTGCTAATCAGCTTAAGGAGATTTTGGGCTGAGACGACGGGGTTTTCTAGGTATACAATCATTTCATCTGCAAACAGGGATAATTTGACTTCCTCTTTTCCTAATTGAATACCCTTTATTTCTTTTTCCTGCCTGATTGCCCTGGCCAGAACTTCCAACACTATGTTGAATAGGTGTGGTGAGAGAGGGCATCCCTGTCTAGTGCCAGTTTTCAAGAAGAATGCTTCCAATTTTTGCCCATTCAGTGTGATATTGGCTGTGGGTTTGTCATAAATAGCTTTTATTATTTTGAGATTCATTCCATCAATACCTAGTTTATTGATAGTTTTTAGCATGAAGGCTGTTCAATTTTGTCGAAGGCCTGTTCTGCGTCTATTGAGATAATCATGTACACCATCCCAAGACTAAACCAGGAAGAAGCTGAATCCTTGAATAGACCAATAACAAGCTCTGAAATTGAGGCAATAGTTATTAGCCTACCAACCAAAAAAAGTCCAGAAGAAGACGGATTCATAGCTGAATTCTACCAGAGGTACAAAGATGAGCTGGTACCATTCCTTCTGAAAATATTCCAATCAACACAAATAGAGGGAATCCTCCCTAACTCATTTTATGAGGCCAGCCTCATCCTGATACCAAAGCCTAGCAGAGACACAACAAAAAAAGGTAATTTTAGACCAATATCCCTGATGAACATCCATGCAAAAATCCTCAATAAAATACTAGCAAACCGAAACTGGGACTACAGGAATGCGCCATCATGCCCAGCTAATTTTTGTATTTTTAGTAGAGACGGGGTTTCACCATGTTGGCCAGGATGGTCTCGATCTCTTGACCTTGTGATCCATCCACCTCGGCCTCCCAAAGTGTTGGGATTACAGGTGTGAGCCACTGCCCCCAGCCAATAAATTATATTATTAAAATTAATTCCACCTGTTCTTTTTCATCAATGTTAGAAAATTTTAAATTACATTTCTGATGTACATTGCATTTCTATTGGACAGCACTGATACAGATTATTATAATACCATAAAGGCAGAATTATCTCTTCCTTATAATAATTCTTACATATATATATATATATATATTTTTTTTTTTTTCTCTTTCCCCAAAGTACTGGCTGGCACATATAGTACAATGTTAAGAGAAATTAAGGCCAGGAGCAGTAGCACACCTGTAATCCAAGCACATCAGGAGGCCAAGGGGAGCAGATTACTTGAGGTCAGGAATTCATGACCAGCCTGGCCAACATGGTGAAACCATATCTCTACTAAAACTACAAAAATTAGCCAGGCATTGTGGTGGGCACCTATAATCCCAGCTATTCAGGAGGCTGAAGCAGGAGAATCGCTTGTACCTAGGAGGTGGTGGTTGCAGTGAACCAAGATTGCACCACTGCACCCCAGCCTGGGTGATAGAATGAGACTCCATCTCAAAAAATTAAGCATGTTTGTATTCTCAATCCAGAAGGAAAAATTTGGTTAATGGTTTCTCATTATGTATGAGATTTCATGAAAATTTTTGCTATAACCACTAGCTATAAAGAAAATTCTTTTTGGCTTCTAGTTGGGATCTTTGGCAAATGTTTTTTCTGCATTCATCAAATTCGTCACATCATTTTTCTCATTCACGCTAATGATGTGCTTAATTATAAAGATGAATTTTATTATTTCAAACCATCATTGCACTATAGGGATAAAATCTATTATGTTAGTCAGAATCTCAGTCTATTGGCTCCCATAATCTGATTTGGATCTTAAATAGATCACTTTGGCTGCTCAGTGGAGGTTGGGTTGCAGTTGGAGTGTGAAATCAGTGTGCTTGTGTGTGTTTTTATTCTTTTTTTACTGTATAGTCTTTCTGATGTGTTGTCCTTTTGATCATTATGAAGCAATCCACTTTATCTCTAGTGATACTTCTCTCTTTTTGCAGCATAAATTTTTTTAATTTTTTAATATTCATATGTTATTGAGGAACAGGTGGTGTTTCATTACATGAGTAAGTTCTTTAATGGTGATTTGTGAGATTTTGGTGCACCCATCACCCGAGCAGTATACAGTGCACCCACTTTGAAGTCTCTTAGCCTTCACCCCTTCCCACCCTTTCCCCGAGTCCCCAAAGTTCATTGTCTCATTCTTATGCCTTTGCATCTTCAAAGCTTAGACCCCACTTATGAGTGAGAACATGTGATCTAGTGATACTTCTTTTTTTTTCCTTTATTGTACTTAGGTTCTGGGATACATATGTGGAACGTGCAGGTTTGTTACACAGGTATCACATGCCATGGTGGTTTGATGTACCCATCAAGCCATCATCTACATTAGGTATTTCTCCTAATGCTATCCCTCCCCTTGCCCCTCACCCACCAGCAAGCCCCAATGTGTGATGTTCCCCTCCCTGTGTCCATATGTTCTCATTGTTCAACTCCCTCTTATGAGTGAGAACTTGCAGTGTTTGGTTTTCTGTTCCTGTGTTAGTTTGCTGAGAATTATGGTTTCCAGCTTCATCCATGTCCCTGCAAAGGACATGAACTCATCCTTTTTTATGGCTGCATAGTATTCCATGGTGTATATATGCCACATTTTCTTTATCCAGTCTATCATTGATGGGCATTTGGGTTGGTTCCAAGTCTTTGCTATTGTGAATAACGTTGAAGTAAACATACGTGTGAATGTATCTTTATAGTGGAATGACTTATAATCCTTTGGCTGTATACCCAGTAATGGGATGGCTGGGTCAAATGGTATTTCTAGTTCTAGATCCTTGAGGAATCTCTACACTGTCTTCCACAAATAGTTGAACTAATTTACACTCCCACCAACAGTGTAAAAGCCCTCCTATTTCTCCACATCCTTTCCAGCATCTGTTGTTTCCTGGCTTTTTAATGATCACCATTCTAACTGGCATGAGATGGTATCTCATTGTGGTTTTGATTTGCATTTCTCTGATGACCAGTGACAATGAGCATTTTTTCACATGTTTTTTGGCCACATAAATGTCTTCTTTTGAGAAGTGTCTGTTCATATCCTTTGCCCACTTTTTGATGGAGTTGTTTGTTTGTTTCTTGTAAGTTTGTTTAAGTTCCTTGTAGATTCTGGATATTAGCCCTTTGTCAGGTGGATAGACTGCAAAAATTAAATAACGTCAGACATCTACAACCATCTGATCTTTAACAAGCCTGACAACAACAAGCAATGGGGAAAGCGTTCCCTGTTTAATAAATGGTGTTGGGAAAACTGGCTAGCCATATGCAGAAAACTGAAACTGGACCCCTTCCTTACACCTTATACAAAAATTAACTCAAGATGGATTAAATATTTAAATGTAAGCCCTAAAATCATAAAAACGCTAGAAGAAAACCTAGGCAATACCATTCAGGACATGGGCACAGGCAAAGACTTCATGACTAAAACACCAAAAGCAGTTGCAACAAAGGCCAAAATTGAGAAATGCTATCTAACCAAACTAAACAGCTTCTGCACAGCAAAAGAAACTTCTTTTTTTAAGTACATTTTGTCTGATCTTCTCTAGGTTTTTCACACTTGCTATTTGCATTGTCTGTCTTTTGTTCTCATTCACTTTCCATTGATTTGTACCTTTTTATTTAAAATATATCGCCTGTAGACAGTATAGAGTTGGTTTTTGTTTTTCTCCACATCGTCTGTCCACATCCTCTGTTGGTTTTGTTTTTCTCCACATCCTCTGTCCGAGTCTAACAATCTCTGCCTTTTGCTTGAAATGTTTATTCCATTGATATTTACTGTTATTACTGATATGGTTACATTTTGTAGTTTTGTATTTGTCTCATTTCTTTTTTGCTCCTCTTATTTGTCCTTTGCCATCTTTTGAGTTGTTCAGATATTTTTTAGTTTTCCATTTCAGTTTTTTTATTTGCTTCTTAGTGATATCTCTTCAAATTTTTTAACTGGTTGCTCTACAGACTATATTATGCCTCTAAAATTGATTCCAGTCTACCTAGAGATAATATGTTATTATTTAAGGTAAAATATAAAAACTGTACAATGGTTTTAATTTTCATTTTTATCCTATATCACACAGAAGTCTAAGATGGTCCTTAAGATTACTGTTCACTAGTGTGCATGAGGACACCATTCCCCTCTCCTTGGATGAGGGTAGAACCTGTGAATATGATGGAATATAACTCATGATTAGATTATTAATCAGCTGACTTTGGATTCCTCAAAAGTGAGGTATTTAGCAGGCCTAACATAATTAGATGTACCTTTATAAGGCGCTGGGCCCTTTCTGAAGCCAGAGACATTAAAAACGTGACAGGACCTATGGAGGTGGCCACATGGCAAGAAAATATGGATGGCCTCTAGAAGCTGGGAATTGCCCTTGGTCAACTCCTAGCATGAGAATAGGGGCTTCAGTCCTACAACTGCAAGGACTTGAATTCTTCCAACAACCACATAAGCTTGAAAGAAGACCCTGTTGTTTATAAAGAAACACAACCCAGCTGATACCTTGATTTCAACTTTTTGAAATCTTGAACAGAGATCCCAGTTCAGACTTAGGACCTATAGAACTGTTAATTAATAAATGGATGTTGTTTTAAGCTACTAAGTTGGGATAATTTGTCATGCAGCCTCTTATTCTTAGAACTGTTGTCATCATACATATTGCATCTACAAACATTACAAACCCATTTAATACATTGTTATCATTTTTGCTTTAAAGAGGCATATGTATTTTAAATAGATTAACAAACGAAAAATAGTCCCTTATATATACCAACAAAATATTTATCATTTCCAGAGCTCTTTCTGTGTATGTGTGTGTAATTTCCCTTCAGACTTAAGAACGTTGACTGATATTGCTTATATTGCCAAATAATGACAAACAAAAAAAAGCTTTCTAGGTAAAAAGTCAGAGTGATTCCCACCTTTTTTGGGAAATCAAACTTACTTCCCTTCAGGGATCACAGTTTTCTTCTACTGTTGCCTTTTTCCCAACATCTGAAAGTAATTATTGTATATTTTCATACAGTTTTGTCATTGTATAAAAAGGGAGGCATAGTCTGGTACAGTGACTCTGCCATTAATAGAAACAGAAATCTCCTGATGTTCAAAGATGCGGTATAACCGATGATTCAGCTATATGAAGAAAAGGCTGGTCCCACAGCCTGTTGTAGGGCTACAGCTAATGGGAGAAATGCAACTACAAATAAACTAATTGGTAGCATTACAGGCTTCAGGATTGATCTGACCCTGGAACTCCATGAGATTCATCTATCTCTCCAGTCAATCCTCCATGAGATCAGTTTTAATAGAAGTTTGATTCTCCTCCTTGTTATATGATGGCTGTCAACATCTCCTGGCTACACATTTGTTCACTTAAGTCCAAAAGGGGAGCATTTCTGTCTCAAACAAATGTCCTTAGCTTCCCCCTGACTGAACCAACTTGGATATCATAATGTTCACTCCTGAGGCAACTGCTTAGCTATGGAGGAGGGAAAGCTTGATTAGTGTACTTTCTAAACCAATCATGTGACTAGGGAAAAGTAATTTTCTTTGGCTCTTCCCTGGAACTGAGCCTGACGTTGATAACATTCTAATCATGTAGCTTCAACATAGTGGAGGACGGGTACAACAAATGTTGGTATGACAACTGTAATGCCCATTCTCATTACACTAAAATATTTGGAAATATTCTACTTTTTGTTTATAGGACATATGCTAAAATGTTTCCTATATTGCAGATTGCTTTCTAATTCTTAGATGCATTTATCAAAATGAAAGAAAATTCTCAATATTTTGAATGAAAAAATAGCATTTACGTTATTATATAACAAAAGATTGAGTGGAAATCTTTATACCAAAATGTAATAGAGGTTATTTCTGAGTCATAAAATTGTGATGAGTTTTTCAGGAATTTTTTTTTTATTTCTTTTTCTGCATTAGGCACATATTTCTCATGTAATTGAAGAGAATAAATAAATCCCATTAAGATAATGTTTGTGGAGTTGCAAGAAAAAAACAGTATTTCAGCACTAGAAGAAGCAATTCATGTTAAAAGTGGAGCATAGATTTTGGGCTCAGCTAACCTGGGTTCATGGCCTGGCTTCACCACATACTTCCTCTACAGAATGGGACCACTAGCATGGTACTATCATGTACATGATAAAATCAGGCACTTTCAAAACTCTGTTCGCAAATAATGTAAATTTAATCTTTACATAGTTTGAGGTAAGAATCCTTTTTTACATTTCAGATAAGGAAATTCAGGCCCTCAAAGATTAAGTAAATGGCAAAAAATAACACAGCCAGTAAGAGAACAGGCTGATTTGGACCCGCGTCTGTCTAACAGCAAAACTCTTCCTCCTCACACCGGCACAAGTGAATCAGAAACTGTGGTACATAGCAGAATCACCAGGAGGGCTTGTTAGAACAGTCTTTTGGGCCTTACCTCCAGAGTTACATATTCAGTAGGTCTTGGTGTAGCTTGAGAAATTGCATTTCTAACAATTTCTCTAGTAATTCTGATACTGCTGGCCTGAGGACCATACACTAAGATCCACTGGTCTATACTGCATTTTCAGAGTTATTGTGCATACCTAATGATCTAATAATTTCAACATTATTCTTCATAAATAGAAGTGTTACTTGGTCTTTACTTGGATGTCTGTTTCCTAATCCCTTGTTTTTGTGATTTTTGTCTTCTGATAAAGTTCCCAGTTACACAAAGAGGCTGGAGAAATCCTCTCTTGAGTCATTGTTTCTAGTACTTTCTCCAGTCCAGTGCCCTAAGTGGTTTTCTAGTGGTCCAGAAGAGTTAATGCCCTTCCCAATTCGTAATTTAATTCTAGGGAGTAAATAAGCCACAAGGCAAAATTTGTTATCTGTCAATCCATTTCTCAAGCTTTTGAAAGCATTACAGTAATTTATCACAAAATCATGTCACATGAATAAAAAAGCTCTCTGTAAGCTCGTGGTTTCATTTTAAACTTGATTTTTCTCCCAGTATCTACCTTTTGCTATAGCTATATGGGTGAGTTGATAATAATTTGCCCTATGGGGCTCTATTACCTTAAGGAGAGCTTTTCTCTTTCATTATTACATTGAGTGTTTCTACCAGCCCCAAGCTTTGGTCAGGAAGATCACATGCAGCTGCATCAGAGATTCTGCATGTAGTTTACTGAGTAGTAAAATGTGTTATTACTTTCTGCATGTTCTGTTTCTGTGATAAGTTGTGACGTGGTCAGCTTATGCGGACTAATGTGAACACCCTCTTGTTACTTGGCAACTGTATATGTCTGACTAGAAGGCAAGATTTTTTTTTTTCTTAAAATCATTCCTCAAAATTAGAAGGAATCCTTTTAAATGTCTTGTATTATGGTGAACTCCCAATTACTTTACAATAGATGAGATTGTAATTGAAGCACACATCCTCAGATTATGCCAATAGATACTTGGTATTAGGAGTTGACTTGTATTTGGATATATATGGTACCTCTAGCAATTTTATTCGCAGAATGTTTTAGATCTAAGAATCTGAAATAAATTAGTTTAATTCAGATTATTTGATTACAAGAAAAAGAAACCCACTCCAACCAAACTTGTTTAATCAATAAGGGTGATTGTTTTAAGAACTCAGATGTCTTCACAAATTTCAAGAGTGGAAAAAGCTGAGTCTCTGGAAGGGACTAGAATAAGGAACTGAATACTCATGTACTCAGACCATGAACTCAGGTTAGCTGAGCCCCAAATCTTTGCTCCACTTTTAACATGAGATGCTTCTTCTAGTGCTGAAATCCTGTTTTTTGTTGCAACTCCACAAACATCTCAACAACGACCCAGCCAGCATTCTCTTTTTCTCTTGTCTTTGCCATTCTCTTCTCTTCTACTTGAAGTTTTTCTTTGAACATCAACTTTCTCAACTTCTCTGTGCATATGGAGGTAGGAAAACTCCCCTCCCCACCCGACCCCATGTGCACACAGCTAGCCCCTGAGAATACATTCTCCATCCAAGAGGCTAGCCTAGATGCTCAGTTCCCTCTCCTTCTTATCCCAAATGCTAACAGAAAGATTCAAATTCATCCACCTTAGATCATGTATCTAAAGGTACATAACACAGATATGGTAAAGTTGGTCATTATGAGTTGAGAGAAAGATATAAAATACCCACTTTTTAAACAAACGATTTTTAAAAATAGAGTTGTTTTAGTAATCTCATATTTGGTGTGAAGTAAGCCCTTACAGACATAATATGGTAAAACAAAGTAATGATATTTATTTATTCAGTTAGTCTGCCTGGCATTTCTTCCTTTGTTCCCTATAGCAGCACCCCACTTTCTCATTAGGTTATGAATTTCCCCATTCCCTGAAGTCCTGGTGGTGATGCTGTGTGCATCTTTTGACTTTTCTCTCTGCCACAGTAACCACACAGGCTAGGTAGAAGCAACCCAAATGTCAGTCAACAGAGGAATGGATAAACAAAATGTAGAATATGTATATCATGGAATATTACTTGACCATAAAAATGAATGAAATTCTGATACATGCTACAAACATAGATGAACTTAAGGAACAATATGCTAAGTGAAATAAACCAGACACAAAAGACAAACATATGATGCCACTTTTATTAGGTACTTGGAATAGGTAAAGTTATAGTAGAACAGGAGTTACAAGGAGGTGGGGAAGGGGGAAATGGGGTGTTACTGTTTAATAGGTACAGACTTTCTGTTTAAGATGAGGACATGGATGGCAGTGATAGTTGCACAACACTGTGGATGTATTTGATGCCACTGAATTTTGCACTTTAAAATAGTTAAAATGATACATTTTATTTTATGCATATTTTGCCACAATAAAAACAAATAAATAATAAATAGAAAGAATGAGGCCATCTTATCTACTTTACGTTGATAATACATGGAGTGGTACAGTCAAGTGAGCTGATTGTATTTATCGGTGCATGTATGTACATCTGCATGGTGCTTTGCTTTGTTTTTTTTTTTAAGAACTATAAATAGATTTGTCTCCTTTTCCTCTAAGATCACTGAGTTGCTCTCCAGATACCTGATTGCAACAAAGCAACATCTCCACTCTACTTTCAACCAAGCTCAGGACCAGTAAGTACAGAAAGTCATCAGAATACACTTTACTCTAAAAGTAATGTTGCTGAGACAGTGATTAGAGAGAACCAGTTCTTCCTCATAGAAACATAGAATGTTAGATCAAGTACAGCATTTGCCAAACTTTAGTCTTTAGCAAGTCAAGGTCAAGATCTTTGCTACATACACTGCCCGTACTGTTTTACTTTAAATCAGCTCATTATTTTTACTGAAATATAGCTTCAAAAAGAAAATTTTATAGTATTATTGTAAATATAAAGCTGATGTCCATTATCATAAAGACATACTTTAAAAATAAAGATAATAAAAAATAAGGCAAGATATCAAATTCTTATTATTGCCTATTAAAGGATTAAGGCTTGCTTTCTTGAATAATGAGTTGTTAAGCCATTCTAGCACTAAACAAAGATGTTCTCTTTGATTTAAGAAGAAGATAGGGATTAGATTTGCAATGGGAACATATGTTCATGTAGAGATCCAAGGTTATTGAGTACTATTTCCACGTAATGCTTTACATTGTCTTGTTTTTAACACCAGTGGTTTGCATCCTACTCTTCAGGTGACGTAGATCTTATTCAGTCTTCTTATTCTAATGATGGGGAGACAAATACCTGAGAAGGAAAGGACTTTCCCAAGTTATACTGCTAAGTGTAACTAACCTGTATTAAATGTATGCCATGCCAGACACTACCATGCACTTCTCACGTGCCACAGCTTTAAACCCGTAGAACAGCTCTGCAGCATAGCATCTCCATTCTGTAGACAAGGCTCAGACACATCAAATTTCTGGCCTGAGTTGACACACTTAGCAATGAACAACCTGAGCCTCTAAAGTCAGCAACCAGCCTCTTTATATTTGATACCTAGAGGCTTCATCTTTTCTTACTTCTGGGTTTGCCTAAAAGTGAATGAAGAATCCTGCTTTTCTTTCCAATCATGGGGCTTTTTATTTGGTTTCCTGTCCATGAAGAGTTGTGCGTTTTTATCCTCTGTTAGAAAAAATAGCCTTTGGATTTCTACACAGAAACATAGCTAATGAAATTTTAATCTGTAATACAGAAGGCATTAATTTCTGATAAAGACAAACATACATTAGCCTAATTCCAATGTATTTTTATTTTTATGTAGTTTATTTTTATCCGTTTTTTAAAAAAGGGCATCTATTAATAAGTCTGGTCTAAGATTACACCACGAGTAAACCTTTTACCAGGGTAATCTTTCAAAAATAGCAATGAGTGGAAAAGCATGGGAGGCCAGATAAATGAAAGCCATTTTTCTTCTGAGCACAGAAACTTTTGCTTCTCTTTCCACTCAGCAGCTTATTTCTGTACAGTAACAGACTGGGTAAATCATGTTGCAAAATTTGGCATCTACAGAGTTTATATTTTTCAGAATATTTAATAAAAGGCCACCAAATGTTAAAATAATTATCCATTTCCTGTATGTGTGCGTTTTTTCCATTGCTAAAATTTCTTAATTAAAAAATTAATTAAATGGGTTCTTTTAATTAAGAGGCTACTGTAGACCTTGCAGCCACTGAAAACTGTAAAACTTCTGTTTCCTTCATGGTTGTCTTAATCACCATCTTAGGAAAAGTCCTTCTAGCGGGTCCATGAAGAGCCTTGTATCCTTGGATTGCGTGAATAAGATGAGAAACACCGATCTGTTGCTTCATTTGCAGGTGTCGGTTCTTGTGTGCTTTATGTAAGATCATCATCTCCCCACAATGAGTGTCATTTGATGTTTTATGATACATAAACATGCACCATATACACTGACTTTAGATTCTAATTCTTACGTGAGATACAGCTCTGGATGCAAAGTCAAAATGCTTTGGAGAAAGGGGTGTGTGTGTGTGTGTGTGTGTGTGTGTGTGTGTGTGTATGTGTTCATGAGCTTTCCTTTATCTCCCTACCATATTACTGGGTCTTTTCCTTTAGCCTCAGTTTTCCCATTAGACACAAGACAAATTGTGTCCAGTGGTCCTTTTACTCTCTCCTGCAACTCTATCTGCATTACTATTGGAAGGTGACCCTTTCTCTCATGCTTGCATGGGCTTTTATGAGTTGCCTATGGAACACAGAACACAGGAAGCTTTTACTTACAGATCTTTATTTTGTTCTTCAAAGCCTTTGGAAAGAAAACACACAGGAGCTGGGATGTAGGCATGTAGAACTGGTAAGAAAGATCGAGGCAACTAGGCCAACCTCCCCAGTGTCCACCACAACAAATGCATAGGCTTTTCCAAATAATACTCAAAAAGTATAGGTCATAAAGAAAAAAAAACACATATATGCCTACATCAAAATAAAGGTTTAATGCAAAAATGAGGAATATAATCAAAGATAAGAGATACAATCAATTTTAAATCAGTTTCATTTTTCTGAGGCGAATTTGAGAATAAGAAGGGAAGATAAGGACAGAATTGAGTATGATGCTGGTTCTTTGCTTGGGAGCCTATAAGTGAATGGTGATGCTAACTGAAGACTACAGCAGTGCATGATGAGCTTAGACACAAATATACAAGTGCAGTTGCCTATGGGACACCCAGATGGATGTTCCCAGGAGGTAATTTATTCATTTATTTCTTCAAAAGACATTTTTTCATGTAGTTTCTCTGAGTCAGGCATTGTGCTAAAGTGCTAGGGATACATAAATGAATAAAAGAAAACTTATCCTTAAGGGGCTTACACTCTATTAGGGGAAAATAGGGATTCAGACATTTTATTAGTCCTTCAGTGAACTTATATGTCAATGGGTCACACGTTGCTCTAGACTTTGAGTACACAGCAGTGAAAAAATAGGCAAGTTTCTTTGTCTTGTTAACAATCTAGTATAGAGAAATAGATAATAAGTAATTAAACTATACATAGTAGTCACAATAGTGACAGGGAGAGAATAACGTAAGAATTTGGAGGGGAGTTATTTTTCAATTTGAGTCAGGAAAGTCAGCCCACAGAGGTGGCATTTAAGCTGAGACGTAAACAAGACAAAATCAAACCTTTGGAGGAAAAGAAGGAAAAGCATTCCAGGTGAAGGGAAGAGCACATGCAAAGCCTCAAATTCTGGAAGGATCTTTGTGTGTCTGAGAGAAAGAAAGGACAGTGTGGGGTCGCAATAGAGTATAAGAGCAAGAGACTGGCGTAAGATTGGTTCAGCAGCCATATTCAGTTTATGTGCCTGGTTTTCCTGATTAAACTGAGGTTAAATCATGCACCGTCTTAAAATACAAAGATAATATAAATTCAAAGAGTAGCACTTAGATTCTTAAAAGTAGAGTTAATGTCAGTGTTTCTCAAATTGTCTGTGAAGTAGGAGAATTTTTTGAATACTGCAGACCAATGTATTTGTAAAATACAATAAATATGAAATTGTGGAAAACTCAAATAAGAAATAGAAAACATGAGCTCATTTAAAAACCATGACACTCTAGTCATTGTTTTATTGCTATACAAGTTGTGAAATGCTCAGTCTCAATTTCTATGTGTGTCTTGTTGTGTGCTGGTAAACAGGTCATGAACAACAGCAGGTCACAGACCACACTTTGAGTAGCACTGGACTATGTAACTGGAAACTTTTTATTACATTTTTAAAGCTCTCATTATTCAAAGACACAGTAGATATACTGTCCCTTAATATCATTTGATAACTTAATTAGAAAAATTGTATAATTTCCCTTATATCCTAATACAAATCGGGGTGTGTGTATGTATGTGTGTGGGGGGTGTGGATGTGGGTGTGTATGTCATTTTATCTAGAATGTTATTAGGTTCTTGATTTCTTTAAAGTACAGTAATATATGAGCCCAATGTTCCCAATGTGCTTTTGGCATTATTTATAAAAAACAGTCTTTAATTACCAAGCTTAACACATTATCCTTGGTGGAGACTCAAATCTCTTTTCCAACTTTAAACTGAGCAAAAGCTTTCATCTGGCAAGGTACTGAAGCCCACTATGAAAATTTTGTGCATAGAATTATCACCAAGAGCTATTTGGCAGCTTCTCCATCTCAATGAAAAGGACTCTGGATTTTATCTTCACACAAATAACTCTTGCCACCATTTAAATTATTTTCTCAATTATCTTTCAACCTTTTTGCAATAAGGTTTCCTGAATAAGAACTGGAAATATCTACATCACATTCCATGTCACATTTCTTGATCCAAATTATTTTAATTGGTTACTTAGCCCAAATCTATTTCAGGCACAACAATTTCCGGTCTATCTGGAAGAGAAGTGGGAAATTTTTACCTCATCTAACCCTATCATGGACCATAACCCCATATTAATCTGGGAGACGGCCAACGCTTTTCTCTGGAGTGGTGTTACTTCTCATTTAGCCTGCAAGATATTTTTGCATTGGAAGTGAAATTTCATAATTGTGAAAGTGATTTCCAACACACATTTTCCAGTCAATCCCAAGTGAAGTGTAAGCCATCGGAGTATCTTATGGCATCCAGTCCAATCAGAATATTCCCTTTTTCATTTTCAAAGCACAGATTTTATGCTCCTGGGAAGGAGCCAAGGAAAGTGCTGGTTCAGCACACTCAATTCCAAAGGAGTATCTCATTTTATTGTCTCTCCCTCTAATTTCAGAGAACAATGGGGTTAGCTACGAGTCTATAGTGTGACTCAGATTGTTCAATTATTTTCAAATCAACAACACCCTGGAACCAGTTTCCCTTTCCACTTTCCTGGTAACATGCCGTCCCACTTCTCTCTGATGCACTCAAAAAAATCTTAATAGCTCCATGTGACCACCTGAACCAACAGATACCACTTCAAATTGAGCAGTCCTGGGAGACATTGATCGTTGTTGACTGTGGCATGTAGTTTTAGGGCAAAAGCTTATGTGAAACACACCCATTGTTGGGCTTTGCTAGAGAGAGAGAGAGAGATGTTCTTCCTTTGTAGTCTGAGCAATAGCCTCAAATGGGACCATTTCAAATACACTACATGTGCATTTGAGTGAAAGCATTGAAATGTCTTTATCTAAAAATCTAACAAAACATTTGGCTCTATCTGAAAGAAGCACATGTAAATTGCTTATCAAACTATCAACTTTTATTTCACAAAATGACTGATATCTCTGTGAGTCTGTGAGGAGAAAGCACTACGCTTTATTTCAAGGGCAATTTTTTTAAAACACAAGTAAATAGTGAGCATGGATATAGACAGAATCCACTCTATCATTAATCCATCACTAATTTTCTCAGGTAAAGCAGTCATATTGTTTACATGCAAAATACTTTCATTGTGGGGATAAATGACCTCCTTCGCTTGCAAAATCTGCTCTTTGTTTCCACAAAAAACACAGACTTATTCATGGTTTTAAAAAAAAAAATTCTCCTAAATGTGATTCCAAAACAAACTGGTACTAGTGATGTGTCTCAAGAGACTCCCTCAGGAAAAAAAAAAAAAAAAAAAAAAGTAAAAAAGTGCCTTGGATTAACCCAAGCCAGTTGTGAATTTCTAGGAGTCCATGATCATTTCTCTCCAAAGATAGCTTTTTGGGGAGAGGGGATCTTGAAAACAATAACAACAACACACCAAAGATATCTAGTATGTTTAACAGAAACTGAAAAGGAAGAGAGAAAATAATAGTCTGAGATAAAACAGAAGTCAATGGGGGCGGGGCGGGGCTGAAGTTATAAATTGCTAAAGTAGAACTTCCTAACTCTTTGTCCCTTTTTCCTGTGCAGTAAACCACAGAAAGCTTCACCTACCTGAAGGAATGGTTTTCACACATTTGATGGGAATGGAGAAGCTAATTCTCCAACCTTCTAAGGAAATAAGAGCTGATAGGCAGCCAAACAAACCTCCCGGCCACAGCCAGGCAGGTAGACACACGCTTAGACGGGCTGAAATCATTCCACCCACCTTTACAGTTCTTTCCCTTTTTAAACGCAGTAATAAAACAACGCTAGGGAGACTTTCTTCCTCTAGGCAATACCTTCCTGTGTTTCTTTTGTTGTTCTGGCTTTTGTGACTGATGACTGTTCTGAATCAACATCCCCTCTATTTCAACCTGCTCTCCTTAAGCAGCTGGACTAATTTTTTTTTTTTTCTCCCTGCCCTCCCGCTCTATCCCCTTTCATTCTTCTCTTGGCAAGAGGTCTCGATTTCAAGTCTTCTTCTCATTCTCATTCTCAGGTCTTTCCATCACACCCCTCCCCAGCCTCCTTCGTCCCCTCTTGCCGGAGCTCTCTACCTGCTCAGTGCCACCAGGACGAGCTCACGCATTCTGCACCCCCCTGCAGCTTGTCGCCTTCTCCTCATCTTCTTTCTACGTGCCAGGCAGGCTCTGCTCCACAATTTCATCCGGTGGCCTGGGGGTAAGGGTAAGCCAGCTGTCACTTAAACTCCCTCCATCTCAGCCAGCCTGAAATGGAAAGTGTGATAAATGGAACGGTACAAGCCTCAATTTCGTCTGGAAATTTCAAACTTATGATGTTCAAATAGGTTCATAAATTCCCCTATAATGCATCTCTGCTCCCTAATGCCCAATTGCAGGTTTCAACTGAGCAGGCCTCTCTACCTGTTTTTACAGCCCAAGATATTCAGATCTTGGCATGCGTCTAGTGCCTTTGCTTTGGCATGCTTTTAATCGTGTGCCCAGCTTGGGGATGCAGCCACCACCTATATATCTGCTGATTCTTTTCCAGAGGAAGAGTGTCGGCCATAGACAACACAGGTAGTCTTCAAAGGAATTTCACGCAGGGCCGCTTTGATTTCTCTGTGACTAGAAGCCAGTAGTGGCTTTGTTGTTGGCAAATACGTTTCTACATGTCCTGTCCTGGGGAAAAGTTGTCAAGTGGAGAATCGTCTAATTGTGCTCTCGCTGTCTCACCAAAAGAAAGGCTTTTCTCTTCCATTTTCTCCCTCATTTCTGTTCCTTATCTTCAGGAAATGGTTCTTAAAGTAACATGAGTGTGCATATGCCATTGGGAAGAAAAAATGATCAGCTATGCCTTTTTATTTATTTTTTTTAGCTGGCAAACACAGGTACCATGATTTCTTTTTTAAAAACTTGAGTATGTGTAAAAGGTTAAAGGTAAATTTAAATAAATAATTTGAGGATTTTTTTCATTAATGTGTAATTACACAAACAATACAAAGAGAAATTGTTTTTCTCATCTCTCTTGGCCATGTTTTCCAAATCAAGTACCTTCACCAGATACAACTACTATTTTTTAAATTACATTTTTTTCTGTATTCAGACCATATTTGTCTTATAAAAATATGTAAGGTTTGTGTTTTTAAAACAAAATGATATTGTTTTGTATGCTTTGTTCTACAATTTGCTTTTTCCACTCAAAATATACCTTGGAGATCTTTCCATATTATTATAGTTGTAATTCTTTTTTAACTGCTATGTATTATTTCATCTATCCGTATCTATATCAAGTTTTAAAAAGTATTTCCTAGGAACATTTAGATAGTCTATGATTTTTCTGTCTTTCATTTACAGATGATATTTCAATGAATATTTCTGAATATGCACCCTAATATATATCAGTAATTTCTTTTTTCTCCAGAGTTGACACCAAGAAATGAAACTGGTGGACAAAACGTCCATTTTTAATTTTCATAAATGTCAACTTGCCTTCCAAATTGGTTTTGCCAATGTGGATGTCTTCATGAGAATCAGCATTTTTATCATGTCATCTTTAACTCCCTCCAAATGGAATGACTTACCAGCCTAAAAGCAAAAACCAATTTTCTTAGTCTGTTGAGACTAAGAAAAAACACCATAAATTGGGTGGCTTATAAACCACAGAAATTTATTTCTTATAGTTCTAGAGGCTGAGAAGTCTAAGATCAAGGCACTGGCAGATTGGGGTCCGGTGGGGGTACTCTGCTTCAGAGAAGGTGTCTATTCACTGCATCCTCACATGGAGGAAGGGCAAACAAGCTCCCTTGGGCCTCTTTTATAAGGATACTAGTGCCATTCTTGAGGGCTCCACTCCCATGGCCCAGTCTCCCAAAAGGCCCCACCTCTTAATACCATCACTTTGGGGGTTAGGATTTTAACATATGAATTTTGAGAGGACACAGATATTCAGACCATAGAACAAATGAAAGGGAATTTTATAAACGTAATGGTTTCTTCTTACTGGATACCGTGTATTCTTTTCTGTCCATTCCACACCAGGTCACAATACTCCCAAAGCTGATTTCTATAATGTGAAAGGAGAACATGTTTTCTCAATACAAATGCTCACTTTAGAAGAAAAGAGAAGCGAAAAGTCCAAACATGGAGGACTAGCGCATTAGTTCATTCTCACACTGCTATAAAGGACTGCCCAAAACTGGGTAATTTATAAAGAAAAGAAGTTTAAATGAGTCACAGTCCCACATGGCTGGGGAGGCCTCAGGAAACTTACAATCGTGGTGGAAAGGGAAGCAAACACATCCTCCTTCTTCACATGATGGCAGGAATAACTTCCCAGCAAAAGGGGGAAAAGCTGCTTATAAAACCATCATATCTCCTGAGAACTCACTATCACAAGAACAGCAGCATGGGGGTAACTTCTCCTCTTTTCAGTTACCTCCCATCAGGTCCCTCCCACAACATGTCGGGATTATAGGAACTACAATTCAAGATGAGATTTGTGGGGGGACACGGCCAAACCATATCAACTAGGAATATTTTTTTCTATTTCAAGTCATTGACACAGAGATGTTTTGAAGGGTACAGAAACATCTTTCATATTAGAAAGTATTTACTCCAGCTGGGCGTGGTGGCTCAAGCCTGTAATCCCAGCACTTTGGGAGGCGGAGGTGGGCGGATCACGAGGTCAGGAGATCGAGACCATCCTGGCTAACACGGTGAAACCCCGTCTCTACTAAAAATACAAAAAATTAGCCAGGCGTGGCGGTGTGCGCCTGTAGTCCCAGCTACTCGGGAGGCTGAGGCAGGAGAATGGCATGAACCCAGTAGGCGGAGCTTGCAGTGAGCCGAGATCACGCCACTGCACTCCAGCTTGGGCGACAGAGTGAGACTCTGTCTCAAAAAAAAAAAAAGGAAGAAAAAAAAGAAAGTATTTACTCCAAAAATATCCTCTACTTTAAAAAGGCTAACTTTTAATATGTTTTATTAATTATATTAATTTAAAGTAAGCCGCTGATGTGAGTTGCATGTCCACTCAGACATTGTAATGGAGAATGACTTAAAAATGTTGAGAAAATAATTCAGCTATTTGGGTTAAATGTGTGTGAACTTGAAAAGTTTATTATGCTGAATTATTTACAGATTCTACATTTTGCTTTTTGTATAATCACAGTCTTGGGGTTTTTAGTTCCGTTCTCCAATAGGTTCATCCATGACTTTTAAAAAAATATGCCTTGAAATAGGAGATGCAAAATAACTTCTGAAAACAAAATGTCCATGGTAAACTAGGTTTGGGAAATGCTATAATCTGTATCCATCCCACTCTCAGATATTCAGATATTCACAATCATGTTAGCATATCAAAGGCTCCAGAAGGTTTGTAATACCAAAGATTGTCCAGCTTAGTTCCCAAACCCTATTTGTCTATGATGACCTATTTTTAACATAACAATTTTTACACTCTCTGGAAGCACTGTTGCAGCCAACACACCTTGAGAAGCCTTGTAAAAGTATAGATTGTCAGTAGATGTGAAATATATGAAACCAATGAGCTTCAAAGGGAATAAAAGCAAGCTACATTAAGCTAAACAGGACAGAGATTCTAGATCCTGAGGAAGAAAGTTGGTAACAAAGGCATAATATGGACGCCAGAGAGCTATTGAAAGGTAATGTACTTTGCTCAACTAATATCTATTGTGCCTATTTGCAACAGGCCCTGTTCTAGGCTCTGGGGATAAAACAGTTATCAAAATGAATTAAAAAACCCTATTCCTTTTAAAATATTTCAAAATACAATTTACTGAAAAGCTCACGTTCTGAAACTCAGTAAATGAATATATTAAATTAAAATGTTTAATATATCAAAAGATACCTTTGGAAAAAAAGTTTTTAAGACATAGACTGAAGGAATACAAAGAACTCCTACAAATCAATGAGAAAATAACAAATAACTCAATTAAAAAAGGTCAAGAGACATCCACAAAGGAAGAAACAAAAATAGACAATAAACATGTATGATTCTCAACCTCATAAGAAATGAACTAAATGCGAAATCATACCACAGAAAGATATAGTTAACAGATACAATAGCAAAAATAAAAATGCAATAACACGATGTGTTAATGAGAATATGGGGGAGTTCCTACACATCGCTTGTAAAAGACTAAATTGGGTTAACTTCTTTGTAGAACACTTAAACCAGCACTGCCCAATATAAATATAACAAGAGCCACAAATGCATGCTGTACTTTCCAGTAGCCTCGTTTTTTAAAGTAAATATAAACAGATAAAGTCAATTTTAATAATATATTTTATTTAGCCCAGTATACCCTTATCATTTCAACAAGTAATTTATCTAAAAAGTTATTAAATATTTTACATTCTTTATTTCATACTGTCTTTGAAATCTTTGAAGTATGTATTTTATACTTACAGTAAATCTCAATTCAGTCCAGCCACATTTTAAGGGCTCGGTAACCACATGTAGGAAGTGGCTTCCATATTGGACAGGACTGCACTAGTCAATGTCTAGTAAAGTTGATACTTTACACTAATCCTCCCTTATCCACAGGTGCACTTTAGCAGTTTCAGTTACCTATGGTCAACTATGGTCTGAAAATATTAAATGTAAATTTCCAGAAATAAACAATTTATAAGTTTTAAATCTCATGCCATTCTGAATAGCTTAATGAACTCTCATGCCATCCTGCTCTGTCCCATTTGTGGAGTAAATCATTCCTTTGTCCAGCATATCCCACTTTACACACTACCTACCCCTTAGTCACTTTGTAGCTGTCTTTGTTATCAGATTTAAAAAAACATCCTATACATAGTTGACCTTTGAATAAGTGAGTGGTTAGGGACACTGACTTCCTGCATAGTTGAAAATTTGTGTGTAACTTTTGACCTCTCTAAAACATAATTACTAATAGCCTACGGTTGGCCGAAAGCCTTACCAATAACAAGTTGTTGATTAATACATATTTTGTATGTTATATGTATTGTGTGTCATATTCTTATAACAAAGTGAGTTAGAGAAAAGAACATTTTATTAAGAACATTATAAGGAAGAGAAAATATATTTACTATTCATTAAGTGGAAGTGGATCATCATAAAGATCTTCATCCTCACAATCTTCACCTTGAGCAGGCTGAGGAAGAGGAGGATAAGAAGGGGTTGGTCTTGCTGTCTCAGAGGAGCAGAAGTGGAAGAGGTGGAGGAGGTGGAAGGGGAAGCAGGAGAGGCAGACACGCTCAGGATAACTTTTATGGAAATACAGTGTAATTTATGTCTGACATTTTTTGCTTTTTCATTTCTCTAAAAAATATTTCTATATGGTACCAATCCTTCTCCCATCATTTGCTTTAGTTTCTAGTTTCAGTGCCCACATCATAGAAGGGTCTATGTTGTAAAAGAAGTTAAAAGCAATCTTAAATAACTGAAACCCTTCTGCCAGATTGTCTGTTGTCAATTTATTTTCTGGCGCTGCTTCTTCTACATGTTTTCCCTCATCTTTTGGTACTAGGTCTGAAGCACTCATCTCCACCAAGTTGTCTTCTGTTAATTCCTCTGGTGTCTATTAGCTCTTGAGTTTCTCCAAGGTCTATACCTTGAAACCACTCACCCTCCACCTTTTTTGCCACATCCACAATCTTTTTCATGATTTCCTTTATTGGTTCTATTGCCAGTTCTACGAAGCCATGCACAGCATGTGGACATGGTTTTCTCTAGCAGGAATTTCTTATTTTGGGCTAGATGGCTTTCATAGCATTTTCTATAACTGGTGGCACCTTCAACGGTGTACTCTTTCCAGACTTTCATGATGTTCTCTTTTTTAGGGTTCTCTTCCATAGCATTGACAATCCTTTCCATATAGTACCATATGTAAGAAGCCTTAAGGGTCATTATGATCCTGATCCAGAGGTTAATTAGAGATTTTGTGTTTGGGGCAAGTAGACCACTTTGACACCTTTGGTGTTAAACTCATACAGTTCTGGGTGGCCAGGGCCATTGTCCAATATCAAAAGAACTTTAAAAGGCAGTCCCTTACTGGTAAGGTACTGCCTGACTTCAAGGACAAACCATCAATGGACCCGATTCAGAAAAATTGTTCTCATGTCCAGGCCTTCTTGTTATACAGCCAAAAGACTGACAAAAGACTGACAACTGATTTATCTTTTTTTCTTCATGGCTTGAGGGTTAGCAGCTTTATAGATAGTCCTGATCATAAATTCAATTGCTTTTGCACAAAGCAGTAGAACAATAGAGTTAGCCTATCCCTTTCTGCTTTTAATCTTGGTGCTTGCTTCTCTTCCTTACTAGTAAATATGCTTTGTAGTGCTTTTTTTTTTTTTTTTTTTTTTTTTCAGAATAGGGCACTTTTATCTGCATTAAAAACCTGTTCAGGCAAACATCGTTTCTCATAAATGATTTTCATAATGGTATCTGGGAACTCAACTGCTGCCTCTCAGTTGGCAGAAGCTACTTTCTCTATTATCTTGACAATTTTTAAGCCAAACTTCTTTCTAAAATTGTTAAACCATCCTTAGCTGTTATTAAATTCTACAGGTTTTAGATCCTTCACCATCCTTTTGCTTTAAGTTGCCATATAGCAACTTCATTTTTTCTCAAACCGTGTATGATTCTATATGTACCTTTCTTGTAGGAATCCTGCATCCACATAAAAGCTGCACTTTCAATAAAAGATAAAAAGGTATTTTGAAAACAGTGCAAGGTTTTCACACCTGCTGGCATAGCTGCAGTGAAAGCTTCACAAAATTCCTTTTCTTGTTTTTACAATGGTCATTGCACTGCATTCATTTATCTTGAAATGATAGACAACTGTAGCTGCAGACCTCAATTTATGGGACATATCGAGCAATTCAACTTTTTCTTGTAATGTCATGACTTTTCTCTGATTCTTGGAAGCACTTCCAGCATCACTTGTGCACTTCATATGTGTCCCATGGTGTTATTCAAGGTTTACAGTATTGCACTAGGCATGATGAAAAATACATGAGAATCATGAGAGCTCCTTTTTTTCTGTAAAATACAGCTTACTGAACAGACAAATGGCTCACACAGAGATGATCAGTATCACACAGTGTTTTCAGTGGATACTTGCAACACTTGAACTCACCACAATAGTAACAGAAGGTGGCTGTGAAATTATTAACTATACACCGTAGTTAAGTTTATACGATTATGATTTAATAGTGCATCTTTACATTTGTTTACATTTCTCTCAAATGTGAATGTTGCCATGTGTGGTCTATAAGTTTCTGTGTACATTTTAATAAATCTTAATTTTTATAATAGATTTGTGTATATTTTATGGTAATAAATGATAAAATAGTGTCTATATTTTATGCATTCATGACATAACTAACCTTTTCTTAATTTTTCAATATTTCTAGGCTATGCAGTTCACCTGCAATTTTTTTCAAATTGTCACAAATCTCCAAAAATTTTTCGAGTATATTTATTTTAAAAATCCACATGTATTAGTCTGTTTTCACACTACTATAAAAAACTACCTCAGACTGGGTAATTTATGAAGGAAAGAGGTTTAATTGACTCACAGTTCCACAGGCTTAACAGGAAGCATGACTGAGAGGCCTCAGGAAACTTGTAATCATTGCAGAAGGTGAAAGCGAAGCAAGCACATCTTACAATGGTGGAGCAGGGGATTGAGAGAGAGAGAGAGAGAAAAGGGGGAAGTGCCACACACACTTTCAAACAACCATATCTCATAAAAAGTCACTCACTATCATGAAAACAGCAAGAGGGTTGTCTGCCCCCATGACTCAATCACCTTTCACCAGGCCCCTCCCCCAACACATGGTGGTAACAATTCAAGATCAGATTTCGGTGGGGACACAGAGCCAAACCATATCATTCTGTTGCTGGCCCCACTCAAATCTCATGTTATTTTCTTTTCTTTTTTTTTTTTTTTTTTTTTTTCTGATGGAGTCTTTCTCTGTCACCCAGGCTGGAGTGTAGCGGTGCAATCTCAGCTCACTGCAAGATCCACCTCCTAGGTTCACGTCATTCTGCTCCCTCAGCCTCCTGAGTAGCTAGGACTACAGGTGCCCACCACCACGCCTGCCTAATTTTTTTTTTTTGTATTTTTTAGTAGAGACGGGGTTTCACCATGTTAGCCAGGATGGTCTCGATCTACTGACATCGAGATCCGCCCACCTCGGCCTCCCAAAATGCTGAGATTACAGGCGTGAGCCACTGCACTTGGCCTCTTATGTTCTTTTCACATTGCAAAACCAATCATGCCTTCTCAGTCGTACCCCAAAGTCTTAACTCATTCCAGCATTAACTCAAAAGTCCAAGTCCAAAGTCTCCTCTGATACAAGGCAAGTTCCTTCTGCCTATGAGCCTGTAAAGTAAAAACCAAGTTAGTTACTTCCAAGACCCAATAGGGGTACAGGCATTGGGTAAATGCTCCCATTCCAAAAGGGAGAAATTGGCCCAAACCAAGGAGCTAGAGGCCCCATGCAAGCCCAAAACACAGCAGGGCAGTAATTAAATCTTAAAGCTCCAAAATAATCTTCTCTGATTCCATATATCACATCAAGGGTACACTGATGCAAGGGTGGGCTCCCAATGCCTTGGGAAGCTCTATGCCTGTGGCTGTGCAGGGTACAGCTCCCACAGCTGCTTTCATGGGCTGGTGTTGAGTACCTGTGGCTTTTCCAGGCATACAGTGCAAGCTGTCCCTGGATCTACCATTTTGGGGTCTGGAGGATGGTGGCTGTCTTCTCATAACTCCACTAGTCAGTGCTCCAATGGGGCTCTGTGTGAGGGTTCAAACCCCATATTTCCCCTCTGCATTGCCCTAGTAGAGGTTCTCTGTGAGGGCTCCGCCCCTGCAGCAGACTTCTGCCTGGAAATCCAGGATTTCCACACATCCCCTGAAATTTAGGTGGAGGTTCCCAAACCTCAACTCTTGCCTTCTGCACACCCTTAAGACCATCACCATATGGAAGCTGCCAAAGCTTGGGGCTTGCCCCCTCTGAAGCAAAGGTGCAAGCTGCACCTTGGCCCCTTTTAGCCATTGCTGGAGCTAGAATGGCTGAGATGCAGGGTACCATGTCCTGAGGCTGCACAGAGCAGTGAGATGCTGGGCCTGGCCCACAAAACCATTTATCTCTCCTAGGCCCCCAGGCCTGTGATAGAAGAGGCTGTCTTGAAGTTCTCTGACATGGCCTGGAGACATTTTCCCCATTCTCTTTGCTACTAACATTTGTCTCCACTTTACTTATGCAAATTTCTGCAGCTGGCTTAAATTTCTTCCCAGAAATGTTCTTTTCTACCATATGGTTAGGCTTCAAATTTCCCAAACGTTTATGCTGTGCCCCTCTTTTTAAACATATTCCAATTTCAGACTATCTCTTTGTGAACACATATGACAGTATGCTGTCAGGAGCAGCCAGGACACATGTTGAACAGATTCCTGCTTAGAAATGTCTTCTACCACATATTTATCTCTCTCAATTTCAAAGTTCCACAAATCGCTATAGCAGGGGCACAATGCCACCAGTCTCTTTGCTAAAACATAGCAAGAGTGACTGTTGCTCCAGTTCCCAAAAAATTCCTCATCTCCATCTGAAACCATCTCAGCCTGGACTTAATTGTCCATTTCACTATCAGCGTTTTGGTCAAAACCATTCAACAAGTCTCTAGGAAGTTCCAAAGTTTCCTTCACCTTCCTGTTTTCTTCTGAGCCCTCCAACTGTTCCAACCTCTGCCCATTACTCCATCCAAAGTTGCTTCTGCGTTTTCTGTTTACTTTATACCAGTACCCCACTCCTGGTACCAATTTTCTGTGTTAATCTGTTTTCACACTGCTATAAAGAACTATCTCAGACTGGGTAATTTATGAAGAAAAGAGGTTTAATTGACTCACAGTTCCACAGGCTTAACAGGAAACATGATTGGGAGCCCTCAGGAAACTTACAATCATGGCAGAAGGCAAAGGGGAAGAAAGTACATCTTACCATGGTGGACTAGGAGAGAGAGAGAGATAGAGCAAAGAGGGAAGTGCCACACACTTTTAAACAACCAAATCTCATTAGAACTCACTATTATCAGAACAGCCAAGGGAAGTCTGCCCCCATAATTCAATCACTTCCCACCAAGCCTCTCCCCTGACACGTGAGGATTACAATTTGAGTTGAGATTTGGGTGGAGACACAGAGCCAAAGCATATCACCACATATAAATGAATCCACACACCTCAAAACCATGTTGTTCCGTGGTCAACTGTATAGGGTTTGGTACTACCTGCTGTTTAAGACATCTACTGGGGATCTCGAAATATATTCTCCATGGATAAGGGGAGACCACTGTCCCCAAGAAAACTACTGCAAGTTTATACCAGAAATTTGAAGAATATTCATTACAATCATGTGACAAAACACAAAATGAACATGTTCATCAACAAGAGAATGAGTTTAAGAATTGTGGCATATTCACATCGTACAATATGATGAAGCACGAAAATAAATGAATTAGAGTTGTACTTAAGATAAAAGTATACTGTGTGATAAAACCAAATTGCAGAGGAATACATAAAGTATGATATCATTTAAGTAAATCTCAAAAACTTTCTAAACAATACTATTTATTCCTTAATTCTTCATTTATCTGATATGAATATGTATATCTCACAGGTTAAAGGCATATAAGAAAATGATAAATATCAAATTTCATATAGTAGTTACCAAGAAGAGAGAGGGGAATAATTTAGGAGTGAGACAGAAAATTTCATCTATATTCACGATGTTCTATTTCCTAACCTAGGTGGTTCATATATTTTTACTTGTCATATTACAGTATAAACTTATCATATATATAAAATGTTTTAGAATGTTTGCAAAAAGTCACTAGTAGATAGAGCATTCCAAGGTGTCAATTCTCTAGTCAATGAGAACAAGATTCACATGCATGGATTTTTTTCCTGTTTTCTTTTAAATAAACATAGACATTTAATTTGTTTTGGGAAGAAGTGTTAGATCTGTCACCACTTTTCCTGCAGTGCCCCTTGGGCAGTCAAGTTTGGTTCATGTATGTTTCGATGAGAGGTGTAGTCACTTAATAGCAGCAACGCTTGGCCCAAAGCTAGGTGCAAGAAAGAGGACAAGGAACATGCAAACACTGGAAGATTCCAGCCAGCAGAAAGAACAGCACCTGCTTTTCCTTGGGTACATATGCAGACAGAGCTTGTTGGCAGAGAAGTCAGGTGAGAATTCACAAAAGATTTTCTGACTTGGATTCTATCAGGATTCTTTTAGCTTTACAGAGTATCAAACACATACCCAGATCTCACTCACCCCATCAGTGTAATTGCAGTGTCCAGCTACCACATTGAAATCCACAAAAAATCAAGGTTAAGTGGATATTTGCTCCATAGCCAGCATTTTGAGAAACAAATACCACATCAACACCAAAAAAAAAAAACAACAACAACAAAAAAAACCACATAGTTAATGTCAAACTGCTGTATCAGGCACTTCTCTTGAGAATTTGTACAGCTTCAAAGAAACACCCACCGAAAGCCAACTAAAAGAAAAACATCATTTTAAAAATAAAAAAGAGCGGTTTATTCTATGATACTGTAGTGTATTCTTTTAATAACATGAAAATGTATTGTATTTGCTGAGTGTAAAGTATAATTTATTATTCCATAGCCTTACTATAGAACACTACAATCTAACATGCTACGTGAATATTCTACAATAGAACTATATTTTGCAAATTTGCCTGACAATAAAACCCCCCTAGGGCTATTGTTTAAACTATTTTTCCAGGTTCTCCTCGATGCCTGCAGAATTAGAATCTCAAGGGTAGGAGTTTTTCTTCTGTAACAGTGGTTATCTATGTGTGGTACCCAGGCCAGCATCACCTAAGAACTGTGAGAAACGCAAATTAACACATTTCACCCCAGATGTATTGAATCAGAAACTCTGGCGGGTAGAGCTCAGCAATCTGTAAGGCCTCCAGGTGATCCTGAGATTGCTAAACTTCAAGACCCACTGGCCTAGAGCCTGGTTAATCAAACTATACTGGGAGGTTCCTCAGCCCCAGTATCACCCAGGAGTGCAATAGAAATGCAAAATCTGAGGTCCCAGCCCTATGGAATCAGAATCTGCATTTTTAACGTCCCCAGGTGATTAGTTTGATCACTAAAGTTTGAGAACCATTGTACTATGAACAAGGATTTGACATCACATTTCCTGGATTTGAAACTCAACTTCACATCTCATCAGGTTTGTGAACTTAGGCAAGTTATTTGATCTCTCTCATCCTCAGTTACCTCTCCCGCAAACTGAGCAGGATAATAATACCTCTGATAATCTTCAAAAGATTGTTCTGAAGATGAAATGAGATAAGGCATCTGCAGTCCTTAGCAATGCCAGGCACGTAGCAAATGCTCAATTAGTAGTGGCTACAGTTAGTTTCTGATCATCTTTTTGAAATAACCCACTTATCTAACATTGAGAAGATGTCTAAAAATAAGGGCAAACAAGATTGTTAAGATATATAAATAAGACCAGTTAAATTGTCAAGATGTATAAATTAGATCAAATCAGTGAGCCTGAAATATTGCTGTGCAGTAACTTGAGATCTGAAAATCTCAGAATAAATATTTTAGCATTTAGGGTCTAACACACAATAATTAGATAATAACCGCCAAAAAAGGTCTTGGAGAATGACAAGCTCATTATGAACAGAATTTTCTCAGTAAATCAAGAGGCTTAGGAGGCCTTGCCAGGCTGAATGAAGGTGAATAGCAGTCAAGAACATAGAATAATTTTGGTCTCAAACTTCGTTGTTTAAATAGGAAAATAAGTTAAACCAACTAAAGTTCTAGGGTTCTTTTACCCCGAATTTACCCTAACAGGTGTGTGAAAATGAATTGTTTCTCATTTTGGTAATCTGTCCCTTTTGTGTTAATTATGCGACTTTTACTGAGACAAAAACAATCAAGGGATTAAACAGAAGATCAATTATTCTATTAATATGTTTTCTCACTGACTCTCATGGTTAGAAGAACTCTTTTTCATGTATTTTTTAAAATCTGACCTGATATCTTAAGGGCATTTATATCTTAGTTGTGAAATGGCTCTGCACTTTTCCCAAATATCTTCTGCTTTTTGCACTATTTGCAAGAAATGGAATTAGAATGACTTCATGTTTAACAGGAACATAAAGTTCAATGAATGAAACATCCTGTCCCTCGCTGCAGCTGCAGAAGCGCACAGCTATGGCAGAGTACCTCCAGGAACGAAATTTATGAATTAACTGCTGCTGAAAAGCCAACAGAGGGAGCACAAACCATTGTTTTTTGTGACACATTAAAAAAATACACAGCTATTAAAAATAAACTTTCCTGGTGGCATAGCATAAGATTTTACAAAATTATATTCATGTATCTAGATTTTGAAGACATTCATCAGGTAATAACTACTAAAATGGGTCATATTTTCTCATTTAAAATTCTGCCAGAAACAGAGGAATGATTTAGGAAACATTTTTATTACGGGAGAAGAGAGCTGGGCTGATGGCTTTTGTGGGCTTATCTCCTTATATTTATGAAGCTCTAGCAAAGGCTCTTAAAATTCTTACTTGTTCCATTGTTGCCTTTTCTTGATCATTCCCTCCTTTCTATCGGTAATGAATTGCAGCATACTCCACATGTGGAGGGGCTGGGGAAGGCAATTGTACAAGCTCATTCCTTACAAGTTTAGGGCTTAAATCTGAAATTTCTCCTTCTCGATCAAAGGAATCTTACTTTTCTCATACACATAGATTTCTGATCTACGAAAAATACAGAGCCCCCCTCAATGTTTTTGCCTATGGACTTTCAATATTATTTGGCTTCTCAAGAGAAAATTCCTAACTCTTCTATTTAAAGCAGAGTTTTCATAATGCTGCGGGTCTACCAGTCCTCCTTGATTTTTCGGTGAAAACTTTAACTTTGGAACATAAGCAAATGTCTATACACACACTATCAACACATTGACAATTTTTAGATTTATGGTTATCCAAAATATGGACAGTTTTCTCCACACGGCCTTTCTTGCAGTGATTCTACAAAGTTATCTATCAATAATGACTTTTCCTCTAGCGACATGCGTTCATTTTGCTTGGTGAAAACCTTAAGGGTAGAATACTTTTAAGATCAAATACTAGAAATGATATTTGTCGATTAAATACTCATATATGAATAGTTAGTTCTCCATGTCTCTGATAGTTTATGGGGAGCGCAGAATTTTGCTACCACACACACACACACACACGCAAAAAAAAAATGTTTAACACTCTGGCTTTACTACTTTGTCACAACTGTGATAGAATGGAGATTACTGGCCATTCAAATATTATTTAAACCCAACTGCCAGCTGCTGTAGTCATACAAAAGGCCCTCTACGTAACCAGCTGTGTCTTATAAAGCTGGTTGTTCTCTTTCCCCTACCACTAGTTTTCTTTATTTTATCAGCAAGCTGTGGTTGGTTGTTTTTCCACCATCCAAACATACTTGGCCACATTAGAGTTTTATTTGTTGGGGTAACTTCTAGATGAGATTTTATGTCGGTCCTAATCTAAAACATGAATTCCAGCAGCTTTGCCTCCTGTCTTGTTTGAGGGCATAGAGGAGCAATGCACACAATAAAATTTGGTGCATGTTGCTATTAGAAGTTCCTTATGAAGAATGTAATCATTTGAACTAGGTTGCTGGTCTGAGCTCACAGAGATAACCTTTTAAACCAGTTTGTAGGATACTGTGTCTTATTATTTTCCCATCTTCAGTACAATCTTGTGTTTGACCCCCACGATATCAGGATTAAATCTACCCCCATACATATGGCCACCAGAATGTAGCAAAGGGAAATGGTTAAGTGATTTAAATTCTTCACCGCTGAAAGCTTTCAACTTATTGAGGTTCAAAAATAAGTTGAAGAATCTAGCACAGGCTGCTCAGAAACTGACAAATCAATGTGCCAATTGCCAATCAAACATATAAAGCCAATTTTCAGCTACCCTCCCCTTCAAACTATTCACAGAGGGTCCAGTTTAAGAGAGAAGTCACCCAGAGTCTTCTCTTTATGGTCTTTAGGTTGCCATTCAATTAATGGAAAGAAGTGGCAACAGAAGTTAATAACTATTCCTGATCATTGAAGCAATCTATAGAAGAGGCTGGGAGGCAAGAGAACTGGGAGAAATTGAACCTGATAGGTGGAGCCATGTAAATATCCTCTGCGCTTCTTTACTATCCCCTCTCCACCAGGCAGTGCCGTGGCATCTGCTCCCAAACTGTTCCCATCCTGTTCAAAAACTGACCTGAATATTTATTGTGCTTAATGACCAAATGTTTAAAAATTCATTGCACAAGAGCAGCTGAAAGCAGTTGATTGGTTTGAACTTTATTGGATGCACCTTGCTTCCCAGAACCGCAGTAAAGGGGAAGGTCAGCTGGTAAACATTTGGGCATTTAAAAACTAAGAGGCCCGAGATTTCCCAGTATCCCTGTCTGTTTTCCTTACCCAGAGCATTGGGCCCTACTAAGTTCTTTGTGCTGAGCTGAGGGTTTGTTTGGTTTCACCTGCTGGTGTCCTAATACAGGAGGGTCAGAACGGACTTGGAGAAGTGGCTGCCCACTAACTCCTGTCAGACGCCAGCCCTGTGATGTTATGTCTGCAAACTTTGTCTTCCTCGACCTGGGGAGTCATTTCAGTTGAAGAAAGCAGGTATTTTTTGTTTTTTCCTCAAGTACTGTTTATAAGCGATTGTTGTTCTGAGATCAGTCTTCTCCAGGAAAGGCCAAATTGCATTATATTCTAAGCAGACTCATCACTGGCCTGAACTTCAGAAGTTTGCCCTATGTACATATAATATAAGCAAGCACCAAGAGAAAGACAGCTTCATAGTGTCTTCCATAATGTTACATTCTCAAATCATGGCATCAACTTGGAATGTATTATTGGGAAAAGAGATTATTTGCTAAAACAATGACTCTTTGGCATGACAAACAGTCCGATTAATTCAAAGTCCTGCTTACAGTGGGCTGCTTAAGTAGATAAAGTCTATCTTAATTCTGGAAAAGCTGGTACAATTTTTAATACCCTGTTCCTTCTCTTCTTTATTAGCAACAACTTTTCACTCCCTGCTTTTCCTTCTTTCTTGTCTGCCCAGGGAAACCCTGTGCTTCTCCACATTAGCTAATATTTGATCAATCTAATTCTAGTTATTATTGATATAAACAAACCTCAAAGAAAATCAGGCACTGGAAGCATCTGTGAAATGGACTGTGTTGGACAATGGCATTTGGGGTGGGAGAGAGAAGGAATGAGGATGAATGGAAGAAATGGTATACTTTTTCTTCCCGCAGTTTCAAGCTATTTCCTCCTGTGATCTCATAGCGTTTACTGTTGTTTCTACCCCTGCAATTATTTCTGTTACAAAAACTGAGTCCTTTTGCTGTATTTGGGGGCCCTTGGAGTATGTGTGTGTTTTAAACTCACTCTTCTCTTTAACTGATTTATTCCTTTCTTCTTTATAATTTTCCCTTTCTCAGTGTGTAGCCCTTTGTTATTAGAATGATAATCTTAATAATAGCAGGAATGTAATTTCCCATAATGCTAATAGTAGCTGTGTGCACGTACACACCCAGTTTATTCTTAGATTCATTTGCGCTCTGACTTCTTCATCTCGTATTTAAATACAGCAGGTGTTTATCTTCATCAAGAAATGTTTGTTGAGCTTCTCCAGGGAGCATGGGGCTGTCCCTAGGTGCCGTGGGCTTACACAGGACAGATTCAAAGATGTGGAAATACGTTTTTTTTCCCTAAGACCCAGGAGCACAAAATTGTATTTCATTTCTTCAGATGTCATAAGTGGCAGAAACTTTAATTCTGCTTACCTAAAATTCCCTCAGCTCTGTTGGCAAGGACAGACAGACCAAAGCGTACTAACTTCAATTATTGAATAGCGTCCTGCTTTTAATGTGGTACTCTGCTTCAAAAGTAGTACTGAGAGGAATTCTCTTTTTGCAGGCATTAGATGGAAAGAATAGATGGTGATTAAATGAGTGCTACGATTTTTTTTTTTTTTTTTCTGAAGCTCTTCAGCAGCCTAAGAACATGACATTACTCTTCATGGTGCCTTTACGATACAGGTAGAATTCAATCGAACAAGGAAGTTGAGTCCTCAAAGTGGGTTATTTGTAGTAATAATAATACCTTTATAAAATAGCTTTTGGGTTTAAAAAGTGCTTCCTACTGTTTTTTTTTTTGAGATGGATTCTGAAGTATCTAAAATAAATATATACTAATATCTGTAGTTATTTTTGAAAATTTATCAAAAATAATACAAATATGGCAAAATATAATCATTCAATCTCAAAAGAAACAACAAAAAGTGTTTCTTTATAATTCATCTCATTGCTACCTCATTAAAGTCCAGTGAATTTGTTACAACAAAAAGTTTCATCCCCATTTTATAGATGAAGATCATGTGGCTAAGAGAAGTAGATCACATGGCTAACGACTGCTTTCATCAGGATCAGGATACAGGTTTTCTAATTCCAAATCCGGTGCTTTCATTTTCCTTCTTTTTAACCATAGTAGGTTGCTCCCTAGCAATTATAATTACAACTGAACATTCAGGTTGGTCCACATCAGTTGGTTGTGGACCTAACATTAGTTGTGTCCACAACATTAGTTTTGGACCTAACCTTCTAAAATCTGGATTGACAACTTTACTATCAAATAGAAGCACTGAATTAATCAGACAAATTATCCAAGGTAAAACTTAAAATGTGTCCAAATTGGCCAATAACTTAAAATATGTTCATGTTTTCTATCTTGAATTTCTTACATTTAGTAGGATAACAATGTTAACAGCTGAGCTTCTGGGGGTAAGTCAGATTATCAGAGTGACCCCGAATAAGTGTTTTTACCCTCTCATACCATAATGTAGGTAATGGAAGCACCTGCTCACAGAGTTATTGTGAGTATTAAATAAGGTAATGTACTTGAAGTTCTTACCACTATGTCTGCTACAGAATAAAAGCTCAAATACTACTCACTAAATTCTGTAGTTATTACTGGTGACACTACTACATTTACATTAAATTAAACCTCAGCCAGTGTACCTTAAACGTTGAAATGGCTATAAAAAATCGAAAAGTCCTACCTAAAAAAAAATAAGAAGTTAGACCACATGAAAACTACTTAAAATAGGTATACCTTGGTCAGTGTAATGTACCTAGATACATCCATCAGAACACCAGAAAGCAAGATCAAAAGAAAATATAGGCTACTGAGTCTTTCCTTGAGGTAAAGAGCAATGGATAAAATATCGAGATTACTGGAAATGATGGGATTCATGATTATTGGTAATGAAAAGCTGTAGTTTCAAAAGGATGAATAGATAATTTAAGGAGAACAAATCTGAATGATCAGCTAATATTAAATGCTCTAGGTCATGAGTATTCAGAAGTGCAAGTTAAAGTAACAGTGAGATATTATATCACCTAACAAATTGTCAAAGAAAATTATTTAAAGTGATAATACTAATTACTTGTAGGGATGCACAGAAAAAGTAATCTCATATATTCTAATGACAGGAATAGAAGTAGAAATACGATTCTAATGACATCCATGAAAAATAAATTGTGTAAAGTGTTCAAAACCGTTTCTGGAAATATAGTCCTTGGATATAAAACCACCAGTAGGCAAGTCTACATATACAAAACATATTATAATATTGTTCATAGGAATAAAATCTAGAACCAGTGACTGGCTAAATATATGTATGGTACATCTACACCATGTAATGTGTCCATTAAAAAGAATAGATTAGTGCTCTTCCAGTTTACTTGAGAGGATTTCCAAGAGTGTTATGGAGCAAAAACAGTGAGATGCAAACAGAAGTTTGCCAAACGGTCACATTTTAATAAAGCCAACAATATATAAATTGTGTATGTGTGTATGCTTATATGAGCATTTAGGAAAGTAAAGTGGAATGCATAGGAAAGTGTTAAACTCTTGGCATGCAGGAGACAGAAGTTTTAAGTGCACCAAAAATACATGCACACTGGTATATAAGACATGTCCCATTTAAACTATAATACATATATAGTGCATATATGTTTTATATATAAGTATGTAGAAATTAAAGAATTGTTTGAATGTGTTAACTTTTTGGAAGTTAATGGAGTATATAATAAATGGAGTATGTAATAAATGGAGTATATAATGGAGTATATAATAAAGCAAATTGCAAGCAACTTGGATAGCATCATGCCATGTTGTTTAAAAGCAAATGAACAGATAAAACCTGTGTTTGTATGTATGTGTATATATATGTGTATTTATGTGTGTGTGTATATATATATATGTGTGTGTGTGTGTTTTATATGTGTGTATATATATATATATATATATAAAACAAGACAGCAAATTTTGGCCAGTAGGCCACATTCCAGCTGGCTACTTATTTTTGTAAAGTTTTATGGGAACACAATCACACCTATTTTTGTGCTGTCTACCACTGTTTTCTTCCTATAAGGGCAGGGTTGAGCAGTTTCTACAAAGACCATATTACCAGCATAGACTAAAATATTTCCTCTCTAGCCCTTTACGGAAAGTTTGTCAGCCCCTAGCATACATGATTGTATATTCACATAAGCAAACACAAAGGTGAGGGTGCACACCAGACTGTTACTGTTGGCTATGTCAGGAATCAGGATTGGATGCGCATAAGGAATAATAATTAACTTTTGTCACCATTGTTACTACATGCATGTATTATTTTCGTAATTTGGTATCCAGTAAAGAGTACCAAAAGTTTAACAATTTCAAAAGGAACAATCACCTTAGAAAATGTGTAATTTGAGATGGGAGGATTGGGATTATTCATTCATAAACACATATTTGAGTGAGTCCGTGTGTTAAGTATTAGAGACACATATAAGCAGGAGAGTAGGAGCTTATAGGCTCTGCAAAGAGCCAGTGTAATCAGTATTTTTTAAAAATGCCATAATGAAGATAAATGTGCCGAGAAGCAAACTAGTTCATTGAGAGATTTGGGGAATGCTTCACATAGCAGGTAACATTTGAGTTATATCTGAAAAGGTAAATCAGTGTTTCTCAGGTACAGAAAGGAATTGTCTAGGCAGAACTGAACAGAGAATAGAATGGCTCAATCAAAGACATGAATGAGAGCTCACAGATCATTCACAGAGCAAGAAAAAGCTAAGGCATAGCTCAAAAACAAGGTTGCAGGGCTTTTAGGAAGATGGTGGAGGAGGTCTGGGAGTCAAAGATAGGTTTTAAACTATAGGTTGGCCTTACCTTTTGGAAGGTAATGTGGGTTGTCTTAGACTTTTTTGTATCAACAATGGAGAGTCACTTCAGGGTTTTAAAGAAGTTATTATCTTGAGAAAACCTCCAAACTGTTCTCCACAGTGGCTGTGCTAATTTGCATTCCCACCAACAGTGTGCAAGGGTTCTCTTTTCTCCGCATCCTCACCAACATTTGTTATTGCCCATCTTTTGGAAATAAGCCATTTTAACTGGAGTGAGATGATATCTCATAGTAGTTTTGATTTACAGTTCTCTGATCAGTGATGTTGAGCACTTTTTCATGTACCCATTTGCCATTTGTATGTCTTATTTTGAGAAATGCCTATTCCAATGTTTTGCCCATTTTTTTTAATCAGATGATTGGATTTTTTTTCCTATAGAATAGCGTGAGCTCTTTATCTATTCTGGTTATTAATCACTTGTCAGATGGATAGTTGGCAAATGTTTTCTCCCATTCTGTGGCTTGTCTCTTCACTTTGCTGATTACATCCTTTACTGCACAGAAGCTTTTGAACTTGATGTGATCCCATTTTTTCATTTTTGCTTTGGTTGCTTGTGCTTGTGGGGTATTGCTCAAGAAATGTTTGCCCAGACCAATGTCCTGGAGATTCTCCTCAGTGTTCTCTTGTAGTAGTTTCATAGTTTGAGGTCTTAGAGACAAGTCTTTAATCCATTTTAATTTGATTTCTGTTTATGGTGAGAGATAGAGGTCTCGTTTCATTCTAATGCATATGGATACTCAGTTTTCCCAGCACCATTTATTGAAGAGACTGGCTTTTCCTCAGTGTGTGTCCTTGACACCTTTGTCAAAAAATAAGTTCACTGTAGGGGTGTGGGTTTGGTTTTGGGTTCTCTGTTCTGTTCCATTGGCTTACCATATGATGCAGCAATCCCACTGCTGGGTATATACCCAAAGTAAGGAAATCAGTATATTGAAGAGATATCTGCATTCCTTTTTTGCTGTTGTTGTTCCTTTTTTGTTGCAGCACTGTTTACGATAGCTAAGATTTGGAAGCAACCTAAGTGTCTATCAACAGATGAATGGATAAGGAAAATGTGGTACATACATACAATGGAGTACTATTCAGCCATAAAAAAGAATGAGATCCAGTCATTTGTAACAATATGAATGGAACTGGAGATCATTACATTAAGTGAAATAAGCCAGGCACAGAAAGGCAAACATCATATGTTCTCACTTATTTATGGGATCTAAAAATCAAAACAATTTGAACTCAGAGTAGAAGGATGGTTACCAGAGGTTGCGAAAGGTAGTGGGAGGCTGGGGACAAGGTGGCAATGGTTAACGGGTACCAAAAATATAGAATGAATAAGACCTAGTTTCTGATAGCACAACGGGGTGACCATAGTCAATAATAACTTAATTGTACTTTTTAAAATAGAGTGTAATTGTATTGTTTGTAATGCAAAGGATAAATGCTTGAGGGAATGGATAGCCCATTCTCTATGACATGCTTATTTCACATTGCATGCCTGTATCATATATGTATGGGGTACATGGTATGTTTTGATACAGGCATGCAATGTGATATATATGCATGTACTATGTACCCACAAACATGAAATAAAAAAGCTGATAGGTGCAAAAATGATTATCTTGAGATTTGTGTTTCAGAAAGGTATCTCCCTCATCAAAGAGATTTAGAGAGCAGGAGATGGTTACATTAACAGAACAAGCTACACGTAACTTTCTCAGGTTGACAAGGCATTTTAATAAACAATGAGGAAAATAGTACCAGCCAATATTTATTGATTATTATGTATCAGGCACTCTTCTAAAGCACTCCGCATATGTTAAATCCTTATTTCCTCATATTGGTTACTTCCTCACATTTTACAGATGAGGAAACTGAGAAACTGAGACATTAAGTAACTTGCCCAAAGTCACAGAGTTAATAAGTGGCACAGCTGGGATTTGAACCTGGACAGTTTGGTACCCGTCTATACTTCCAACTATTCCGGTGTTCCATTTGAGGCAAGTTAACATTCATTAATCTCCTGCCACATGCCAGGCAATGTTTAAGGTGCTAGGGCCTCAGGCCTTGCTCTGTGAGAGCTTTCTCATAGTTTAATGCCTGGGCTAGCAAATGGATTGATTGGAAGTGGCTGACTGGTATGTTGCATGGAGACACTTTGACTCACAGAGTTGGGTGATCCATTAGATACATGTGCCATGACTGAGGGAAGTAGGTAGCATAAGACTTGCTGACTTCCTAATGGCTTAGGTGGATACTGTGACTGACACAGAAAACAAAATAGGCCGAGATGGTCTTGTTCAGAATGGTTGCCCAGGGGAGTTTGGGTGGCATGTCTATATGTCCTTGTGGAGTTTTATTAGACTCTGCCCCTCCCCATAGTGCTCCCACCTACTGAACTCATCCAATTGTCCTGATGGTTTGTGAGGTCAATTCCCCCAGACTCTAGGTCATCACTTAGCAATGCAGACTCCAGGATTTATTATTGCTGTCTCCTAGCAAATACATGAAATTCACTTTAGTTCAAACCACCCAAGCATGACAACTCTAATAATGATGTTTTAATAGTGTCTACTGTGTAAAAGTTTCTTGAAATCTGATATCTGACATGAGCTAATATAAGCAATATCACAGCCCCCCATTTTTTTAATAAAACAGTTCCTTAAATGAGGAACTCAGTTGTACTGATAAAACCTAATGATTTCTAAAATGACGTTTTACTCCAATATTTATAATTTCATTGTTAACCAAGATTGTATTGTGGTATTTCAGAATATAAGCAATAATGTTCCTCAGCCTAAGTACGTTGAATTCACCTCAGAAAATTTAGGTAACTAATTATCTGAAACTACTGAGGCGGCGACTGTTTGCTTCCTGTATGATTACACTATAATGTGAGGTTTTTCTGTAATGGAACAAAAATAATCCAAATTCTTTGCTCAGTATGCTAACTGGCTACTCTAAAAATTGCTGTTAGGTTACTTGCAAATTTTTGTATAATGAGTATTCAGGTTCAGCTTAACAAGGTTGACATTGTTTGGGGGTAACAGATGTGTGCTTACATAGTTTTAAATGAAACCAAGCCCCAAAGAGGCTCAATAAACAAATGACAATGTTTGGAAAAGAAAGAAGCTTGTTTCCTTTGATAGGGTGCAGGGAATTTAACCAACCTGTGTTTATAATTACTGTCTGGTTTAGTTAGTGCGAAAGAATCTACTTGCTACTCACTTATAAATAAACAAAATAGACCTACTTTCCTATTTTGCAGCCGGCCTTTTGGAGTTTATTTTTCTTTTTCTTTCTCTTTTTTATTGACTACAGACCACTTACTTTATGTCCAAATTATGTTGTTCTATTTTAAACATTCTTCTGGTTTTAGAGTCTCCCCTTCTTTAATTCTTGGCCTGACTTATGAAGATGACACTTTATCCCATGTTTCAAGTCTTCCCTGCTCTCATAGCAAATCTGTAAATTACTAAATTGCAGTCAGTCGTCCACATTTGGATGCTTGGTTGAATACCAAGGGTGATATTTTTTTTGGCAAGCTTATATAGAAAGCAAGTTGCTACTACCCAGTTAATTGTAAAGCAACATCAAATGAACATTGTCAGTTTCGGGCCACGGGAGAACGTTGTGTAGAATATGAAGTCAATTGTTTGAACCTTCTGAACAGGCACATATTTTTGAGAAATTAAATCTCACCTTTTAAATACACAAAGGCATGCTGTCTACTTTTGAGAAGAATTGTAGAAATCCATTAATTGTTTTGAAATATTCCCTTGGAGATCTTGCTATCGGTAAATTTACTGCTTGCTTTATGTCTATTGTTGGTTAATTGGAGCAGGTATATTGATTTAAACTTTTGGTTGGCTTCACAAACTATTTCTTTTATTTTTCCCTTAACTGAAGAATTAATTGTGCTAACATAAAGATAGGTCATAAGGAAAAACATATTGCATTTTCATTTCCATGTAGTTGTATTTTCAAAAAATCTAGTTAACCAAATGCTGTCTCAAAATTCTCCTGCTCCTTGAAATTAACATTGGACTATTTGTTATTGAAATCATTCTTCGGTGTTAAGACAGATTTTTACCAGTATGTGGATTTACCTTTTATGAAGATTGCATTAATCCATCACGAAAATTTTAAAACTCAATAAATTCATTTTACCATAAAAGATGTATAAAGCCATAAGCCTTTTCCAGATGTGGATGTGGATATAAGTTAAAAAAACTCGTCTGTTCTGAGAGAGGAAAAACTGTTGACGTTTCTTTGAAGTGTAATCTCTTTTGTTTATTTGGTTTTTAATAGCTTCCAGCAGTTAGCCACATATTTTTTAAGTGATCTTGCTCACATACTCTTTTTTTTTTTTTATTTTTAGTTGTGAGTGGCATTAACTTGCTGCCATAAATTTAGAAGCATAACCTGTAGAGAAAGGAGACCATCCCTGAGATGTGTAAGTGAGTAATTGCCAAAAAGTGCAAGTCCCCATTGTGCTCAGCAACTGTTCTAAAATGGAAACTCTGGGGAGCAGAGGTCAGGGAGTCAATTTGCTATTGTCCTCATCTTTAATATTTATTTATAAAGGACAATCTTTAGATGTTGCAGGTTTTAATAGTAAAAACATTTTGTTCTTTCTCTATGCCAGTTATCTGACCATTCAATGTAAACCAAAGATAAAGAATTTTTCAGCCTAACCGTTGTGCATGTCACCTGTGTTCCATGGCATAACATGTGCACGTATGCACGTGGGGATGCACAAATATCCTGTAAATGAGAGGGGAAATTTACAGTGATAAAAAAATCATTAAAATTGAGTGGCTGAAAAGTCTGACACTGAAAAATGGAAACTATTTGGAAAGTAAGTGAAAACTTGAAAAAAAATATGTACAAGCTTTTGACATTTCATAATGATTTATATAACAGGCTGCATGAGAATTAATTTGATATCAGATGTAATGCTAGCCATAACCAACTGCACAAAGCAGAGTGCATTCAAGGTTGAGAACATTTTTATATATATAAATTAAGTTCGAAAATCATTCCTCATTCTGTCCAATCAATGTTTTTTAAATATTACTTATAATAATGGGATTCTCCAAAGTTTAATATGGTGGCTTTCGTATGTGCAAGTGGATTTGTGTAGGCATGTGTTTCATTCCTATCTGCAACAATTCTAATGTGCATTTGTGTGTATGCTGTATTTAAAAGCTGTGTTTCTCTTTGGTTGAGATTGATTTTTTAACTATCTAAGCTGAAAAATAGTCCTAAAATTTTAATAAAATTCTACTAAACTGATACTATTGTTGTTAGAATAAATAAAAGAAGCGTGTGCTGTAATTTTGCAGGAAATTCTGAGCAAAATCAACTTGTTCTATGTTTTTAATGCAGTTCTAAGCAATGTGACGTACACAGTGGTAATAAAATTATTTTAAGGGATGCTCCTTGACCAGCAACTCAAGCTACATATTAAGATTTACTCTGTTTTTCATGTGTTTTCCATCAAGGAAGTCTGTGGTTACCTTCCTGATTCTGCTGGACTGGAAAAACATAGCTAATATGGTGTGATCTGGAGAAAGCTTTGATGCAGGGACTTTGCAAATAAACCTCCAGATGCCATATGGTTTACATTCATCTCTCAATTTATTTCCTATAAATGTCTATTGAATATTCCATTGAACCAACACATGTGAAACAAGAGCTGAAAGAGAACAGTATATAGAATACTTTGTGGCAGCAAGTGATTATCATATTTCTTTCCCAATATTGCTACCAGCCTTAAATGCATGGCAAATTAGTCAAATGCCAAAGTTCTCAGACTTAAGGCAAAAATCAAGAAAAAATATTTAAGTTATCAAAACAAACAGTCCCGTTTTTATGTTTGGGGTAAAGTATCATGCTTTGGAGCAGGATTTATTTGTGGCAGTACTGAGTCATGTGTTTAAGTTGCTGCCACTTAAAAAACAAAGTTCACGATGCCTAGGGAAGCAGAGATAAATGCTATTAAGATGCTGCAAAGGAAAAATAATGCTCAGGGAAGAGTTTTATATGAATCTGTTTGTGGATTGGCAGGTTTTATATCATCCTCTTTGGTTGCATTCTGTTCTGGAATCCAGGCACCACCACATCATGATTCTGTATCAAGGACACAGGCCAGAGTAATTCTTCAAAGAACTGTGTTTGCTTAATGCCCCCCTCAGCCCTCCATTCTCCTTCCTGTTAAGGCTGGTGTTTCCAAAGACTGTTTTCTTGAGTAACTACAGAAGATTAGCCTGTAATTTTAGAGAATCTTTTTGCTCTTAAAACTGCCTGCTGGTTGCTGGTTTTGTCTTCCAGTGAGAACTCTTTTTTTTTTTTTTTTTTTTTTTTGAGACAGAGTTTCACTCTTGTTGCCCAGGCTGGAGTGCGATGGTGCGATCTTGGCTCTCCACAACCTCTGCCTCCTGGATTCAAGTGATTCTCCTGCCTCAGCCTCCCCAGTAGCTGAGATTACAGGCATGCGCCCCCACACCTGGCTAATTTTGCATTTTTAATAGAGATGGGGTCTCTGCATGTTGGTCAGGCTGGTCTCAAACTACCAACCTCAGGTGATCCGCCCACCTTGGCCTCCCAAAGTGCTGGGATTACAGGCGTAAGCCACCATGCCAAGCCAAGAAATCCATTTTTTTTTCCCCAAAGAACATCCCTATGAAAATAGAAATAGCATCTAGCAATTACCTAATAAGTGGCCAATCAACTTCACTTCATGTTACCTCCACTGTTTACTGTTATGTGGCATTTAAACACATGTATATAAGTATGTGTTTATATGTAAATTGATGGCACTGGAGAAAATATGGATAGGGAAATGAGAAAAAGAATGTTCTCAGATGCAGGAATTTGTGGTCTTTCAGAACTCAATTCTCCAAGTCTTTTGTTTAATACTTTAATATTAAGGGTTTGATCATGTAATAAACAAATGAGAAAAGCACAACAAATCAAAGTGTTGCTAAGTTAAATCTATTTGGAAAGAACTGTATACATCCTTAAAGGAAAATAGAACAATATCTCCTCAGGCTCTAGCCATGCCACAGCTTGTCCCTTGGATTACAAAACTTTGGGTGTTCTATACCAGCAACTCCACACGTGATTAGGTTTATTTCCTTAAAAAGTATGGCATCAAACTGAATATCATTTTGCAGCCAATATTTCATACATTGTAGGCCAAATGTATATAATAAATTTACACTGCCAGTTGCATTAAATAGGAAAGTAATAATAATCAGGGAGGGGGAAGAAATCTCCTTACTGAATTTTTGCTTTGTGCATGATGATTTTGTGATACCAAAGCTGGGGTTGGGGAATCTTATATTTAAAAATGTAGGTCTTTGAAGGAAAAACAAGTATCTGATTCAGATTTTTTTAAGTGAGTGAATGACAGGAGAGAAATCCCTTACTTATTTTTAACCAAAAAAGATGCTTGAGATATTTGCATATGCTATTCCATTTATTTTGTTATTATAAAATAGACACTACCAGATGCTCCTAACTTTAAAAACTTCATTTTTAAAGTTTCCTTTAAAAAATCTGTAAATGACTAAATGGGGCAAGGACGGAGGTGAGGAGAGATTCTGATCTCTTTATGGGAATAGTTTATTTGTAATAATGAAATCTCTTGATGAAAGAATTTTACTAGTTATCAAGAAAATTCTAATATGTTTATTCCACACTTATTTGATATAAAATTAAGATGTTTACTGTCGTATAATTTTGCAAAAATTTTTTCAAAATGCTGTCAGGTTATAATTCCTCTGTGACCTATTCTATCATTTTCTTATTTTCTAAGTGATTATTTCTTTTGTTTATTGAAGTAAAAATGCATCCAAAATAAAGTTACATTTCTTAAGGTGCAGTGCATCAATATCTTAGGGCTACAGGATCAGAAGATAAACAATTTAAGAAATTCAAATGTAAATTTCCCAGGAGTAACTCCTCTTACCTTGTTCTTGAATCAAGAAAATTCCAAAGACAAATTATGAGTGTGCTTTTTAAAAGTAAATTTGCCTCCTTTAATTCCAGCCTAAAAGTCCGATCACAAGTAGTAAATCACGTTTTCAAAATTACAGTTTATGATTACTGTATCTCTGATTGGTAATCCTACATTACCCAAGCCCTTTAAATTAATATAACTAAGAATTTCTAGATGTCCCTTCCCCTGGTTTCATTATCTTACTAACTCAAAAAATGTAACATTTTTGGCTCTTCTGTTCCCTGTACTACTGAGAGTAACTGGGTCTATTATGTAGGGTATTAGGTAGGGTTTCTAATTTCCAGAACAACAACAACAACAAAAAATGCCACTTGCTTCCTTCTCTGGTCCCAGCCCAATAGAGGATTCTAATTTCTGCCTGAGGCATGTGCTATCAATCAATAATCACAGAGCTAGCCCCATGTCTCAGGGCCCTCATCTTTGCCAGCTGGTGCTCCTCTGCCAAGTTCTTGACAAATCCTCTGGATGCCCAGTGGACAAGCCCTCCATCTGAACCCCATCAACTTGTCGCTTTAGTTAACTGACCTGAGAATCCTGCCAATCTAGTGTAGTGCTCTAGAAACAAAAATCACCCTAAAATATTTTCAGGGTTGCCTTCTCAACAACAAATACAGATTTCAAGTTATGTTCTAGAACTGGTATTTCTCCCTTGGGGAAAGGCTGGGGAAAGACTCATAAACTTAGTAGACATCCCTGATCACCAAACATGGTGACTTTTGTTTGATTTGTAAGGGTAGTCTGGCAAGTTAAGTGGTGTTGGCTTCTGACTATTAAATGAAAGGCACTGAAAGATACCCTAAGCCTAGAAAGTTCTCTCAAATGGCTTTTCTAATAATGAGTACAGATATGCCCAGATGTTTCAAGAGGAAACTTGTGATCAAAGAAGGTAATGAAGTTGAAAAGGCAAGAGTTGGATCTCTGAGTAAAAATAATTTCCCCTTGGAATCTGTGTGTGCATTTTCTAGGTATAAAAGTAGAGAGAAGGAATTCAGAAGTTTTTAAATAAAGGTAGTTTCTCCTGCTCCCTTCTTTGCTATAGAATTAGAGCCTCAAATGGAGAAAGGCTCTAAAATGACTTGGACGTTTCCATTTTTCTTAAATGACTTCATATCCTATTTTAATAGAAGAAAAAAGATGTTCTCCTTAAAGCATTTTCCCCTGGAAGTCATTCATCTTGGCCATTATAGTAAGAGTCATCTTTCCCATTTCTCTGACCACCAAAAGCCAAAAGCATCAAATCACACAATGGCTAGGGATGTGACATAATATATAAATTTGAGGCGTACCTTGTGTCTCAGGTAAGGCACAATATAAGTGATCATTTGACAATGAACAAAATATAAGTTCATGAACAAGTTAACTATTTTAAGTAGAGCAGAGAAGTCTTCCCTATATCTTAAACATCTACTCAATCTCTTCCAGTATGGATGGGTAGGGATGAAGTTACAGCTGTTGCCCTCAAACTGCTCATAAACCTCAGCTGATCTCTCTGCTAAAATGCCAGACATGTGAGGAGTCAAAGATTCTTGAATTGCAAGCAACAGTGTGTTTCAGTGAAACACACTTAGGAAAGGAGTGGAGGGAAGGTGATTATGTCTCTCATGGAAGTGAAGGAAATGCAGGCTCAGGAGAGGCTGCCTATAGTCAACTATGGGACTATAGAACTGTTCACTCAACATTGATCCACTTCTGGATTAAGGAGTCCTGTTTCTTTTATTGTTTTGTCTCCTTCTTGAATCATTCCTGCTAAATTTCAACCTGCCAAGAGAAAAGATCTGATTGGCCTAACATGGGGTCATATGTCAGCAATTTCCCATGGAAGACAGCACACCATGACCAGCTACCGTCAAGACCACACACGATGAAAGGAGATACCATTCCACAAAGGAAATGGAATGCTGGTACCAAAGAGAAAGTCCAAAAAGTAACAAATATCCACCATCATCGTCTATCCTGTCAGTTAGAATGGAAAGGTTGAGGAGCATCCTGGACAAATGGGCCTGTCCTGCCACTCAAGCAAATACATGCAAGCCTCCTTTCAGATGACACACAAGAATAAATGGCAAAAATACACACAACCGCTTGGGTTCAGCCTTACAGAGCTGTGATTTTGGCTACATCCTTTAGAATCTTTAGGCCCTCAGTTTCTTGTCTACAAAATTAATTTAGTAGCTTAAGTGACCCGTAGATTTTAAGAGTGTGGGTGCATATGTCTATATATCTTAGATTTTACCTAATTACCACTGGAATAAGATTGCACACATAAAATTTCCATTCATATTTTTCCACAGAATGTAAATGATAGCAGGCACATACACATTTGTTCAGCAATGACTAAAGTGTCATTACCCGAAGAATGCTATCGGTGCCTTAGAACTCAGAACCATAATTCAGTTCGTAAGATCACAGAAGTCTTAATTTTCTGATCAGATTTCCTGTTAGTAGCAATGATTATTGCCAATAGAGTAAGGATGAAACAGGCCTGCATGTTAGGAATGTTTTAACCATTCCAAATGGTCTTATAGGTTGATGGGTCCCTAGCTGCTTTGTAATACTCTTGAATATTAAAATACTGCTTCAAAATACCTTATTTTCATTAACTCAGAAGACTGAAGCCAAGTGTATATATGATCTGCATCTTTTGGAGGCCAGGATTAGCTTAGTTGGAAAAAATACCTTCCAAGTATCACACTAACTTAAAATACACGTACGGCTTTATTCTCTCCATACCTTTCCCCTGTGTCACTCTGAGAACTTTGGAAATAAAGGCAGATTCTGCATGCCAAAAAAAAACTCCCTACTTTCTATGTGTAAACTTTTATTTTGTTTGGTTTTATCTAATTTTCCTCCCCTTTCCCTGGTGTTGGGTGCCATTTTCCTATGTCATCTCAAATAATATATGGGAGATTACCTGAATATAATTTACTAGGCAAGTGAATGAAAAATGCTTTCATTTACATGATTAACATTTAATTAACATTGTTAATTAACATTGATTTTTTAAAAAACTTTTTCAGCTGAAGTGTAACACTTAACATTGACCTTAACTTTTAAAATAAAAGCTAGGTGTTAAGAAAGCCCAGAGAAGTTCATGATTGATAACATGTATTATGATCTAGCTCCATGTGATCTGGGTAGAAGTTATGAAGTAATGTGCATTGTACCATATAAAACCCTAATGATGGTTAATGTTAGCTAATTAAGATGAACACTGAATGGAGCCAGCCTGGCTCATAGGGGTATTAACATCCTATTAGAGTCTAACAAAATATTATTTTAGTCAGAACTACTTATAGTGAATCATTTTAGATTCTAAGACATATATTTGGAATCAAATTAGACACTAAAACTATATTCTAATCATTGTTGCCAACAGAGATAATATTAAACACCTTCTTGAATTTAATGTTATACCACACAGTCTTTTTGTTTCATTTTGTTTTAATCTTAAACGTAGAAGTATGCCATACTTTTATATATTACACCTAAGAAATCATGAATATTTGCCACCCCCAATTCTTTTAAACATCAGATATGTTTCATGTTAACCCAGCTAACTGCATTAAGGGTAATTCAAAACAGCCATTTCTATTGGCTACTGAAAACATCAGACTTTTCTATCCAGAATAATGTTCATTAATTTTCTTTTTTCTCTGGAAAACATATTCAGGTTGGATTTAAGTAGACATATCTGTGTGATGTGAGTAAGTCATTTTGCCTCTCTGGGACATAATGTCCTTGGCCTTCAGATGAAAGGATTGTACCATAAGGTAAGGGTGCCTTTAGGTCCCAAAATACTTCATTTTAATATATTTGTCATTTATTCAACATTTGAACGCCTAAGCATGTCGGTAGACAGTGGGCATACAGACATGAAGAAAGGTACTGGCTGATGAGTCAGACAGAAATATTTTTACATTCCTATTTAGTTGGTAGGACTCAAATGAGGCAACACTCACTATACTTGTCAGTTTGTTTGTCATGAAAAATGCTTACATAAGGTATATATCGTCTAGCCTATTCTTTCTGTGCCCTCTAAGGAAAGAGGTTGAGAATTGGCAGGCCTGGGGCTGAATGCTTGTGTATCTGAGAAGCAGGACTGGCACATGGGCCCACAAAAAGTAACAACTACTCTGCACCAGTTTCACAATCTAGGAATAATTATGTTTCTCAGGCAAAGTGTTCTGTGTAGTTAAATCATTTGAGCAGTATATTAAAACCCTATTATTTTTAAAGCAATCAAAGATATATAATACAGTCCAATATATGCATGGAATGTTAAGGTAAGGGATGCTGCTTTGCTGAGACTCTTCTGTGGCTTTGACAGGAGGCCTTGGCCCTCAAGCCCTCTCCTCCATGATATGGGGTCTCTTTGGTGGTAGAGAATGGGGAATACTAATTAGTAATCTATTCCGTGCCCACCCCACCCTAGCACGCATGCGCACAGGCACACACGCACACACATACACACACACACACACACACACACATTTCGGTCTCTTCACTTCTCTGCACGTAATGCTCAGAGCAGCATCTCTACAGTAGGAACTCAATTATATACTGAATGAATAAATACATACAGACACTTGTGCATATAAAGTAATGAGTGGTCTCATTTGTTTCTAAACAGTAGATGCACAAGAAATGTTTGAGTTATAACAATGCTTTTAATGATACCGGTAAAATATACGTAAATGTATTGATACAGAGGCCTCTTCCATGGCAAATACTATAATATTCCTTGAATGAGTCCCTCTGAAGGAAGATACCAGAAATATTTATTTTATTTTTCTATTTATTGAAGTTGTGAAGGGAGAAAAGAATTAAAATTGAGTATTATGTTCTCTTTAAATTTTAATACACACTGCATAAAAATAACCAGCTTCTGTGGAAGGATAAATACTGTATTGTTAGACTGGTTGTGATGGTGACTGCAGGGGAGAGACAGGCCAGGGGAGGAGCCATTCATTCTACTTTAGAGTTGACAATTGTCAATGTCTAGGCCAAATCCAGCCTGGAGATATGTTTTATTTGGTCAACAATATATTTGAGTTTTAAAGTAGTTGCTATTATTTAAAAATGGGAAGATTTCTCAAAATATACTTTTCTGGCTTAAAGCCTGAAGAACAGGTAACAATGAATCCACATTCTTGTTGGGCCTGAATAGTGGCTGCCTCAATGAGACAGGGCACCTACTCTCCTTGCCACAGCCCCAAAGAACTCCGCCCTAGGTTAATATCGAATTTCTTTAGGCATTTGAGTTTTCAAATCTGTCTTAGATGACCCTGTACCATTTGAACTTTTTTATTATACGTAAGAAAGTGGCATGTATTTTTGCAATTCACATCACCGAAGTGTGTTTAAGGCACAGAAAATTGAAGAATTATTTTCAAACAAGTGACAAAGCAATTTGTGCAGTATAATTCAACTTTTCAAATATATATGAATATATATACATTTAATATTTGTATACATGTGAAGCATATTTTACATTTTACATATGTATATAAATGTGAAATGAAACCTTCAAATATGTATGTAAATACAGAAAAAAGACTGGAAGGATATATTACAGAATATTAACAGTAATAGTGATTCTCCACATGCTGACATCTCAGAGGGCTTTTATTTTGAATTTTGGTTTTTTTCCATTTCCTATTTTTGCTTTTCTGTCTTTTCTACATTTCACACAATGAACAATGAATTATTATCTTCTTGATAGGGAGGAGATTTTTCTAGATGGAGTTCAGCATATGTATGGTTCTCATTAGTTTCTGCATTTTTCTGACTCCTTTGTAAGGAGTCTCTGCCCTGCATCTCATTGTAAGATCTGCCATTCGTGTTTACCTGCCAGCAGCACCCAGCTCTGTGTTTGTTTTTCTCCTCTGTGTACATACTGGTCTTTCCACTGCTCACATCCTGAGGTGGTTCACGTTGGAGTGACTGACAGTGAATCAAAATTAAAAACACCAGTTGGCATTAAAGGTCACTGCTTTATTAGAATTATTCATTCAAATACAATTAACTTACCCCTGCTCTGGGGAAAAAGGAAGAGTTTACTCCAGGGAGAAGGAAGGATCTAAAGGGTTCTCCATTTATAGCCTTTCTCCCATTCGAATTTTTTTTTTCCCAACAACTTTATTGACATGACAGACAGCTTGAAACAAAGAAAGGGCAAAGAGTGGGAAGGTGTTTCCTTTGATATACACGAGGCAAGGCTAACTTCCTTATTTTGAACGCAGAATAAGGTTTGAGACAAGTGAGTTCTTAGAAAATGTTGTTCAAACAGTGATCCACGTAACACAGAACACTGAAGTTTTGTCGACCTTTTTTATCCTAGCAGGATGAAGCACATTGAAGGACCATGACTCACCCACCACTCAGGCAGCCCTGGTCAGCACCTGGGAAAGGTGGCTCTATCATTTTTGCATCATGGCTACTTTTGAAATTCTGATAGTGCTACAAGAATGTATACCATATGTACCTAAACCATTACAAACAAATTAGTGAGGTCTCTATTAGCATCCTCTCTAGAATTAAGAAATCCTGTCCTAGAGTAAGAACTCCTATCCTTATTATTCATTCATTCGTGTTCAGCTTTGGAGTCAAGACAACCTGGGCTTCAAATTCTGACATGGCCCTGGGCAAATTACTTAATCCCTCTAAGGCTATAGCCTTATCTCTGCATGAGGATAAAAATAGTACCTATTCAATGATTGTTTCAGGGATTAAATTAGAATCTGTAATGTTCTTCATTGCATACTTCAAATAAATGGAAGTATTGATAAATATTACTGTAATTATTCATTACCTATGTCCTGACAGTTGTGCTAAGAGTTAGAAAGAAAATGTTATTTTAAAAAGTATGAGCCATGCCTTCAGGAAGCTTACGGTCTTCTCAAGGGATACCACCAAAGAAGTAAGATGGCATGAAATCAATAGGAGGATAAAGTAGGCTATTGGTAGTCTGGGACTGGAGGTGGGTGAGAATGGGGAGTGACTGAATGGGCGTAAGGGATGTTTTTTGGTGTGATGGAAATGTTCTAAAATTGGATTGAGATGATGACTGAACCATGCTGTAAAGTTACTAAAAATCATTGAACTATATATTTTAAATTGGTAGATTTTATGATATGATAGAAATAATACTTCAAAGCTATTGAAAGTATAGAACAGCATAATAGTTGTGTATGTAGATTTATACTTAGGGCAGTGGTTGGAAGGAGGAAAGAATGACCTGCTAGTACAGGAGAGGGGATGCGAAGCTGAGTCCCAAAAGGTAAGTAGCATTTGGCAGGGTGCATGGTGACATTCCAAGCAGAGAAAGCAACTATCAAGTCCCTCAGGCAAGTAGGATCAAAGTAATTTGTTGAATCAAAATAAATGTATTGACTGTCCTTACATCCAAAATATCACCTCCTCCTTAAACAATGCAGAATGCCTGATTTGCTACTATCCTCTCTTTCCAACCCCATCACAAGGTCTCCTTGACCCTAGAGAAAATAAGGTAGACCTAAATTTCTAGATGTACCCACCTTCCTTTCAAGAAAAATAATAATTATTATTAAAAAACATCATTGCCATGTATCTCTAAAGTCTGGTAGTCCAATTGTCATGACAGGCAATTTTAAATGTAAAAACTTCAATTTTAAATTGAATTTAATTTGAAGATGAGGAAACAGATGAGAGTAGTGATTGTAGTGTTGTTTTCCACGTCCCACATAAGCAATTTTAGGAAAAAAAAATAAGCAAAAAACATGGTCCTAGTACCCACTTCTCAGGGCCCCTTAGGATTTTCTCCGTGTGCACATACATGTGGAATAGAGAAAAGGCAGTGTAGCTTCATTTCTCAAAATGCTGAGTTCTCAAACTCACTTAGAGATAGTTTTATTGAATGGTAATTTTAGCTCATGAAAACCAGGGTTTAGCTAGGCGCTTAATGTCCTAGTAGGTTACAAGTAATTGTATCGTGCAAAAGAAAGAAATGAGTTTTGAATTTGCATGTCATTTGTACAAAAGAATCGAAGTATCAACCCGAGAATGCCTTGGCCTATATCCGTCAATGATTGACTAGAAAGCCAAGTGGCTGCAGATAATCACTCAGTATGTAAAGGGAAGAACCAGGGTTAGGACCCACTTTTGTGCCTCCCATTCAGGGCCTCTCAGCACTGCTCTGGAAGACCCATTAATGCCACAACATACAAACACTCCCAGGTCACCAGAGTTAATGAAAGACAGTCTTTAAACAGAATGGAAGGAGTTGATATTGGGACCTGATCAAAGAAAGTGAAGTTTGGAAAACAGGTGAGGCATGCGTCTGAAACAGTGCTGGTGCACCACCTCCACAAAGCCCAAGGTTTGTATGTTGGGTTGTGGATGTGTTTCAGAAGTTTGTTCTCATGTTATCATTCCTGGGTATGTAATTTCATTCTTGAGACCAAAAGATTCCAAAGAGATGCAATTTCAGAGCTAAATGCATCCTTCATATTCCAGAAGACTCATAAAATGAAAGCTCACGATTGGTTATACACTTGGCTTGAAATTAATGCTTAATTATGCTCACCCCATAGTCTTTGGAAGTTTTGGGTTTCTTTTAAGCTTTTCGTATTTCTGGTCCCAGGAACGTAGCAAAGTTTGCCAGAGAAATACACTTCCTATGTGATTACAAATAATCAGAAAGCAATGTGTGTTTTACTTTCCCGTAGAATGAAACACTGCAGTCAGGTCAAGAATGGTGTCAAATAAACAACTTCACCGTTTTGAATTTTTTAAAAGCTGAGGCTCCAGATAAAACAACTGCCTCTTGCACACAATATTCCCTGTGATCACATGTCATGATTGATAAGTCAAAACACACTTTGTTTACTCAGCTTTAGTGTGAATGTGGTGGTCAAGATCTTGTATGGTTCCGAATGTTATTAGATAAATAAGGTCCATAAACGTGGTAAAGGTAGAGTTTTGTTTCCCAAACAATGGAATGTTTCCTTTCCATACTTTTTGGGGTCCATCTTTGAAAAGGAAATACACAACCAGTTTGCCTACTCAAAATGCTCGACTTTTGAAGGCTTCTCAAAGTCATTACTAATCTGTACTTGATTCATTTTATGTGGTCTAGGGAAGGGTTTCTCAATCTCAGCACTACTGACATTTGGCCTGGCTAGGTAGTTCTTTCTTCTGAAGGGCTGTCCTGTGCACTGTAGGTTGTTCAGCAGCATCCCTGGCCTCTACCTACCTTTTTTTTGGGTTGGGGGGTAGTTGGAATCTTGCTCTGTAATCCAGGCTGGAATGCAGTGGCACGATCTCCGCTTACTGCAACCTCTGCCTCCTGGGTTCAAGCGATTGTCCTATCTCAGCCTCCCGAGTAGCTGGGACTACAGGTGCATGCCAACATGCCTGACTAATTTTTGTATTTTTCGTAGAGACGGGGTTTCACCATATTGGCCAGGCTGGTCTCAAACTCCTAACCTCGTGATCCGCCCACCTCAGCCTCCCAAAGTGCTGGGATTACAGATGTGAGCGCCCGCACCCAGCCATCTACTTAGTATTAATAGATGCCAGTAAAACCCCCTAAGGCATGACAACCAAAAATGCCTTCAGAGATTTCCAAATATCCCCTGGGAAGCAAAGTCACCCAGGAGCTGTGAACCACTGGTCTAGTATTTTGAATATGGCATGAAGGTAAAGTATTCAGGGCCAACTACATTTTATTAGATAAATAAGATTATTCACTACAATAGTATCATATAAAAGATTAATTATAACCAGAACTTAAACATCTTGAACAATACTGATTGTTTTGAACAAGTGAAATTGAATTATGTGGTCATTAAAAAAAAAAGGGCAATCCTTAGTATTCCCATCAGTCTGGAGTGAGCAATATGGCATTTTCCAAGTAAAAATCCAGAATTTCTTTTTTCTTTCTTTCTCTACATATTCCTTTGGTATGCTGAAAGGGACAATCACCTTCCATTTTTTTTTTCCAGGAAATACTGCACCAACTCCATGGGAAAACACAAGCGAGTTTTTTTTTTTTTCTTGCTGACTAAAACATTCCCCTGAGAAATTTTATTCTTTTTTTTATACCACTATAGTTTATCCTTGGCCTTTCCGCAAGCATATTTTAAGAAATTCTTTGCATATTCGTCTTCATTGGTGCTTCTGGTGTTATAATGAGGCATTTGTTATAAACACTAGTGACCATAATCAGATTTTAGTTTGAAATCTTATATCAGCAAACTTATGTAGGAAAGAGTAGAAGTGCAGACAATGTTACTGAAGAAACAGTTAATACAATTTAAATAAAAAGGTTTATGGCTAATTTCAACTCATTTAGTGAATTGTAATTATATGATTACCTATAGAACCTCCATAGTATGATATTTGAAAGATCAAAGTTAGTGAAAAGTCAGCATGTAATTAGTTTCTTGCTTTGGAGCATTAGGTAGAATTACTGCAAAGAGGCAAAACTATCATTTTATAGAGACCCTTAGGAGATTTATAATGATGGTAGACAAATATATGCATACAATGTCAGTTGGTGTGCTAAAATTTAATTTTCATGAGAAAATGTGGTTGAAGATGATCACAATACATGGGGATGTTCTTATTTTAATATTGGTGGATGTTATTAGAGAATCATATCAAAAGATATGTCACCAGGGAGAAAATATCATTTATAAATCACTAATGAGTAGCAAACAGTGTTTAGCTTGGAGGTATAAGGCATCTCTTCACAATGTGCATTTATGATCAAACACAAAAGATCAAGTGCAGAAAGAATAGTAGATCTATATTTTATCTCATTCTGCTAAGGAATATTTTTCTATACTTAGAGTTTCAGTGCCTACACTGCGTTTCCTGTTCATCACAGAAGACTTTGCAATTAGAAAAGGATTTTTATGATGTCTAATTTGGAACTTAGCTAGTAAGATAACGCATGATTGTACAGATTATGTATTGTATAGATTTTATTTATGTCCTTAGAGTAAGACATAGTTGTGCAGTCAGTTTATCTAGGAGAAAACGCCAGGAAATCTCATGGCTGACAACAGACATCCTCTGGGGACATTTTGAGATTTCTTGCCTTTAAATATAAGGTGAATTCCAATGGTTCCAAGCTGTAGAGTGTAGTTCCTTGGGCCTTTAATCATCCATCTTTTCACTGCGTTAGGGTACATCTAAAATCATTTCCTAAGAAAAATCCTAGGCATGGTCCCAGGTAAATGCAGGATGCTGAATACCTCTGAGCAGCAGGTGAATCATCTTCAGGAAAATTATGAGACCTTCTTAAGTACCCCATTCTTTAATGAGATGATATCAACCCATTTTTCCTCAGCTTAACAAACTATTAAAATGTATGTCTCCAAACCTACCTAGAAACCTAGATGAACCACCATCTGGGCCAATAGTTACCTTGAACCATTTTTTAATGATGCATATGTGGTTCATCCATTTTTCTGAAATACCTCATATTTGCCTCTGATCATTGGAAAGCTGTGACCCTCAATCACACTGCTCTTGGGTACAGTGCCATCTTATTGTACTGAAGACAGGGACAAGCTAGAGCCTTGAGAAATGTTTTGTTACACCTGTTACGTAGACCTTGTTGTTCATGTTACTAAGCACCTTCTTTATGAAAACACTTGGAGACTTTTCTCTCTTGTCTTAGTATCAAGAATATTGCCCCTGCTAAAGAGCTGATTTGTGTTTATCTTATGGAGAATGTCATGTTCTGCCATTGATATTAACTGCCAAGAATTTTATAATCAGATTTGTCATCCACATTGTGAAAGAATGTACGTTTGTGGGTGTGGTGGCATGCACCTGTAATCCCAGCTACTCAGGAGGCTGAGGCAGAAGAATCGCTTGAACCTGGGAGGCAGAGGTTGCAGTGAGCCGAGATCACACCACTGTACTCCAGTCCAGGTGACAGAGTGAGACTCTCCCTCAAAAAAAAAAAAAAAAAAAGTCAGAGGGCACATGCTCCATATTGCTGGTGTTGGGTTGTGATCAAGAAGCTTCATGCATAGGCAATTCACAAATTAAACATCATAAAAATCCTTTTTTAAGGATGAACGTTCTTGATGATGAACATTTGTAGTTCAACTCTACTTCTCCATTTCATCTAATGTCACTGCCCATATTGTTTCTTTTTCTCATCTTTCATATTTCTATCTTCTCTTACTGTATAGTATGGCTTCGTAAGCCACTTAAAGTCTTTCTGGTAAACAGAGACAGTAAATAAAATGACTATAGTCTACAGAACTTACAGTCTAGTTTTTCCACATTAATAAGTTGGCAGGTCTTCAGGGAAATCAGATAGGCAGAGTCTCATATTTTCTGTTTTTTTCCCATGAAATTCTTGGGATTCCTTCAGAAGGTACTGCGCCACTAGTTCAGGTGACTATTGACTATGCTAGGCTGTCTCAGTAGAAAAAGGATAAAGGAGAACTGGAAATATTAAGAAGGTAAGGATTCAAAGAGCAGACCAGGATATTCATAGGAATGTCATGGAAGCCTGCAGGCACGGAGTAAGAGATAATAATATACAATATCAGCAGTGTAGAAATTTCAGATGGAGGAAGCGGTACAGAGCAGTATCTTATTTATTACCAGCCAGATTCCGCTTTCTTGCTGTGGAGAATCACTAGGCATCCTTAAATTAATACCTGCTGCTAGTCACTCTGGGAGATGCTAGAGTTGCTTATGCATGAAGCTTCTTTATCACAACCCAACACCTGGTATATGGAGCATGTGCCCTCTGACTTTTTTTCTTTTCTTTTTCAGAGGGAGTCTCACTCTGTCCCCCAGGCTGGAGTGTCGTGGTGTGATCTCAGCTCGCTGCAACCTCTGCCTCCCGGGTTCAAGTGAGTCTCCTGCCTCAGCCTCCTGAGTACCTTGGATTACAGGCACATGCCACCATGCCGTTAATTTTTTTTTTTTTTGGTAGAGACGGGGTTTCACCATGTTAGCTAGGCCAGCCTTGAACTCCTGACCTCAAGTGATTTTCCCACCTCATCCCCCCAAAATGCCGTGATTACAGGCATGAGCAACCACACCCAGCTGCCCTCTGACATTTGAATTAGGTTCACAAAACCCCTTGTTAGTTTGGTTGGCCCGCAACACATTATTGTATATGGTTTGTTCCCCTCAAATAGTACTTGCTTTTGTTCTATTTCCATTTAAAGTTCTCTGACATAAGGTTGATTATTTCTCTAGGCTTCCCCTAAAGTTCTGCTAAAATAAATTCCATTTTCTCCATATCACTATATTTGAAGTCAGAAAGCATGTCAAAAACTTTGTTATACTTAGCAAAAATTATTTTATATTCTCTCAGCTTTCTAATTTGAAAAAGACAAAAGTGATTCGCTACAATAGATTGACCCAAATATAATAGGCAGGATTGGATATTGTCTCATATGTCCTTGTAAAAGAATGAGAAGTTCTTTATTGGAGTTGTTTAGGAAAAAGGCAAGTGATGGGTGAAAAGGTGTTCTGATGGAATTGTCTGTACTTTCAGAGGCAAGGTAAGTAGTATGTTTAGTAAAACAATGAATATTTTAGGGTAAACCAGTTTTAATATAATCATTTAAAAATTTCCCAACTGTTGGAAAATTAATCTGTGCTCTTAGAGGTCAGAATAGAAGTTCCCTTGAGGTGGGGTGTGGATAGTGAATAGAGCTGGAAGGGGGATTCTGGGATCATGAGAGTGTTCTGTTTCTTAATCTGGGTACTGATTTAAGGATGTGTTAAGTTTGCAAATTTGTTGTACTTTTGTATATGCACAAAGGAGTTTTACAAAGTTCTTGTTGGAAAGCCAGGAGAAATAGACAGTCTTGTGATTGCTGATGAGATTGTCCATTCAAATAACCCCTATGGAAGCAATCTGGCAATATCTATCAAAATTATAAATGCATGTATCCTTTGATCTAAATAATTTTCATTTTTGGACTTTGTCCTAGTTGCACACATGCAAAATGATATGTAAATAAGAGTCATTGCAGTTATTGTCTGTGATAGCAAAAAAAGAAAAAGAAAAAGAAACAACCTAAATGGCCATTAGTAGGACCAGTTAAATTAAAAAGGGAGCTGGGCTTGGTGGTGCACACCTGTAGTCACAGCTACTCAGGTAGCTGAGAGTAGGAGCTTAAGCCCAGGAGTTCAAATCCAGCCTTGGCCACATAGCAAGACCCCTGTCTCATAAAATAAAGAATGATTCAACTATGTAATGAGCTGTTATATCAATGTTTAAAATTTTTAAGGTTAAATTAGAAACTTCTCATGAACTGATTAGAAAAATCCCAAGGAATATTGAATGAACTTAAAAAAAAAGTTTAAGCAAGAGAGAATTAGAACATGTGTTTTTAAAGGAAAGGAATTATGTATTTATATTTACGTATATTCAAGGGCACACAAGCAAATGAGGTGACCTTATTAGTAATCTATCTTTTTTGTTATTTTTGAACCACTACATAAATTTCCTTTTCAAAACAATTTAATTAAAAATAATGAAAATGTTAAAAAAAAAATAGACTGACTCCAAATGTGGTGAAATTGATATTGCAAGGTTTTTATTGCTACTCAATATGGAAAAAAATTGCAAACTATCTTTTTTATTTTGGAGATGGTATCTCGCTCTGTTGCCCAGGCTAGAGTGTAATGGCCAGATCTTGGCTCACTGCAGCCTCTGCCTCCCAGGTTCAAGTGATTCTGCTGCCTCCGCTTCCTGAGTAGCTGGGATTACAGGCACCCACCACTGCACCCAGCTAATTTTTGTATTTTTGTTAGAAGACGGGGTTTTGCCATGTTGGCCAGGCTGGTTTCAAACTCCTGACCATGGGTGATCCACCTGCCTTGGCCTCCCAAGCAACTAACTTTTTAAAAGTTATTACCCACAGCTTAACCTTCACTGAAGTGAGCCATGAGTCAAAAGCCCTTGGAATCCCACCAGCCTCTTTCCATATTATCTAGATTCTGTTTCAGAAACCCAGGAAGGGGAGAGATGCTGATTTCTTATTACAAAGGGTTCATCTTCCATGCCACGAGAAGGTGCTTGAGTTCTGAGTTCCCTGCTCTGGGTTCTCCCTTCTTTTCTCTTTGGCTCACTCCGGCCTTGGATGAATGAATGAGAAGCTGATACTATAAAATATCTTTATTCCTGCTTATATAATGACATAACTCCTTTTCACACTGTCATATTAGTGGTGGAACAGACCCACGAAGAGATGATGGTAAGCATAGAGCCCATTTTCCTCAAAACTGGAGAAGATTGAGGCTCTGATTTGTGCGATAACTTTCCCAAGGTCACACAATTGCAATGGCACCCAGAACATGAATCCAGGTTTCATGACTCAAAGTAGATCATTGTATGTGCAGCAATCCTAGTTCCCTTAGATGAAAACTGGATTTGCTAGAAGTACACCTTTATGCACTAACTATGGAAACCTTTTCAATACCATTGTGACTCATGATGATATAATTGTGAATATCTTAATCAGAATTCTGTCCTCTCTTGAGTCAGTGGCCTACCAGAAATTTCATGGATTTGTGCCATTATAAATTCCTGGAGGCAAGCTAAAGAACTGCAAATGGAATTCTAAGCCAACTAGTGGAGGCTATGTATAAAATTGAGAAGAGGGAAAGAGAATGAGGTCAATCTCAGAAGGAAAGTGAATTGTACATAGTACATGAAGACTTGATATTTTTGCGATACCTTAGAAAACTGTAATTTTGGGCGCACTGTGATAAATAGTCTTCATCTCTCATGACAACACTGATTGCATCATTCTTGTAGCTGAAGGTCATTGTTAAGGGTTTTGAGATTGCATCTAGCTACAGGTGGAAAGAGTACCATGATAGATAATGATGTCTGTCACGTGGGTAGTCTCAGGGTGTGGCTGAGACCAGCTACATCAGAATCTACCTTTATTTCGCCAACTTTCAGCATGTATTATTATTTCTCAAGCACTAATGACATAATTACATTTAAGATACCTTACCATCTTGCAGGGAGGGCAGACACTAAAAAAAAAAATGTAAGAAATTCCAATTAGATCCTAAGTTAGATCTTCTGCAACTTATATATGATTTTTCACTTTTTCTTTGAAATTAAAAGAGCAAGTCACTGCCGGCATCAGTTCAATCAAACTATTTCAATCCAAACTATTTACGGAAGACAGTTCAGGAGCTTGGCATGCCGAGCAAGCCGATCCACCAGTTGTTTCAAAGTCTACGTAGACTCTTTCTTGGAATGAAATGCGTTCCCCTCCTTTGTCTCCAATGTCTCCCTCTTCCTCTTGCTTTCCCCACAGTGCAAATCTCAGACTCTGTATCACAGAGCGAAGTTTTATCAGAAACTCCACATTTAAGGATTGCGGCATGTGGTTCCCTGAAATAGAAAGCTTTGTGACCTTTTTCAAAATCCTCCCCATTCCATATATCCTTCCCAGATACACAGCCCATTCTTTCTGTGGAAGGGAACACTGTAAAGAATGCACAGCCAGCAAGAGGCTTTGGAGCCCAGCAGGGTCCTGGTGGATGCATGCATATACATGGGATCAGGGGCGAACCGGATGGACCGTCTCTCCCAGTGAGTGAAAGTCTTAAACCGAGATTAACCTTGAAGCTCAAATTAGATAAAAACAAATAGAAATTTCTCCACAGGAATAAGAGCTTAACATAAAGGAAAAGTATTCGTAGCCCGCATAACTTTAATTAAGATGAAAGGGTTTCCGAGTATCTGCTTCCTCGACAATCTTATGTTTAAAGATGTGTGTTGAGCTCAGCATGAAGGAACTAGTCTATGCAGCTCATTATTCACGTTTACAAGGGCCTACTTTGGGAGCTCTTTGTAAAGCTCTGGCGTTCACTTCCAATTTTCTCTCCAAGCATGCCTTCCTCTAGGCCTTTGTTGCAGTCTTGAGGAATCTGTCGACCTCCTTATCACAAGGTGGGCACACCTTACAGCTGAGACACCCCCTTCCAGTTAAAGGAAGACATCAACAGAAACAGAGACACCCACTTTTCCTCAGCGGCTGCAGCCACGTGTCAGAGAGCAGTGGTGGCCAGCTGGTTGTGCAATTTCTCACACAGAATTCATTAAGACAAGTTTTAAGACAAGTTGTTTTTTTTTTTTTGCTAGGGAAAATCTAGTAGGCAGAAGCTGCACAAGGAATAAAACAGACGCATAAACACACTGAAAGACTGGAAAAACCCACTGAAGTTGTTAAAAGACTGAAATTTTTTTCTGTTTGTCTTAGCGATAACAGTTCCGATGCTTGAGGTAAGCATCCTTCCATTTTCTTCTGTGCTTTTAAACCCTGGTTAGATACCTGTATTTTTCAGGAAACTTTGTTAGGAACAGATGCTCAAAGGGTATCTCTGGAGCATTCAGAAGAGCAGTTAAGTGCATGGATGTCAGCATCCCAGATGTGCAGGGAGTTGGTCCCACAAGTTGCTGACAGTGTGATGGTGCGTTCTCTTGACCTCCATTTCTAATCTGTAAACAGAATTATAGTAGCACTTACGTCATTCCAGGAGGACTAAATTAGATAATACTGTACCTATAAAACCCATATGTGCCTGACTCATAATAAGCATTTAAATAAATGCTAGCTACTTCATTATATCATTAAAAAGAACAGATGTCCACAAAACACATATACATGAAATATTTTCTGATGGTTTCAGTTCACTCATACTAGGTAGTATCTTAGGTAAACTATTTAATGTCCCAATGCCTTAGTTTATAATCTGTAAAATGGGGATGATATTACCTGCCTTAGGGGTTGTTGGGAAGATGAAGAGAGACAATATAGAGAACATCTAACATAATGCCTTGCAATAATAAGATTTGAATGAATGTGAGACATTAACAGTTACTACTTAAAGTCTGTCTAGCATGTTTTAGATAAGTGCTGTCCTTGAGAATCCAGGATGTGAGTGATAACGTTGTGTTATCGCCTCATGGATTCAGCTAAAGTGGATCTACAAAATGTAGGGAATGTACTCTATGCAGACTAAAAGATCAAAAACCATAATATTTGCCCAACTGATCTTTTGTTATTAAAAAAGTGGGAGGTCTATATCCAAATTTTAAAAGCTTGAAAAATAATACATACCAACTCCTCCAATCCCACTGAGCCTTCAGTCCTTTGAGGATTCACAATGGCAGTTTTGTTTCTGTTTTTGTTTTAAGCAAAGATAGTTCATAGTAAAGAAGCACGTGGAACTTGATTTCAACCTAAGTTTTCTAGTCTTAAGCATGAACCCATTTTCCCCATAGTACTTATTACTGATGGTGACTGCTTGAAACATACCCTAGTAGAAGAATATAATCAGAATAGTATGAGAATGTAATCAGAAATAAAATGCTCTAATGAATTAAAATCAGATGATCATTTTTGAACCTGGAGAAGCAGCAATTTCTCACAACTTTTTGTGAATTAATATCCTGCAGAATTACTCCTCAAAGCACTGCTTGCATAAAACAAATTGACACTCAAACATATCTTGCTTGCATCAGCAAGGATAAAAAATACTCATCAATTTAGCAGAAACCTAAGATGACTGAGTGATCCAATCTAGAGGACCCCTCCCTGAGGCAGAATAGCAAACTCAAATTCCTAGAGGGGCCAGGTTACACTAAGAGTCAAAGCTGCTGGATAATTTCATAGCAAACTTGTTAGAACAGTCCGTATTTCCTTTTTTATAAAATGTCCCCCGTTTTCTTAAAGCACCAAGTCTTCTGTTTTCCTACTTTCGAGCAGGAGATTTCTGATCTTGGCTGCATCTAATTCTCCATCAGCCAGGAAAGATATTGGTGTTAAGATTGAAATACCTATCAAGGAGGATAACCACCATGGCTTCCAGTGCTTTAACAAAACCTCAGGTGCATGGACTTTGGGCCAAGCATCTGTGATTTCATATTATTGGAGTATTTGTAGTATCCCTGGGGGTAGCAGGTCTCTACAAGTTTGCTGTGGCTGAACCAAGAAAGAAGGCATACACAGATTTCTGCAGAAATTATGATTCCATGAAAGATTTTGAGGAGATGAGGAAGGCTGGTATCTTTCAGAGGACAAAGTGATTTGGGAATAGAAAGAATGTCTTTGGGTTGAGTTACATAGAAGTTTGTCATTGACCTGTGTTCCTGAACTATGAAACGTTAGTATGTAAACTAAGAAATCATTTCTCTTGATTAAAAAAAAAAGAGAGAAGAGAGAGAGATTTCCAATCTCAGGAAACATTGCACAATTGCAATGATAAATTGCAACTGATACTTCCTTACAACTGCAGGAAGACAGTAAGAAGGGGCAGGGACAGTAGTAAACTGGAGAGAAATATTCCATCTAACTGGGGATACAACCTCTTAAAGCCAGCTAGCTAATTGATACCCAAGACTGTGGGCCCAGTATTGCCAGAAGTTTGAATGTTTAGAGCAGATCTGAAATTAAACATTTTGGTCTGAAACTTCCCTGCTTTTACACATTTTCTGAAATTGTTCAATATGCACCCACAATTAGTGTGTCCAGGTAGCTGGTTTATAATCATTTCCCATGGGTATGGGAGTGTTGGAGAATGTTCTGATGGAATTTCAAGGTACCAGATACACATAAGAAACGATGTCCATCATGAATCCGGGTAGTCTCTTCAAATCCAGATGAAGATCCCCAAACGTGTTCTGCATTTTCATGATATATTCAAGGAAGAAGGAAGTGCAGGTCTGATTTGTGGCAGGAAATATTAGAGTGCTAGAGTCCCTTGAGAGTATTAGAGCCCTTGGGAGTGACTAGCTTATTGACGCATACCAATAATATATATTTAGGGCATCCTGTATGCCAAGCACCATTCTAGAATCTGCACATACGTCAGGCAACAGGACAAATCAGTCTCTTTTTTTTCCACAGGACTTGGGCCCTAGTAGCCAGTCCACAGACAAGTGACTCCTTCATTTGTAAAAACAGGAGAGTCATCATAATTAGCATGTGTAGGAAGACAGTAATCTGTCTTATGTGATGCATACTATAAGGAAATACAAGGCAGGGTAGTGGGGTGGGAAGTGACAGGACTAGAGAGAATGTGGAATAAAGAATAGCTAAGTCTCTCTGGGGGAGGGGAAAAGGAAAAGTGCTAAAATTCTATTGAGACACAGAAAACACAGCATGACCAGGTCAAATGGGAACCTAACACATACCAAATCCTTTCCATGTGCCAAACACTGTGCTGTAAGCTTTGCTTGGATGAATCCATTTCATCTGCACAGCCACCCTAGGAGATCAGTTCTTTAATCACCCCCTTTTAACAGATGTATTAGTCCGTTCTCACACTGCTATAAAGAACTACCTGAGACTGGATAATTTTTGAAGAAAAGAGGTTTAATTGACTCACAGTTTCACAGGCTATATAGGAAGTATGACTGGGAAGCCTCAGTAAACTTACAATCATGGCAGAAGGTGAAGGGGAAGCAAGTATGTCTTCCCATGGTGGAGCAGGAAAGAAACAGAAATAGAGTGAAGCACACACTTTCAAACGACCAGATGTCATGAGAATTCACAATCACCAGTACAGCCAGGGGGAAGTCTGCCCCCATGATTCAATCACCTCCAGCATGTCCCTCCCCTGACATGTAAGGATTACAATTTGAGATGAGATTTGGGTGGGGACACAACCGATCCACATCAACAGACGAGGAAATAGAGGACCGAAGAGGCTGAGTCCTTGCCCTCTGTCGCAGAGCTCCTGGGGAATGCTGCTGGGGTCCACTCAGGCAGCCTGAACCAGTCTTTGGTTCTGAACTCCATCTAGTTTTCCATTTGCTTACTGGGGTGTAGTGGAGTGGGTCAGGGCTTGCTTTAGAAGAGGAAGAGGCAGTCAAGAAAACCTGTGACATTACTTGACTACTTTAGCCCTGACACTATGCTCTCACCCAGACCCTTCCTCATCAGCATACATACACAGAAGAAAAATGAGAAAATGCATCTGCTTTTGAAAGGAAATGTAGTATCAAAAATACAAAATACAAATGAAGAATAAAAGTTTCTAGTTATTTCTTTGGGAGGTCAAGGCGAGCAGATCACCAGGTCAAGAGATCAAGACCACCCTGGTTAACAAGGTGAAAAACCCCGTCTCTACTAAAAATACAAAAAATTAGGCAGGCATAGTGGCAGGCATCTGTAGTCCCAGCTACTTGAGAGGCTGAGGCAGGAGAACGGCGTGAACCCAGGAGGCAGAGCTTGCAGTGAGCCAAGATCGTGCCACTGCACTCCAGCCTGGGCGACAGAACGAGACTCCGTCTCAAAAAAAAAAAAAAAAAAAAAAAAACAGTTTCTAGTTATTTCCCTTATATGCCATTTTGGGCTTGATTTTTTTTCAATTTATTCCATACCCATTAAAATCCTACTCCAATTCCTTCTATTGTTAATGAGCAAATAAAGGAATTTGCTGTTGTCACGTACTAAACTTAGTACACTTGAGACAGACAGATTGGAGAGAGTGAGGAGGCTGCCTCTGGCTTCCGTTAGAGACGGTGCTGAGCCAAGTGAGCTGGACAGGCACTGGGTTCCTCTGTGCCTCACTGAGGAAAAATAAACATGGGCAGAGGAGATCCTATGAAGCCAAGAGGCGAATCTCATCACATGTGTTCTTTGTGCAAACTTGTCAAAACGAGCTCAAGAAGCAGCACCCAGGTACTTCAGTCAACTCCTCCTTAGAGTTTTCTAAGATACACTCAGAGAAGTGGAAGACCATGTCTGCTAAGGAGAGGAAAATTTGAAGACACAGCAAAGGCAGACAAGGCCCATTATTTAATTGAAAAGAAAACAACTATATTTCTTCTAAAGGAGAAACAAAAAAGTTCAAGGATTCCAATGCACCCCAGAAGCCTCCTTTGGCCTTTTTCTCCTTCTGTTCTGAGTATTGCCCCAAAAGCAAAGGAGAACATCCCAGCCTATCCATTGGTGATGCTGGAAGGCAACTGATAGAGATGTAGAGTAACACTGCTGCAGATGGCAAGCAACCTCATGAAAAGGTGCACCTAGGCATTGTGGCACATGCCTGTAATGGTGCACTTTGGGAGGCTGTGGCAAGAGGACTGCTGAGGCTAGGAGTTCAAGACCAGCCTGGGCAATATAACAAACAAGACCCTATCTCTATGAAAAAAAAATTTTAAGGAAAATAAAGGCTGCCAAGCTGAAGGAAAAATAAGAAAATGATATTGCTACATACCAAGCTAAAGGAAAGCCTGATGCAACAAAAAATTGACTCATCAAGGCAGAGAAAAGCAAGAAAAAGAAGAGGAAGAGGAAGATGATGAATAAGCTAGCCCTAGCAGTTTTTTTTCCTTGTCTATAAAGCATTGAACCTCCCTATACACTACTCATTCTTTTTAAAGGAAAACATTAAAATAAAAGGCTGTGTCAGGTTTGTTTTTAAATTGCAAAGTGTCTTTTGTACAGGTAGCACACTAGGAAATGTGTCTTTAGATAGCCCCAGTCCCAGTGGCATTTTCAGTAGCGCCTAACCTTGCCTGGTGCGGTATGGGGTTGCAAATTGGCAAGGAAGACTAAAACAGGTTCTCGCTGGTGCAGAGCACAAATTTGTTATATATGGGGATGATGGTTTTTTCATCTTAAATTGTCTCTGATGCAACTTACACGAAATAATTGTCCCTCTGTGACCTGAACACCACTCTGTAATTGCAAAAAAAAGATGCAGCTGTTTTGTTGACAGTCTTAATGCTTCAAGTAAATACAATGTTTTATTTAGAATAAATAAATAAAAATCATTGGAACAGGGTATAGAAAATTCAAAGCATGTGACATTTTGTGTCAGATTCTAATCTTGGTCATCTCACTCCTTATTTTCTAATGTCTTTACCTTTTCACTTTGCTCATCACTTGTCATAGAATTTGGTTCCTAATAAGTGCTCAATAAAAGTTAAACTGAGCAGGTGAACCTGTACTCCTTATTTGTTCCTTCGTACATTTGTCAGTGCACTTGCGTGAATGTTTCCAAAATACTTAGTGATCTTCAGATCAAATCATTCTCTAAGTACAAGGGGGTTGTTATTTATAACACTCAGCCTATGGAATGGTGTTGCAGTAAAAAAAATTTTCCCACAGAGCAAAGAGTAGAATGAACTTTTTATTCACTTTGTGCAAAAAGCCAAAATTACCATCTTTTTGCTTTTTTGCATTTAGTGTCAAATATTTAATTCAGCCCTGAGTTGGGAGTTTTTAGGATTTTTAAAAATCATTTGTTGAACTAAGGGCTTCACTGCTCCCGTGAAGTCCATCATTTCCTGGTATTAGATACAGCTTTTCATTTAATTAATTTTAATACAGTAATTTATTTTTATATTTTCCTCTAATCTTGTCAACCCAATGTGGATTTTGCTTTTAATAAAGTACAGGGTAAGCTACTTAAAATGGACTAATTGGGCAAAGCCTGGCTTGTCCATCTGATCAGAACGGACATTTGAAAGGAGGTGGGGCTGGCGGGGGAACAGACAGCAAAAGAGAAGAAAACTCATGCTCAGAGCCCATGGGGCAGAGGCTGCAAAGTGGTTAGAACTTGCCAGCACACAGAGGGTATAATCGGACTGTGTAGGACCCCAAAAGAGTTCAGAAAATTGATTTCCTTTATGGCTTCAACAGCAGCCCTAGCTCTTATGAGACAGAAAAAATATTCTGAGTTTTTGAAAGTGGATTGTAATCCATTATGCAGTCCTATAATTCCTATGGAATTATTCCTATAGCTCTGTGTTTTGGCAAGAATGCTCACGTGTACAAGCATGTGCACACTTTCATCAGCACTCTTAGTTTTTACAGACCTTTATTTTCTATGAGCAAACTACAGTTTTGCTCATAGAATTTTCAAAGAATCCTGCATTCTGTTCAGTTCTACACCCATCTTGACTGTATAACCATGGGCCAGGCTCATACTAGACACTGGGTGTAGGGATTTTAAACATGAAAGGTAGCCCGGCCAGGCGCGGTGACTCACACCTGCAATCCCAGCACTTTGGGAGGCCAAGGCAGGCGGATCATGAGGTCAGGAGATCGAGACCATCCTGGCTAACACGGTGAAACCCCGTCTCTACTAAAAATACAAAAAATTAGCCAGGCGTGGTGGCAGGCACCTGTAGTCCCAGCAACTCGGGAGGCTGAGGCAGGAGAATGGAGTGAACCCAGGAGGTGGAGCTTGTAGTGAGCTGAGATCGTGCCACTGCACTCCAGCTTGGGTGACGGAGCAAGACTCTATATCAAAAACAAACAAAAAAAAAGGTATCCCTTGGCCTACCAGAGGCTACCCTCTATTGAAGTAAGAGCCTGAAGAAACCCTCTAACCCTCCTTGAGCTGGGTTAGGACTAGTTTCTTTGGAAACCACACAGGTTCCCCGTCAAATTGATTGTATGACCAATTAGACTAATGAGATGTAGTGATGAAGGTCCCCAGTTCTGAAACTAGGCTGCTTGGGTTTGAATTCTGGATCTGCCATTGACTTGGGATCATGTGGTTTTCCTGCCTATAAAATGCAGATGTAATAGCAGCAGCCTCACAGTGTTCTTAGAGGACTATATGAGAGTATATCAAGGGTTTCATGGGATTCACATGTGGTAAGTACCATGTGCTAATGCTGAATATTTGTCAGACTCTTCTGGTTGCAAGCACCAGAAACTCAAACTAGCTTAGGCAATAAGGGGTTAAATTCACTCAACGTAAAAATGCAAAGGCAGAACTGAATGCAGGTGCGCAACTCATTTCTTCAGATCCTCTCTCTCCCTGACTCCCCTGTACATCCAGCCTTTCTCTGTGTTGGCTTCCTTTTCAGGAAAGTTCCCTCCCTGTATCCCCCAACAACCCAGCTGCCAGTATCATCTCCAATGGAAAAGAGAGATTCTCCTTTGCCATAGCCCTGACAACACTCACAGGACCGTGTTTCATTGTACAGGCTTGAGACACAGGCACATCCCTGGAGCCTTCATTGTGAGTTCTGTGCTTCTCAAGGCAGACCTACATCACATGTCACGTCACCCAGGACCAAGAAGGCAAAGGATCCTTGGATAGAGAGTAGGAAAATGGTGACCACCTAAATATAAAAATGATCTGTTACCAAAAGACAGTGGACAGATGCTGGGCCAGGAAGTCATAACGATTGCTGTGCATGCTAGACTAAGATGCCTGAACTGATGTGCCCCACTCCATTGCTGTCTGGTGCACTAAGCAGTAACAAAGTGCATTCACCACAGGGGCAAGCCTTGTTTTCTTCAAGTACTTTTTATTATGAAATATGTGATTGGCTTGTTTAAATGGCTTTTATTAAAATACGCATATACTTCTCTAAACCCCAACTGTTCACACAATATCTGCACCTCCTTTCTGGTTTTTGAAAGCAGTTTAGCCTAGAGGCCACGCGTTGACCAAGGTAGCTGTTGCTTTAGAGATATGGGCACATCTTTTCTCTGGCCACTCCCTATGGGAGCCTACCCCAGCCCTAATTTTTCTGAGCCCTGCCTTTTACCTGTCTGGGGAGAATTCTCTTTGTTATTCTTCTTCACCTGCTCAGGAGCTTGGCTTCAATCTCCTCCCATGCTGTTTCAGATATGCAATGTAAACACTGATTTTAACAAGAAAACTTCCTCCTAGGGAAGTCCTCCAAGTTTATCCACATGCGCACTATGTTGCTTGCTAAAACCCTAGAGAAAATTACAGGAGGCTCACGTAGGTTAAAGGGAAGCAGAAGTGATGAGAGCATGGCATTGGAGCAGTTGGCATGGGAGTGTCAGAGATGAGAGTGCAGACCTGGGACAAGCCTATAAAGAGAGAATAGATGCATGAGGGGACCATGCTTGAGACCATGGGGAAGCAGAACCCATAAGCACCATTTAGGTGAGCACGTCTGTATTCTGCTCCATTAGCTGGTCATCTAAATTGGAGGCATGGGGAGTTTCCGTCAGCAACATCAGCCTACTGTTGCCTTTGGATGCTTCAGCAAAGGGCCCTGAGACTTTGCCAGGTCCCCAAAATTACCCTGTGGATAGACTATGTTTTAAGTGGCCCAGCATGCCCAGAACCTTGTGATGTTAGAAGGCACTGAGTAATGGTGAAACCCACCCCTAAGATATGAGTATGTGTTATCATTAAGCTGAAGATACATCCTGCTTTTAATATCTCAGTCAGTTGATGTGAGCCCTTTACTCAGAGGCCCTGCATGTTTATTGATACTCATCAAGCTTCCTGTGCTCACTGCATGACATACATATCTCCAATATGAGCACTTTTTCCCTAATGGAACTCTAAAAAGAGTGTGGTTGAGCATAGAATATTGTCAACATCCATTCTTTCATAGCTTTAACTCTGTACAAAAAAAAAAAAAATACTCCTTTACTGCCTAAGTATATAGGCATTGAAACATGGATTATATAGCAATGGGTTGAGATGCTCTAGAGATTTGCCCAGATAAAACAAAACAAAGGCAAGTACATTTAGAAACAGTAGTCGAAGTGTCAAGGAAAAAGAAAAAATTTGCCTGTCAGTGTAATAGACATCGTATGAAACGGGACAGTAACACGGTTCAAGATTTGAGACAGTCCTTGGGTTTGTTGAGCCTCATGTCCAAAAGCTAGATCATGACTAAGATAAGTCATGATGGCTGTCTACTAAAATAGTAAAAACATATTTTATCCTCTGGTGTAGCATTCTTCTGGTTGCTCAATTGGCAGAACATCTATTGGGGAGCTTTAACCTACAGTGGGAAAGAGTTCTTCACTGGATGCTGTCATTAATAATTTGTGTAATGCCTTCTAGATGGTATATTAGCTGCGTGATAGTTCTCCATACAATAAACGTATGCCTGATATATGCCAGGCAATGTTTTGATGACGTATGATACATGCCAGGTCCTAGGGATTCTGAGGTCAGTAAGAACGGGTGAGGTAGGAACAGGGAATATATGAACAAATAGACAAATAAATTATTTAGGCAGTCACAGTGGCTCACGCCTGTAATCCCAGCACTTTGGGAGACTGAGGTGGGTGGATTGATTGAGCCCAGGATTTCGAGACCAGCCTGGGCGACATAGCGACACTCCATCACTAAAAACAAACAACAAACAAAAACAAAAAACAAAAGAGAATAGATACTGATTAAAACTATGAAAACAGGATGAGTGACGTCAAGTAACAGGTGGCTCTTTGGATTTTGTTCTTAGGAAGGACCCTTTGAAACCTTTGAATTCTGAATGACCAGAAGGAAATGCCATGTGGCAGGAAGCAAAGAATATTCCAGGGAAAAGACACAGTTCATGCAAAGTTCTAAAAAGGGGCAAACATTCATTCATTAATAGGTCTATGGTACAAATACTTATTGAGTCTCCTTCAGTGGCCAGGCCCTGTGTTAGGCATCAGAATTCAACAGTGAACAAAACGAAGATCGCTGCACCACAGCACCTAGGTTCTAGAGGTGGAATGGATGATAAACAAAAAGCATAATAAACAAGTTATGTTTCATGTTGAAGATTGGTAACTGTTATAACAAATAGGGCATTGCAGGAGGGAATTGAGAGAGCAAGGGACAGGGAGTGGTGGGCATGCCAAGAGCAGATTCCCACAGAAAGTAGGGTGGTGAAGGTAGACTTCATTGAAAAGAAGTTTTGAACAAATGATGAAGGGGTAGCCAAAAAATCGTCTAGTGGAATTGAGAAGCAGGTAAGGAACAGGCAGTGCCAACTGCCCTCTGGCAGGAGCGGGACTTATGTCTTTCAGGAATAGCAAGGAAGCCACAGTGGCTGGAGCAGAGTGAACAAGGAGGAAATCAGAAAGTTAGTGGGGGAATAGGATTATGTAGGTCCCTGTAGCCAAAGTACGAATTTTTATGTTACTTGGAGTGACATGTAGAGCAAATTTTGAACACAGGAGTGACATGATCTGGACTACATTTCTAAAGAACCACTCTGGCTATTGTATTAGGGACTCAGGTGGCAAGTGGAGACGCAGGAAGGACAATGATGAGGCTGCACTGGGAATCCAGGCAAGAGACGATGGTGCATGGACCGGAATTATGGAGGTGATAAAGGTGGACGGAACATGGGACATGGTCCAATCCTGGATGTATTTTGCAGGTCAAGGCAATAGGAGTTCTTTTTGGGTTAAATATGGATTGCACAAGAAAGAGAAGTCAAGGAATACTGGCTGAGCAAGTAAGCAAATGGCACTGCTATCGATTAAGGGTAAAACGGCTTTGGTGATGGAGGAGTTAAGTGGTCTTGGAGGTCAGTTTTGGTCATGTTAATGTTAAGGTGTTATTAGGCATGTGAGTAGAGATGACAAATAGGTAGATGAATATAGAAGTCTGAAGTGCAGGAGAGGGATCTGTTCTTTCATGCCAGAAGGAGTGGGTGAGATGGAAATGACAAGGCCAACACCAAGCCATGGGACACTCCAGCATTAAGAGTTTGGAGATTGACTTGGCAATGCGGGCTCTTTTTTGGTTCCATATGAACTTTAAAGTAGTTTTTTTCCAATTCTGTGAAGAAAGTCATTGGTAGCTTGATGGGAATGACATTGAATCTATAAATTACCTTGGGCAGTATGGCCGTTTTCACGATATTGATTCTTCCTATCCATGAGCATGGAATGTTCTTCCATTTGTTTGTATCCTCTTTTATTTCATTGAGAAGTGGTTTGTAGTTCTCCTTGAAGAGGTCCTTCACATCCCTTGTAAGTTGGATTCCTAGGTATTTTATTCTCTTTGAAGCAATTGTGAATGGGAGTTCACTCATGATTTGGCTCTCTGTTTGTCTGTGATTGGTGTACAAGAATGCTTGTGATTTTTGTACATTGATTTTGTATCCTGAGACTTTGCTGAAGTTGCTTATCAGCTTAAGGAGATTTTGGGCTGAGAGGATGGGGTTTTCTAGATATACAATCATGTCATCTGCAAACAGGGACAATTTGACTTCCTCTTTTCCTAATTGAATACCCTTTATTTCCTTCTCCTGCCTGATTGCCCTGGCCAGAACTTCCAACACTATGTTGAATAGGAGTGGTGAGAGAGGGCATCCCTGTCTTGCGCCAGTTTTCAAAGGGAATGCTTCCAGTTTTTGCCCATTCAGTATGATATTGGCTGTGGGTTTGTCATAGATAGCTGTTATTATTTTGAGATACGTCCCATCAATACCTAATTTATTGAGAGTTTTTAGCATGAAGCATTGTTGAATTTTGTCAAAGGCCTTTTCTGCATCTATTGAGATAATCATGTGGTTTTTGTCTTTGGTTCTGTTTATATGTTGGATTACATTTATTGATTTGCATATGTTGAACCAGCCTTGCATCCCAGGGACGAAGCCCACTTGATCATGTTGGATAAGCTTTTTGATGTGCTGCTGGATTCAGTTTGCCAGTATTTTATTGAGGATTTTTGCATCAATGTTCATCAAGGATATTGGTCTGAAATTCTCTTTTTTGGTTATGTCTCTGCCAGGCTTTGGTATCAGGATGATGCTGGCCTCATAAAATGTGTTAGGGAGGATTCCCTCTTTTTCTATCGATTGGAATAGTTTCAGAAGGAATGGCACCAGTTCCTCCTTGTACCTGTGGTAGAATTCAGCTGTGAATCCATCAGGTCCTGGCCTCTTTTTGGTTGGTAAGCTATTGATTATTGCCTCAATTTCAGAGCCTGTTATTGGTCTATTCAGAGATTCAACTTCTTCCTGGTTTAGTCTTGGGAGGGTGTATGTGTCGAGGAATTTATCCATTTCTTCTAGGTTTTCTAGTTTATTTGCATAGAGGTGTTTGTAGTATTCTCTGATGGTAGATTGTATTTCTGTGGGATGGGTGGTGATATCCCCTTTTTCATTTTTTATTGCATCTATTTGATTCTTCTCTCGTTTCTTCTTTATTAGTCTTGCTAGCAGTCTATCAGTTTTGTTGATCTTTTCAAAAAACCAGCTCCTGGATTCATTAATTTTTTGAAGGGTTTTTTGTGTCTCTATTTCCTTCAGTTCTGCTCTGATTTTAGTTATTTCTAGCCTTCTGCTAGCTTTTGAATGTGTTTGCTCTTGCTTTTCTAGTTCTTTTAATTGTGATGTTAGGGTGTCAATTTTGGATCTTTCCTGCTTTCTCTTGTGGGCATTTAGTGCTATAAATTTCCCTCTACACACTGCTTTGAATGTGTCCCAGAGATTCTGGTATGTTGTGTCTTTGTTCTCGTTGGTTTCAAAGAACATCTTTATTTCTGCCTTCATTTCATTATGTACCCAATAGTCGTTCAGGAGCAGGTTGTTCAGTTTCCAGTAGTTGAGCGGTTTTGAGTGAGTTTCTGAATCCTGAGTTCTAGTTTGATTGCACTGTGGTCTGAGAGACAGTTTGTTATAATTCCTGTTATTTTACATTTGCTGAGGAGAGCTTTTCTTCCAACTAAGCCAAAAGAACAAAGCTGGAGGCATCATGCTACCTGACTTCAAACTATACTGCAAGGCTACAGTAACCAAAACAGCATAGTACTGGTACCAAAACAGAGACATAGATCAATGGAACAGAACAGAGCCCTCAGAAATAATGCTGCATATCTACAACTATCTGATCTTTGACAAACCCGAGAAAAACAAGAAATGGGGAAAGGATTCCCTATTTAATAAATGGTGCTGGGAAAACTGGCTAGCCATATGTAGAAAGCTGAAACTGGATCCCTTCCTTACACCTTATACAAAAATTAATTCAAGATGGATTAAAGACTTAAATGTTAGACCTAAAACCATTAAAATCCTACAAGAAAACCTAGGCAATACCATTCAGCACATAGGCATGGGCAAGGACTTCATGTCTAAAACACCAAAAGCAATGGCAACAAAAGCCAAAATTGACAAATGGGATCTCATTAAACTAAAGAGCTTCTGCACAGCAAAAGAAACTACCGTCAGAGTGAACAGGCAACCTACAGAATGGGAGAAAATTTTTGCAACCTACTCATCTGACAAAGGGCTAATATCCAGAATCTGCAATGAACTCAAACAAATTTACAAGAAAAAAACAACCCCATCAAAAAGTGGGCAAAGGACATGAACAGACACTTCTCAAAAGAAGACATTTATGCAGCCAAAAAACACATGAAGAAATGCTCATCATCACTGGCCATCAGAGAAATGCAAATCAAAGCCACAGTGAGATACCATCTCACACCAGTTAGAGTGGCCATCATTAAAAAGTCAGGAAACAACAGGTGCTGGAGAGGATGTGGAGAAATAGGAACACTTTAACACTGTTGGTGGGACTGTAAACTGGTTCAACCATTGTGGAAGTCAGTGTGGCAATTCCTCAGGGATCTAGAACTAGAAATACCATTTGACCCAGCCATCCCATTACTGGGTATATACCCAAAGGACTGTAAATCATGCTGCTATAAAGACACATGCACACGTATGTTTATTGTGGCACTATTCACAATAGCAAAGAATTGGAACCAACCCAAATGTCCAACAACGATAGACTGGATTAAGAAAATGTGGCACATATACACCATGGAATACCATGCAGCCATAAAAAATGTTGAGTTCATGTCCTTTATAGGGACACAGGTGAAACTGGAAAACATCATTCTCAGTAAACTATCGCAAGCACAAAAAACCAAACACCACATGTTCTCACTCATAGGTGGGAATTGAACAATGAGAACTCATGGACACAGGAAGGGGAACATCACACTCCGGGGACTGTTGTGGGGTGGGGGGAGGGGGGAGGGACAGCACTAGGAGATATAACTAATGCTCAATGACGAGTTAATGGGTGCAGCAAATCAACATGGCACATGGATACGTATGTAACAAACCTGCACACTGTGCACATGTACCCTAAACCTAAAGTATAATAATAAAAAAATAAAAAAAGAAAGAAAAAAAATAAAAATAAAAATAAAAAGAGTTTGGAGAGAAGGTGGGGAACTATAAAGTATCTGAGAAAGAGAAACCTGTGGAGTAAAAGGAAATCCAAGTTTGATGTCCCAGAGGCCACATGGAGAAATGTACCAAAGAGGAGATTGTCATCAACTCTACCCAATGCTGCTGATGGGTTAAGTAACATTGGATTGGAGCTAGCTTGAAAGAGGGGAATCAGAGAAAGAAAATATACCTCTTTAAAGACCTCTGCTGGACCAGGGAGCAAAGGGCTAGGAAGGGAGTAGGCAGGGCAAGCGTGGTCGGGAGAAGGGTGTCTGGGGTTTGGTTTGGTTTAGTTTTTAACATGGGAGAAATAGCAGCATGTCATATGTTTGTAGGTGAGACTGACCCAGTAGAGAGGGAAAGTTGATGATGGAGAGAAAGAAAGAAAGAATTAGTGAGCCATGCCTGCTCCTGTACTGGTGAAGCGGTGATCTAGATGAGAACAGGGGAAATTTAACTATGAAAACAGGCAAATAGGCAAAGTATGTGGGAGTAGAGGCTAGTAGGTGACTGTATGGGTTAATGATAGCCTGTTAATTTTTCTCATCGTTGATCCCATTTTTCTCAGTGGGAAACAGGCAAGCAGAGTGAGAAGGGGATGGGGAGGGAGTGTTGGGAATTTAGAGAAGAGTGAAGGGGTGGTGGGCAGAGTGTGTGGTGGACGGGGAGGTGCCATGTGCTCGCCTGGCAGCAGGAAGGGTCCACTTGAGGCTCCTGGTTTCCTGGAGGCCAGGATGTCTGAAACATAGCCCTTCACTGGGAGAGCAACCTGGGCTGGTGGCAGGGGAATAGGGCAGGCCGGGGCATGTAGGATTTGCTAAATCTGGGCAAAGGGTTTCGATTTTAGTCCGAATGAATGCTTAAGAAAATTATTTAAACTCCTTGTACCTCTGCATTCCACTTTTGGCAAAATAAAGAACACATAAATTTTCACTTCCAAAATTTTTGACCCTATGAGAAAGTGAAAATTAATTATTAAGTGTTCATTAAACTAACAGCTCACATCTCCTGATTATTAAGCATCTGTCAAAAAGTAAAATTTTGCACACATACATTTTTCCCTTTTATTCTTTGAAAAGCCTCCAGCTTTTCTTCAATATCCTAATCTTCAAACTGTCCTCTCTTTCTGGAATTTGCTTTACGAACTCAAGTCTAAAACCTTCCACAAAGGAAGCAAACATGGGCCAATCATTCAGCTTGTATTTCTTGAGCAAAGATCGTAATCCTGGCACTGTGAACTTATTTTTGGCAATTTTTGAATACTTTGCAGGAATATGAAGGTTAAAAGATTAAATGTAATTTGAGTGAAATTTGATGGGCAAACCCAAAACCAGAAATCTTTCTTGGTCTTCTGGATTGATATCAAAGCTGGGATTTATCTTCTGCAGGGATTTTATTTTTCCTCTTATTTTGTTTCTTAGTATTTTCGCGTGAAGTTACTTTGTCTTTTTATGAGAATGCTGATCACAGCATCATTATAACAGAAAAAAATCACAAGCGTTCTATATATCCCAAAATCTTGGAATCATAAAATAAATTATCCATGTGATGAAAAATAAACAACCTTATAAAAATTCCCATTTTGAAGACTATATAGTGACATAGGAGGGATGTTCATGTTGTAAGTGAAGAACATATTAGAATAAAATGTTTACTATAATTTCAATTTCTAGGTGAATGTGCTTTTTTATTTATAACCTGGGATATAACATATCATAACATTTTTGACAAAACAGTGATTTTTCTCAATGTAGTATGACTATGGATGATTTGTTTTATTTCTCTCTGAAACTTTTTAAATTTTTCTATAATGAACATGTATTCTTTATATGATGAAACTGAAATTATATTTACTAAGACACCATGATTTTTCTCATGTCTGGAGTTGGTGATTGAAAAAAATTCGTTGTTTTTCTCAGTAGAGTGGATCCCCATTCCCCACTCATAGGTGGTGTCTAGCAGAAAAACTAAGGGCTACCATCTAGGAGCATTAGTTCCTTGAGCCACTTTGGGGTGAAAAAAATAGTAATCCCCTAGATTTAAAGTTACGGAAAAATAATACAGAGGAAAAGAACTGATTGCAGTTTGGGTGCAAAACATAAAGCCATATACCTGGCCTTCAATCTTGTAAAGTGACAAATAGCCCTGTCCTTTCTCTGTAGAATGTGTTAAACATTTGTTTAACAAATATTTGAGGGTCTGTTATTTATTTGACATATAGCACTTACTATGTGCCAGCACTGTTTCTAAGTGCTTTTTATGAAACTCATTTTAATAATCCTCAAATCATCTTCACCATGTAGATAGCATCTCTGTATTATTAATAAAAAACTGAGACACAGGGAGGTTATGTAGGTTACCTGATGTCCCACACTAAACAAATGGCAAGGTTGAGATTCAGACCCCACAGTCAGCCTCCAGAGTCGGGTTCCTGCCCCACACCATATTGGCTGGAACTGCACTAGCGTCTTGGTTTAACTCATTACTAAACAGCAGGATGTACCAAATCTCTGACCTTGGGAACGTGCAGTCTCATAGGAAGACCCATCAATAGTCACACAAAGTAAATGATTACAAAAATTATGACATTTAATAAACTTAGGAAAACAGCGTGTGTGTGCACGCACGTGCCCGCGCACATGTGCGCATGTGCACGTATGTGCGTGCACGCATGTGTGCATGTGCACGTATGCACAAAAAAATGAGGTTCCTGCATTTTAGGAAATGATAGGGTGCCTCTCTTGAGCTCGTTCGTCTTCCTCCTCATGGCCATTACATACAATCAAGGTGTAATCTACTGGAGGTTGTTCAAGAGAAGAGCAAAAAGGAAAACCTCACCACTTTTAATACTTTTTACAGATCAAAGCCTATGACACCCTCTGGGCTTTCAGTGGAGGGGCAGTGTGGATCAGTGTGAGCATAGGCATAGGAACTAATTTCTCCCTTGAAAAAGAATCAAGAGGAAAACACATATTTGAGCAGAAGTGTGTATCACTATTGGATACTCTCCAGGAAGCTGCCAATATCTCCCACCAGCATATATACCCTTGTACGTTTCTATTGGCTCTTTTGGGTGGGAAAGGGATGAAAACACAGTATAAGGAATATTTGTGGTTTGAATTTGTGATTAATTTTTTTGAGCACAGATTTATAAATTTTGATGATATAGTCTATAGGATTTGGAGGTTTGTTTTGTTTTTCTCTTTTAGCAGAGAAAGGAAAGATGTCTTTAATTGGAAGCCAGACCTTGCTTGTGTGGGCGGGATAATGTGAACTGTACCATCCAAATCATTTTTTTTTCTTTTTTAAGTTTCTATATGTGTATGATATTTTGGTTTGGACACATTGATGTAACATGTGGGAAATCTTTTCATTATGAAATCTCCTTTGAGGTAAACTAAACTTCAGTTTCTGGAATAAAGTTCTCTGGACAGCTCTATTCACATGTTTCACCGGCTTTACAGAAATCACATGTCTAGAATACAGCATCTTCTCAGCTGGAGGGATACCAAGTGGACATCTCAGATCTAGGCAGAATTTAATCACAAGACAACAGAGCATCAAACCACAGATGCCATGTGGACTGGATCCCACCTTTGAGGAACTAGGGACTGCTTCAGGCACTGCCACTTATTTAGCTGAACATCCTAGGAAAGCAGCCAGTGATTCCAGAACCTCAGAAGATTCTGTGTACTCATGTGCCAGTGGGAGCCTCAATCATTCCAGCCCTGCTTCTGGGGCACATGTGCAAATTTGCTCTCTCCTCAACATAGTGGCAGGTAAACTTCGTAGAGCATCTGCCAGTCTCTCACCCCGCCACCTTGATCTACCCCGTGGGTCTCTTTCAATGAGGCCCTGATCTCTCAGTCCCAGTTGACTAGACAACCACAACTGGAAGGAGTGAGAATTTGTAACAAATTTGTCTTCCATCAATTCCTTTTCTGGGAGTCTGAAATTGAGAAGCAGAAAAAAATCATTACTCCATGAGAAAATAACTTATCTGTAAAATTTGGGAGTTGCTGGGGACCATCTTCTGTTTGCATTGCATAACAAATAAAGCTGTTTCAGCAGGGGAAGGAATTGAAGTTGATTCATGGAGTTAACCAGCCATGAAAGGTGGGAAACGCTCCTCTGTAGGTTCCTCTGGGTCTAGTGCTTTCTGAGGTCCAATAGATTCTTTGCTCAGGAATCCTTGGGACAGCTTTTATGCCTTTTCCTTTTCTCATTTGCTTGGTTGGTTGGTTTGCTTTAAATTAAGCTTGATTGCTGTTACTTGGAACTGAAGAGTCTTAACTAATATAGTGGCTTTAATAATTCAAAGAGAATACTCACTATAGTCACATACCACATCCTTTGGAACTAGATGCATTGGATATCATGCCCACATGCCTGATTATAGATGGGCACACAGATCACCTACTCCCATGTTAAAGTAGCAAAGATATCAAGTGGGGAAAAAAGAAAGAAAAATGCAAAGAAGTTTTAGTTTGAGAAAAAGTAGCAGGCATTTCCTAGAAATAGCTCTGACCCAAACCCAGCCAGAGCAGATTCAACCGGAGGGATATAAACAGAAATCACACCCTGACTGCTATAATTAAACTAAACTAGATGTTAGAGGAAATTCTTCTTTGTGAAAAGCAAAGAGTCTCTAGAATGGTTCGGTCTTCCTAAGCACTTAGGCAAGCGATTATCAAATTTGTGGTTTGCAGGCTGAAATATTTTTCAGACCAAGCTGATCAATGTAAAAATAAAATTTAAGAAATCCTTTTTATCAATGCTGAAATAATGCCCATGCTGAGGTTATACGGGGTCAACAGTATTAGATGTTTCCTGGAGACTACAGTCTCCACCCAACACATGTCTTAGATAATCAAGTTCAGTATAGCCTTTGTCATGACGCTTTTGTCTTAATAGTCTTGTACGTTAATAGACCCTTTAATCCATCTTTTATCTTCCTACTTGGTGTCTGATTGTACTATTCATATGTAGGAATATGAGTCCCTGATAACTTTAAGAGGATTAATATAAAGGAAATGGACTTTATTAGTTTGGATTTGTTTTACTAGCATTCTACAGTTTGATTTGAATGAGAATGTCGAGAGTCTTGTTTGCCAAGCAGAGGTAAAAACAACATAAAATGAAATAAACTGAAGCTCAATGTATTATTGATAGAACACGAAGACATTTTCCACAATATTACTGTAAGTACAAAGGTCCTTGTATGAGACAATAGAGGAGAACAAAGACACTTTTAATTTATTTTTCCTGACTGCTTTTAGTTCTTTGGCAGATATCTTTAGTTAAGTGAAGGGCATACTCTTTCTTTAAAGGAAATTTAGAGAGTAAGATACCAAAATATACAGACAACTATATTGAAATATTTACCATTTGTTGATTTGGGACATAGAGTGAATGACAGATTTCAGCATAATATTTGCAAAGGGAAAAAGAGAATTTTCCATGAGCATCTAGAAAGTTGTTTTGCTTGGGTTTATGCAAAAAAATACGTCTGAGAAAAATGAAAATTAATCTTGGAGAGGAGGAGAATTCCTCTGAGAATATAACCATATAATGTCAACAGAACTTTTGAAGTGATTAGCAGTAAAGAAATAAGATTGTGGATGGACATTTTTTCAATATAATTTTTGCAAAATGAATTGAGCTCTTTTGTAGAATGGCTAAGTGACAAAATGGGTGTGGTCCTGGATAAGTCCTTAAAATACATACACGCTGTGTGCGTGTTTGCATATGCTTCTCTTCCACCCTCATCTTCTCCCCCACCCCCATGGTTTGATAAATTCAGTAACTGGTTATAGATTTGGAGATTTTCCCTGTAAAAGTCATTTTGAGTAAAAGCATATGATTAGCTAAAATCACTGGCAAGCCAAAGAACAATAAGTGGGAAAGAACCCAATTGGAAGTTTTCATTTTTTTCTGTCTTCCTTCCTTTCTTTTTTTTTTGAGTTTTTTCTTAGAGTTTGAGAGTTCTAGGAAATGGAATAAGGAACTTATTCATTAGTTGAATGGAAAATGTAGTAACAGAGATAGTCAACCAATACAAGAGTTATTCTACTTGTTTAGTAAGAGAAGCTCTCCCATGTAAGAGAACTATTTTAAGATTGGAGGAGTAAACTAATATCCCAAATGTCTCAAAAGTATGTTTATTTGATGGAAAGATTTTATTTAATATGAGATCCAGAAATACTGATTCTAGGAAAACAGGTCTAGGCACTCTGGACGTAAAAATCTATCTACTTATTTATAATGAAAGCTTTAGTGGTCTTGTAGAATAATGCAAGAGCATCCATTTGTAATCAGACAATGCTGGGTTTGATTGCTGGTCCTGCCACTCAACATCTGGGTGATCCTGAACAGATGGGTCTCAATTTTCTTTTCTTCATAATAGGTATTAGAATATTATTTACGAATTAAAAATATAATTTACCTAGTACTCTGCCTAGCATATAAGTACTCTCTGAAAGGAAGCTGTCACTATTTCTAAACTTTTTTTTAATCACAAGAGCCTCTTCATCTATGCCAGAACTGCAGCTTTTATCATTGTGTCATTATCAAATGTCCTGGCTTCATTTTGTATAGAATGCAGAATTAAATTTTGCACTTCAGACAATTTCAGTGAATCAGATCATCTTTATCTTAACTAATTCAGCTTCAGTTGGTACCACCTTCTATATTCTTTTGGGTTTATCAAAGTTTGACAAAATTCTATATATTTAAACTATACAAAGTGATGATATATGTCATATACCTTGTGAAATAATTATCACAAACAAGTTAATTAAAATATTCATCACTTTATGTGGTTACCTTTATTTCTTTTTTTGGTGTGAATGCTTAAGATGTATTTTCTTAGCAAATTTGATATATACATTACAGTATTATTAACTATAGTTGTACATTAGATCCTTAGAATTTATTCATGAGTCAAATCATCCTTTGTCACTTCCTAATCTCAATTTACCTGTCACATCTTCTTCCCTTCACTACATAGATTATATACCCAAAACTCTGGGTCAGACTATTCAAATTGGTTTGGAAATATTTGCAAATTGTTGGCATAACCTGATCTTCAAGCACAGGAACAATTTTTATAGATTAATTATTCCTGGTACCCCTGCGAGAAGAGGATAGGCAGAAATCTGTCATATATAATGTTAAAATTCTAGTTTAAATAGTTTTTAAAATTTCTAAAGCAGTAATAAATTATTTGCAAAACATGAAAAAGTATACTCATGTACATACTGCTGTTCTTTATCAAATCATAATATTTTACCATATTTCTTTCAGTTTTTGAAGAAATAAAACATTACAGACTTATTTGAAGCCTAATTCCAGCATCCTCCAGAATAACCACTGTTCAGAATTTTATGTCGCTCATTCCCATGCATATATTTATAGCACACATATAATTGGATACAAATTTAACGTATGATTCTTTTTAAATTTTATAGTTGTATTTTACTTTACATAAGATCCTAGTTGTTATTTTTGTTTAATATTTTTAAGATTTATCATATTGATACATGATTTATTTTCACCACGGTATAATATCCTATAGCATGAATATAATAAAATTTATTGGCCCATTCTTCTGTTAATTGATACTTAATTTATGCCAGTTTCTCCCTATACCACTGACAATCTGTCCACATCTTCTTTGGTACCTGCAAAGGTATTTCTCTAAGACGTATTTCTAGAAGTAGAATGATACCCCTCACTTCACTAAAGATATATCTGAAGGAACTAAAACACTCTGGAAAAGGGGTGAAGGGAAAACGGGATACACACCTTCAACTTTACCAGATATTCCAAAGTTGTTCTCCAGAATGATTGTGACAATTTATATCCCCACCAATGATGTATGGAAATTCCTAATTCTCCCCATCTATCCTAAAACACGGTATCATCAGATTTTTTACTTTTTTAAAAATCTTGCAAGCATATATTGGTTTATTAATTTGCCTGATCCTGATTACCAGGGAGATTAGTTCTCTTAAATATGCTTATGGACATTCATATTATCTGTCTTAAGAAAACTGCATGTCCCTATCTGTGCTTCATTTTCTTCTATAAAAACAACATTTTAACTTCTATTTTAGGCTTAAGGGTACATATGCAGGTTTGTTACACAGGTAAATTGTGTGTCATGGGGGTCTTATGCAGACTATTTCATCATCTAGGTAATAGGCATAGTACCTGATAGGTAGGTTTTCGATTCTCTCCCTTCTCCCACCCTCCACCCTCCACCCTCAAGCAGGCCCTGGTATCTGTTGTTCTTTTCTTTGTGTCCATATATGTTGATGGTTTAGCTCTTACTTATAAGCGAGAACATGTGGTATTTGATTTTCTGTTCCTGCATTAGTTCACTTAGGATAATGGCCTCCAGCTCCATCCATGTTTCAGCAAATGTCATGATCTTATTCTTTTTATGGCCGCATAGTATTCCATGGTGTGTATGTACCACATTTTCTTTATCCAACCTACCATTATTGGGCATTTAGGTTGATTATATGCTTTTCCTATTGTGAATAGTGCTATGATGAACATATGCATGCATGTGTATTTATGATAGAATGATTTATATTCCTTTGGGTATATAGCCAATAATGGGATTGCTGGGCCAAATGGTAATTCTGGTTTGTTTGAGAAATCATCACACTACTTGCACAATGGCTGAACTAATTTACATTCCCATCAACAGTGTATAAGCGTTCCTTTTCCTCTGCAACCTTGCCAACATCTGTTTTTTTTCTTTTTAACTTTTTAATTCTAGCCATTCTGATTGGTGTGAGATATTATCCCATTGTGGGTTTGATTTGTATTTCTCTAATGATTAGTGATGTTGAGCTTTCTTTCATATGCTTGTTGGCTGCATGTATATCTTCTTTTGAAAAATGTCTATGTCATTTGCCCGCTTCTTAATAGGGTTATTTGGTTTTTGCCTGTTAATTTGTTTAAGTTCCTTATAGATTCTGGATATTAGACCTTTGTCAGATGCATAGTTTGCAAATATTTTCTCCCATTCCATAGGTTGTCTGTTTACTCTGTTGATAGTTTCTTTTGCTCTACTGAAGCTCTTTAATTAGGTCTCATTTGTTAATTTTTGTTTCTGTTTCAATTGCTTTTGGCATCTTTGTCATGTAATCTTTGCCAGGTCCTATGTCCAGAATGGTATTTCCTAGGTTATCTTCCAGAGTTTTTATAGTTTAGGTTTTACACTTAAGTCTTTAATCCATCTTGAGTTTATTTTTGTATATGGTGTAAGGAAGGGGTCCAGCTTCAGTCTTCTGCATATGGCTAGCCAGTTATCCCATGTGCTCTATTTTCTACGTCCTTTATTGCATGTTGATTTTAGGAATTCTTCATGGATTCTGAAGGATAATCTTGTGTTATATGTGTTGCAGAAATCTTTTCTGGCCAGTCTGTATTTTAACACTGTGGAGTCTTTTATTTTTAAAATTCTTCTCTACTCTGAGGTCATAACAAATTATTCTTTTACATGTAAGTATTTGATCTAACTGGAATTTGCCCGTGACATGAACTAGAGATTTGATCTTCATTATTTTACATATGGGTAATTATTTGTCACAGACACTTTGAAAAATCCACCTTTCCTTTCACATCAGTAAAGATGCCCTTTACTTATTTTCATTGTTTTAAACCTTAGCCTTGTACTAAAGCCATTTTACTAAAGCCATATTATGATAACTTTATAATCATTCTAGACAGACTGAATGGTATGCTTCTTCCCGCCACACCTCTGATATTGCCTTCAAAATTACTTAGATATTTACGATACTTTGTTCATCCAAATGGATTGCAGAGTCATTTTGTTAAATTCCATGAAAAGCTTTTGGGATTTTGCCTGAATTCTAATGATTTCATAATTTGGGGAGAATTGACAGCATTATGTCATTGAGACTCTGCATCCATATTCTTGTATATCTCTCCTTTTGTTCAGCTCTTCCTTTACGTCTTTCAACAATTCATTAGCTGGGATTAACTGAACTATGTAAAACAGAAGCTGAAACAAAAGAGTTTATTCTCTCTCACCTAAATGAAGTCTGGAGGTAGGTGATTCAGAGCAACATCTCCACTGTCACCAGAAATCCAAGCTCCTTCTAACTTTCTGCTCCACCCTCCTAGAACATGCCTTTCTCTTTAAAGTCACCTAATTATCCATGATGGCCACTGTAGCTCCAACTGTCTCTTCTACATTTAGTTAGAAAGGAGGGAAGGCAAAAAGGGCATAATCTGCCTGTCATCCCTTTAAGAAACCTTACGAAATGGCCCTCCCAATAACAAATTTTACATCTTACTAACCAGAACATAGTCTTATGTCCGTAATCAGGTCCAAGGGAGGCTGGGAACTGTGGTCTTTTAACTAGACCCAGCGCTGCGCTTAATGATATCAGCAGCTTTGTTATTAGGTAGAAAAGTACAAACAGATATTAACAGTCTGAAACATAATGCTTTTAGATACATTTTATAAGATTTGTAGATTCATTCTTTTATTTTTGCTGCCATTATAATTTTGTTCATTTATACTGCCTAGTTAATCTGACTCGTACATACGAATGCCTTCCCATTTTTCTATGTTAATCTTTGATCTAGGAATACTGGAGAATTGTTCTTTGCCCTAACAATTTGACAGTTGTTTGTAGTTAGACAATTGTTGTGGGCTGAATTCTGTTCTCCCCAAAATCCACATGTTGAAGTCCTAACCCCAGTAACTTAGAATATGACTGTATTTGGAGATAGGGTCTTCAAAGAGGAAATTAAGTTAAATGAGATCATTAGGGTGTGTCAATGCAATATGACTGATGTCCTTATAAAAAGAGATTAGGACACAGACACACACAGTGGGAAGATCATGTGAAGACACGGAGAAAACAGCCATCTACAAGCTAAGGAGGGAGCGCTCAGAAGAAACCAACTCAGGGTGTCACCTTGCTGACACCTTGATCTAAAGCTTCTAGCTTCCAGAACTATGAGAAAATGAATTTCTATACACACCTTATTTATGGTACTTTGTTATAGCAGCCTTAGCAAGCTCAAACAACAATTATATCTGCAAATAAGGGAATTATATCTCTGATTTTCCAATTCTATCGTTCTCATTTTTATTTCTAATTATATAACAAGGACTAGAACCCACAATGACTTCACTAGGAAATGTGAAGTTTCACCATCAGCCATAATGTTTCCTCTAGGTTTTCATAAACGTAAAAATTACCTAAATCCAGCCTGTCACATGATTTCATCATTAGCACCACATTTTACTGAATCCTTATGATGTATCCTTTGAACTGATCGTTTGGTTCATGTTCTTTCATCTTTTCTTTGCTTTATTATATCAAAAGATTCTTTCAAACTTTTCATTCCAGGGCTGAGCCATGTGTTTTCATGATAGAGATATAAATATAAATATAGATTTAAATTTTTGGCATTTTTTTAGAATGTTTGCCTTTTGTCCATAAGACAAATTGGTTTAAAATATTATTTTCTTGTACTGTTCTTGTCTTTTGATATAAAAATTACACCATTGTCACAAAAAGATTAGGAAATTTTCCACACTCTGAAAAACTTAGTATATGTTATAGGTTATCTATAAATTAAAATTTTGGTAAAACTTGCATATAACAAGCCAGTTTCTTGAACCTTCACTTTCCAAGCCAATGATTTTTTACATTTCAGACAATTTCAGTGAATCGGATCATCTTTATCTTAACTAATTCAGCCTCAGTTGCTACCACCTTCTATATTTTTTCAGGTTTATCAAAGTTTAATTGACAAAATTCTATATATTTAAACTATACAAAGTGATGATTTGATATATGTCATATACCTTGTGAAATAATTATCACAAACAAGTCAATTAAAATATTCATCAACTTATGTGGTTACCTTTATTTCTTTTTTTGATGAGAATGCTTAAGATGTATTTTCTTAGCAAATTTGATATATACATTACAGTATTATTAACTATAGTTGTACATTAGATCCTTAGAATTTATTCATGAGTCAAATCATCTTTTGTCACTTCCTAATCTCAATCTTCAATTTGCATTTTTTTAAAATCTTTCTACTTTTTAAAAATGCAATTTTATGGCCATACATTTACCTATAAGTACAAATTTAGCTGCATGTCACAAGTTTCAATACACACTACTTTAAATTCATTCTTTGGGATTTTCTCCTTTTCCACCAAGTTATTTATGAGTTTATTTGTTTTATAAGCATATGGTTTGCTGAGGATTTTTTATTGTTGTATGTTTCTAATTTAATTTCATCACATCAAATAATGAGATATATCTAATAATAATTCTTTGAAATTAACAATTTTGAAATGTGAAATTGAATCAGTTTTGATTTCCAAATTTTGATCATTGTAATGTGGTTATGCCAATGTTAACACATATAAAATATATATGAGAATTCTCTATTTTTGCAACTTTTTATATATCTGAAATTTTTTCAAAATGAAAGTTTAAGAAAAAATAATTAAAAATAGATTATTTCCTTGACTGACTCAAAATATGACTTAAGAAATAAACTGAAGTATATTCTCTTACCATCATGGAAGTTTAGAGGCAGTGTCAGTGCAGTAGTTGAGAACATGCGTTGTAGATTCAGCTTGCCAAGGCTGGTGGCCTTTCTAGATGTGTCCTTGTTCTGGTTTTTAATATCTGTATGCTCCAGTTTCTCCATCAGGAAAATGAAAATAGCAGTCATACATCAGAGTTATGAGAATCTAATGAAATAGATGTATAGTGCCTTGATCTTGTTAAGCAATCATAAATAATAGTTGCCATTATTATACTCACAATAATTATTCTAGAAAAGAGGACAACCAGGGAAAGTGACTTAGCCAATGCCACACAGTGCTGGAATTCAGTTTTGCAATGGTCTTTCTACTAGTATGCTTTAGGGATCATGAAATTTATTGTATATTAGTTCAATTAAAATCTAAAATGAAAATATTGATCATAAAATGAGTAGCTGTTTTATCATCTGCATTTTGTATTGTGAATGATCACCTTTTTTCACTGCTAATTAGACATTCAGATTTCTATTTGCTTATAGTTAATTTGAGTCCATGTTCAGAAGAATTTATCTTTGCCTATAGTTTTCTTTAATTCAGATTTTCAATAATCTAGCATGATTATCCATCAAATTGTTCTGTCTAGGTGATTTGTTAGATATTAAGAAATTTTAAACAGATGAATTTGTTTTCATTCGAGTGTACCTCTGGTTCTTTTTATCAGTTAGGTTTAATTTTAAATCCTCTTATATTTTACATGACCCCTTGTCAAAAGGTTGATGTGATAGCCCAAGCCAATTTTTTTTTTAATTATTTGGTTTTATTGCATAGGAACTAATCCCTTTATTCTCATCTGGAGTGTGAATTATCTCCCAAAATATAACTGTATTAGATATTCTACTACCATAGAACAAAATAGGACCCTACGACATGAGAGTTGACTTTGCATTTATTGTTGTATTATTTTACATTTGGTCATGGTAGGCTATAATTAGTGAAGCAAGAGGCCAAAAGCAGCAGTATTGAACTAAATGAGCTAATGAGTGAAAACCATCCTTCGTGCCTCTGAGGCACTTTCTCTGCTATCTCTTTGATACTTGCAGATGTCAAGAAAGCTGCAATCAACAGGTGCAGTAACTGATCTCCCAGGAATTTACATTTATGGACAGTGAATATGTGCCAGCCTCTGATGTAACTGCTTGATACAACCCTGTGAGCAGAACTGATCCACATACAGTTCCTCTGCAACTCATACGTATTTGACACAGTGCCTTTAGATTAAGGACTAGAATCCAGAAGATAAACCACTATGAGTGTCAAAATCATCACTTCTTCGTGTCCCAACAGTTTGGTTAACCAGTGATACTACCTTAAAGAGATTATCTTTTTTAAAAGGAATTGATTTGATATATTCTAAAAGAAAAGGGTGCATACAAGCCCTTTTTTCTTCCCCATTGAATACTGTCTTTATCCTCAAGGTTTATCTGTTCATTCACGCACTCAATCACACATTGAATGAAAACATTTGAGTGTCTCCTATGTGCCAAACACAGTACTAAGTGTGATTCATGCAGCAGTGCACAAAACAGACATGGCCTGGTCCCTGTGCTCATGGAATTCATCAAGTAGTTTTTAAATGGGTTTCAGAGACTGCATTCAAAGAGATGCCTGGAGCTAAGATGTCCAATATAGACATGTGTGACTATTTAAATTTAAATCAATTACAATAAACAAAATTTCGGTCCCATGAGCATTTCTCGTGCCCTAAATCCTTGTGTCGCTGGTGGCTACCGTACTGGACCATGCAAATTTAGAACATTCCATCACCACAAAGACTTTGTTGGAAAGCACTGCTCCAGAGTTTGAGATAGCAAGTAGATGGGTGAGAAAGATCAACCATGGAGGCTTCTCTAGAAAGCTGCTTGGACAACATAAGAAAATCAAGATTAGAGGAAAAGATCAAGAGCTTATTCTGAGGTAACAGATAAAGGCTTGGCTGAAGACTAAAGGGAGTCACTAATGTCTTCTTTAGTCGTCGGTAAGAAACTTTCAGTACTATTCAGCAGCAGATGAGGGAGCTCCAGGAAATTTCCAAAAAGGAAGGATTTGGCCGGGAACATCTCCAACAGAGAAAAGTTCAATAATTGTGTGAAATCATTCGATGCTGACTTGGCTAAATTTCTGTGGTAATTTTGATCTTCACAAAATGTCAGTTATTTCACACACACACACAAAAATATTTGTAATGCATAATTTCAGCTACTCTGAACAATTTGCCAGCATTTCCCGTATTTTACCTTTGAATTTTGTAAAATTTCAAGATATTTTCTGGTCACATCCAAAATAAATTTTAGGCTGTTTTTTTTTGTTTCTTTTAAAAACCATAAGCTCTTATGAACTTGTAGTCTTCCATTCATTTCTCAAAATTTACATGTTAAATCCATCAACTTTCTTATAAAATAAATATGTGGCCCAAATATAATTACATATTAATACAAATCAGAATGACCCATTTTTGTTTAACTTTAATAACAGCTGGAATGGTGTGTATGTTATTGGGAAGAGTAGATGATTGGGAAGTAAAATAAACTTTAAAATAAATCAGCAGTTGGGGTCAAAATAGAAGTCCTAAAAACACAATAAATCTCCCAAACTTCAGTAGTATGATATTTCTTTTGGACAGATTTGGTCATTATAAGCAACAAATAATAAATTTGACTGTATTTTTCCTGAAAACTTCCAATATTGTCATCATTTTAAAATACTTTATATGGTATTTTAAGAGGGGAAAAAAAACTTGAACATCTATAACAATGGTCCCTTAATGGAAACTTTAGCGAACATGTTTTTGCTGAATATCTAAATTTACAGCATACTATTGAACCAAACATCAGTTTTATCTTTTATCCATCAAATGTGCCCAATTCAAAAACAAAAACAAAATAAGGAAACCTATCACTCATCCATCTGAGTTATGATAAAGCCATACTAGGAGGTGTGAGATTTAAAAGTAAACTTGAGGATTTACTTAATGTAGGAGCAGAAATATAAATTTAAGTCAAGGTCCCTGATCTCTGATCCTAGTTACTTGCCTCATTCTCTAGTACAGATGAACTTGTCATAGGGCAAATTCAATCAGGGTTCAACTTGGGAATGACTTTGCGACAGTATTTGAAGGCAAAAAATGATATAAAAATGAGCAAAACGCTGTTATTTGTACTATTTTCACTGAAAATAGAATGGTGGGTTTAGTTTAACAAGGCAATTTGAACTAATAAAAATATACAACTATGAATGAAAAAATATTCAAACTCACAATCAGCATTTGTTGAAATTTCAAAGCAGAGTTTAAAAGTAACAATTCAGTTTAGATCAGGTTGCAGTTTTCCCTGGGTTGCAGTGTTGCATCAGTTTTATAATATACTTGGAGCTTCCTTAAAAAGCACTTTTTAAAAGGAGACATATATGTGGCCAGCAAGCATATGAAAAAATGTTCAACATCACTAATCGTTCACGAAATGCAAATCAAAACCACGATAAGATACCATCTCACACCAGTCAGAAAACTAATATTAAAAAGTCAACAAATAACAGATGCTGGCAAGGTTGCAGAAAAAAGGGAATGCTTATTGACTCCTAGTGGGAATGTCAACTCATTCCGTCATTGTGGAAAGCAGTGAGACAATTTCTCAAAGAACTTAAAACAGAACTACCATTCAACCCAGGAATTCTATTATCAGGTATGTACCCAAAATAATATAAATGATTCCACCATAAAGACACATGCACACGTATGTTCTTCACAGCATTATTCACAACAGCAAAGACATGAAATCAACCTAAATACCCATCCATGGTAGACTGGATAAAGAAAACGTGGTACATATACACCATGGAATACTACACAGTCATAAAAAAAATAGAATGTGTCCTTTCCAGCAATATGGATAGAGCAGGAGGCCATTTTCCTAAGCAAACTAATGCAGGAACAGAAAACCAAACACCCTATGTTCCCACTTACAAGTGGGAGCTAAACAGAGTACACATGGACTCAAAGAATGAATCAATAAACACTGGGGCCTCCCTGAGGGTGGAGGGTAGAAGGAGGGAGAGGATCCAAAAACTACCTATTGGGTACTATGCTTATTACTTGGGTGTTGAAATAGTATATACACCGAACCACCATGACATGCAGTTTATCTGTAGATCTAACCTACACACGTACCCCTGAACCTAAAAGTTAAAAAAAATAAAAACAGACTAGAAGGAAATCACAGCCTAGTGCTAAGTGTACTTGTGATTAGATGATGAAATTATGCCATTTTCTTCATGAACCACTTTGCTGCATTTTCCGGATTGCCTAAGCTGCATATTTATCTTCAAACAGTATGATCAAAATTAATTTAGAATAAGAAATAAACCTACCTTAAAAAAAAAGTCAGTATGGCCTTGTTGACCCATATTCTGATGCAAATATTGTATACAATCCATTAAATATCATCAATGTGAATTTATGAATTGTGAATTATAGAATATCTTTAGAAGAAATACTCTTTAGATACTCTATCTAAGGGCTTACACCATGCAATTAAACTAAGATATCTACCAGATGTTCTTCAGAATGCTACTTTGTTATTTGGGATGGTTATAGATCACTAACTCTTATTGTCTCTGACAATGAGTCATCTGTCTTAGTAAATGGTGGAATTCTGTCTTGGACCTCCAGTCACAGATTTCCGTGTCAAAAATTCAAGAGCCAGGAGCTAGAATGTCGAATGTGTAAGAGGCCTTGCTTTAGACAGAAACACCTGGTTGTAAGTTCCTGAATGAATAAACTTTGCATAGAAGCCACAGGAAAGGATCTCTTATTTCTTCTAATAATCTACAGGTAAATAATTCTGTTTACCTAAGGTAAACTTCTGATTTGAAAACATGTCCATTCCTACCTTTGACTATTCATTAGGTGAATTCTTGTTTTTCCATCTTCACATCCAGTTGTTTTCTGGGACCCATCCTTGCAAAATGAATGCAAACACTAAGGTAATTTGTAATCAGGTTACTGAATTGTCAGCACGAAAATATATCCTACTTACTGGGCACAGTGGCTCATGCCTGTAATCCCGCACCTTGGGAGGCCAAGGCAGGAGGATCACTTGAGCCCAGGAGCTTGACACCAACCTAGGCAACATAGACCTCATCTCTACAAAAAATTTAAAAATTAGCTGGGCGTAGTAGCATGCCTATAGTCCGAGCTACTCAGGGGAGGCTGAGGCAGTAGGATCACTTGAGCCTGTGAGGTTGAGGCTGTGGTGAACCATGATAACGCTATTGTACTCCAGCCTGGGCAAGAGAGTGGGACCTTGTCTCAAAAATAAAAATATATCATACTCAAATGCTTTTACACAGATACTGGCAAACTTTTTTGTAAAGGGCCAAGTAGTAAATATTTAGGCTTTGTAGAACAATCTCTGTCACAACTATTCAACTGCTGCTATAGTGCAAAAGTAGCCACAGACAATATATCAATTATATCAATTCCCACCTATGAATGAGAACATGCGGTGTTTGGTTTTTTGTCCTTGCGATAGTTTGCTGAGAATGATGGTTTCCAGTTTCATCCATGTCCCTACAAAGGACATGAACTCATCATTTTTTATGGCTTCATGGTATTCCATGGTGTATATGTGCCACATTTTCTTAATCCAGTCTATCATTGATGGACATTTGGGTTGGTTCCAAGTCTTTGCTATTGTGAATAGTGCTGCAATAAACATACGTGTGTATGTGTCTTTATAGCAGCATGATTTATACTCCTTTGGGTATATACCCAGTAATGGGATGGCTGGGTCAAATGGTATTTCTAGTTCTAGATCCTTGAGGAATCACCACATTGACTTCCACAATGGTTGAACTAGTTTACAGTCCCACCAACAGTGTAAAAGTGTTCCAATTTCTCCACATCTTCTCCAGCACCTGTTGTTTCCTGACTTTTTAATGATCACCATTCTAACTGGTGTGAGATGGTATCTCATTGCGGTTTTGATTTGCATTTCTCTGATGGCCAGTGATGATGACCATTTTTTCATGTGTCTGTTGGCTGCATAAATGTCTTCTTTTGAGAAGTGTCTGTTCATATCCTTCACCCACTTTTTGATGGGGTTGTTTTTTTCTTGTAAATTTGAGTTCTTTATAGATTCTTGATATTAGCCCTTTGTCAGATGAGTAGATCGCAAAAGTTTTCTCCCATTCTGTAGGTTGCCTGTTCACTCTGATGGTAGTTTCTTTGGCTGTGCAGAAGCTCTTTAGTTTAATTAGATCCCATTTGTCAATTTTGGCTTTTGTTGCCATTGCTTTTAGGTGTTTTAGACATGAAGTCCTTGCCCACGCCTATGTCCTGAATGGTATTGCCTAGGTTTTCTTCTAGGGTTTTTATGGTTTTAGGTCTAATATTTAAGTCTTCAATCCATCTTGAATTAATTTTTGCATAAGGTGTAAGGAAGGGGTCCAGTTTCAGCTTTCTTCATATGGCTAGCCAGTTTTCCCAACACCATTTATTAAATAGGGAATCCTTTCCCCATTTCTTGTTTTTCTCAGGTTTGTCAAAGATCAGATGGTTGTAGATGTGTGGTATTATTTCTGAGGGCTCTGTTCCATTCCACTCGTCTATATCTCTGTTTTGGTACCAGTACCATGCTGTTTTGGTTACTGTAGCCTTGTGGTATAGTTTGAAGTCAGGTAGTGTGATGCCTCCAGCTTTGTTCTTTTGACTTAGGATTGACTTGGCAATGCATGCTGTTTTTTGGTTCCATATGAACTTTAAAGTAGTTTTTTCCAATTCTATGAAGAAAGTGATTGGTAGCTTAATGGGGATGGCATTGAATCTATAAATTACCTTGGGCAGTATGGGCCGTTTTCACGACATTGATTCTTCCTATCCATGAGCATGGAATGTTCTTCCACTTGTTTGTATCCTCTTTTATTTCATTGAGAAGTAGTTTGTAGTTCTCCTTGAAGAGGTCCTTCACATCCCTTGTAAGTTGGATTCCTAGGTATTTTATTCTCTTTGAAGCAATTGTGAATAGGAGTTCACTCATGATTTGCCTCTCTGTCTGTTATTGGTCTAAGAATGCTTGTGATTTTTGCACATTGACTTTGTATCCTGAGACTTTGCTGAAGTTGCTTATCAGCTTAAGGAGATTTTGGGCTGAGACAATGGCTTTTTCTAGATATACAATCATGTCATCTGCAAACAGGGACAATTTAACTTCCTCTTTTCCTAATTGAATACCCTTTATTTCCTTCTCCTGTCTGATTGACCTGGCCAGAATTTCCAGCACTATGTTGAATAGGAGTGGTGAGAGAGGGCATCCCTGTCTTGTGCCAGTTTTCAAAGGGAATGCTTCCAGTTTTTGCCCATTCAGTATGATATTGGCTGTGGGTTTGTCATAAATAGCTCTTATTATTTTGAGATACGTCCCATCAATACCTAATTTATTGAGAGTTTTTAGCATGAAGGCTGTTGAATTTTGTCAAAGGCCTTTTCTGCATCTGTTGAGATAATCATATGGTTTTTGTCTTTGGTTTTGTTTATATGCGGGATTACATTTATTGATTTGCGTATGTTGAACCAGCCTTGCATCCCAGGGATGAAGCCCACTTGATCATGGTGGATAAGCTTTTTGATGTGCTGCTGGATTCAGTTTGCCAGTATTTTATTGAGGATTTTTGCATCGATGTTTATCAGGGATATTGGTCTAAAATTCTCTTTTTTGGTTGTGTCTCTGCCACGCTTTGGTATCAGGATGATGCTCGCCTCATAAAATGAGTTAGGGAGGATTCCCTCTTTTTCTATTGATTTAAATAGTTTCAGAAGGAATGGTACCAGCTCCTCCTTGTAACTCTGGTAGAATTCGGCTGTGAATCCATCTGGTCCTGGACTTTTTTTGGTTGGTAAGCTATTAATTATTGCCTCAATTTCAGAGCCTGTTATTGGTCTATTCAGAGATTCAACTTCTTCCTGGTTTAGTCTTGAGAGGGTGTATGTGTCCAGGAATTTATCCATTTCTTCTAGATTTTCTAATTTATTTGCACAGAGGTGCTTATAGTATTCTCTGATGGTAGTCTGTATTTCTGTGGGATTGGTGGTGATATCCCCTTTGTCATTTTTTATTGCGTCTATTTGATTCTTCTCTCTTTTCTTCTTTATTAGTCTTGCTAGGGGTCTATCAATTTTGTTGATCTTTTCAAAAAACCAGCTCCTGGATTCATTTATTTTTTGAAGGGTTTTTTGTGTCTCTATTTCCTTCAGTTCTGCTCTGATCTTAGTTATTTCTTGCCTTTTGCTAGCTTTTGAATGTGTTTGTTCTTGCTTCTCTAGTTCTTTTAATTGTGATGTTAGGGTGTCAATTTTAGATCTTTCCTGCTTTCTCTTGTGGGCATTTAGTGCTGTAAATTTCCTTCTACATACTGCTTTAAATGTGTCCCAGAGATTCTGGTATGTTATGTCTTTATTCTCGTTGGTTTCAAAGAACATCTTTATTTCTGCCTTCATTTCGTTATGTACCCAGTAGTGATTCAGGAGCGCATTGTTCAGTTTCCATGTAGTTGAGCAGTTTTGAGTGAGTTTCTTAATCCTGAGTTCTAGTTTGATTGCACTGCGGTCTGAGAGACAGTTTGTTAAAATTTCTGTTCTTTTACATTTGCTGAGGAGTGCTTTACTTCCAACTATGTGGTCAATTTTGGAATAAGTGTGGTGTGGTGCTGAAAAGAATGTATATTCTGTTGATTTGGGGTGGAGAGTTCTGTAGATGTCTATTGGGTCCGCTTGGTGCAGAGCTGAGTTCAATTCCTGGATATCCTTGTTAACTTTCTGTCTCATTGATCTGTCTAACGTTGACAGTGGGGTGTTAAAGTCTCCCATTATTATTGTGTGGGAGTCTAAGTCTCTTTGTAGGTCACTCAGGACTTGCTTTATGAATCTGGGTGCTCTTGTATTGGGTGCATATATATTTAGGATAGTTAGCTCTTCTTGTTGAATTGATCCCTTTACCATTATGTAATGGCCTTCTTTGTCTCTTTTGATCTTTGTTGGTTTAAAGTCTGTTTTATCAGAGACTAGGATTGCAACCCCTGCCTTTTTTTATTTTCCATTTGCTTGGTAGACCTTCCTCCATCCCTTTATTTTGAGCCTATGTGTGTCACAGCATGTGAGATGGCTTTCCTGAATATAGCACACTGATGGTTCTTGACTCTTTATTCAATGTGCCAGTCTGTGTCTTTTAATTGGAGCATTTAGCCCATTTACATTGAAGGTTAATAATGTTATGTGTGAATTTGATCCTGTCATTATGACATTAGCTGGTTATTTTGCTCATTAGTTGATGCGGTTTCTTCCTAGCCTCGATGGTTCTTACAATTTGGCATGTTTTTGCAGTGGCTGGTACCAGTTGTTCCCTTCCATGTTTAGTGCTTCCTTCAGGAGCTCTTGTAGGGCAAGCCTGGTGGTGACAAAATCTCTCAGCATTTGCTTGTCTGTAAAGGATTTTATTTCTCCTTCACTCATGAAGCTTAGTTTGGCTGGATATGAAATTCTGGGTTGAAAATTCTTTTCTTTAAGAATGTTGAATATTGGCCCCCACTTGCTTCTGGCTTTTAGAGTTTCTGCTGAGAGATCGGCTGTTAGTCTGATGGGTTTCCCTTTGTGGGTAACCCAACCTTTCTCTCTGGCTGCCCTTAACATTTTTTCCTTCGTTTCAACTTTGATGAATCTGACAATTATTTGTCTTGGAGTTGCTCTTCTCGTGGAGTATCTTTGTGGCATTCTCTGTATTTCCTGAATTTGAATGTTGGCCTGCCTTGCTAGATTGGGGAAATTCTCCTGGATAATATCCTGCAAAGTGTTTTCCAACTTGGTTCCATTCTCCCCATCACTTTCAGGTACAACAATCAGACGTTGATTTGGTCTTTTCACATAGTCCCATATTTCTTGGAGGCTTTATTCATTTCTTTTTATTCTTTTTTCTCTAAACTTCTCTTCTCACTTCATTTCATTCATTTGATCTTCCATCATTGATGCCCTTTCTTCCAGTTGATCGAATTGGCTACTGAGGCTTGTGCATTCGTCACGCAGTTCTTGTGCCATGGTTTTCAGCTCCATTTGGTACTTTAAGGACTTCTCTGCATTGGTTATTCTAGTTAGCCATTTGTCTAATTTTTTTTCAAGGTTTTTAACTTCTTTGTCATGGGTTCGAACTTCCTCCTTTAGCTAGGAGAAGTTTGATCATCTGAAGCCTTTTTCTCTCAGCTCGTCAAAGTCATTCTCCATCCATCTTTGTTTCATTGCTGGTGAGGAGCTGCGTTCCTTTGGAGAAGGAGAGGCGCTCTGATTTTTAGAATTTTTGGTTTTCCTGCTCTGTTTTTTCCCCATCTTTGTGGTTTTATCTACCTTTGGTCTTTGATGATGGTGATGTACAGATGGGGTTTTGGTGTGGATGTCCTTTCTGTTAGTTTTCCTTCTAACAGCCAGGACCCTCAGCTGCAGGTCTGTTGGAGTTTGCTGGAGGTCCACTCTAGATGCTGTTTGCCTGGGAATCAGCAGCGGAGGCTGCAGAACAGCAAATATTGGTGAACAGCAAACGTTGCTGCCTGATCATTCCTCTGGAAGTTTTGCCTCAGAGGGGTACCCAGCCGTGTGATGAGTCGGTCTGCCCCTACTGGGGGGTGCCTCCCAGTTAGGCTACTCAGGGGTCAGGGACCCACTTGAGGAGGCAGTCTGTCCATTCTCAGATCTCAAGCTGCATGCTGGGAGAACCACTACTGTCTTCCAATCTCAGTTGGAAATGCAGAAATCATCCGTCTTCTGCGTCGGTCATGCTGGGAGCTGTAGACTGGAGCTGTTCCTAATTGGCCATCTTGGAACCACTCCTTAGCTGAATTTTTCTAGCACCACTTCAGCAGGGAAGGCAGAAGCAATGTTTTGTCACTGCCAAATGAGAGTAGTCCATGTTCTTCACTTGGCCTCTGTTGATGCTAGAGGTGATGGTAGACTCCACATTACTGCTGGGTGGGGATGGAAGTCTCAGCTTCCCATGTAATCTCCAGCAACACAGCAGGGATGAGGGTTGAGATGTCTCATGACTACTCAGTAAGGATAAAAATCTGGGCGCTCTACTCAGCCTTCTCTGACACCAGCCTAGTGGTAGTGTTGGGGAGCCTCATTACAGTCTCACAAAAGTGGACATCTAGGCTCCCCACTTTATCTTTGCTGGTGTGGGTCAGGTGAGACCACATTTTTTTCAGTGGTGTTTGGCTGGAATAGAATGGTTATTTTCTACAAGTTTTCTGGTAGGTTGCCATCTCCTAATCCTTTAACAAGACAGTAGACTTTTGTTTGGGATTGCTTTTCTTTTTCCTGGGCCCACTGGCAGTGCCAGATTGCTGGCTTCATCAGCTCCAGGTCTGGGATATATGACACAAAAAGGAAACCCTAGAAATTCACTTCCATCTTATTCCTTAAATCCTAAAGTCCCTACTTAGTCTACCTTCTTTATTCCACTTTTCAGGGGTCTATGGAATAGAGAAAACCACATCTGCCTGTCTTCCCAGAAGTAAAAGTTCATGGATCTTTAATAGGTAGATGAAGACCTCAGAGAAAGATCCTATGTTTGAGGATCTGACCCCCTACATTTTATTTTAGCTAGTAATTAAATAATCCTACTAACAGTACTCAGAGCTATCAGTAACTAATAAGTAAATAACTCAAGTCTACTCACACAGGGCACCCACCATAATCTCCTACTTACTTACCCCAGGCCCTCAGCAATGGTCTATATCTTTGACACTGTCCATTTAACTAAGATACCCTTCTCTAATAAAAGAGCACATATCCTTGGTCTATATCCCTGATTAAACCTCCAATATTCTTGGAGGATATTATTTAGCCCTGGTTATATATATACTGTTTCTTTGTTAATCAGACTACAACATCCAATATGTGCCATTTTTATCCAAATGATTCCAAACTCTGCTTCAGAAGTCAATTTGGAGAAAACACTCAGAATGCCTCAGTCCACTTTCAAGTCTTCAATTACTATTTACAGAAATCACCCAAATGATGGCTCCAGCTTAGAGTTCTCTTTTGTTTTCCAGCACTGTCTACCTACCTGGCCACCTGAACTTGAAGTCTGTTTCTTCAGTCTCACTATCGCCCAACCTAACCAATGACAATCTCTTCCCTACCCAACAAACCTAGTTATTCTCTAATGTTTCCCATATACGGGAATGAGGAACACCATTCAGGCAGTTAACAAGACAGAAACTGGCAGCCATCTTTGGCTTTTTCTTTTCTCTTGACCCATATTCCCAGTAGTATAGTGTTTAACAACAAGTTATCTTAAAAAATAATAATAATGTATACATACATATTTAGATTTATCATAGATAGTATTGATATAAAACTATAGCACACAGTTTATGAATAATAATAAAATATACAATACCCTTTATTGTAAATTTCATATAGCATATTGATTCTCACAGAATACTTTCATTGTTTTTTGCCAAACTCTTAGATCCATAGCCAACTTATGGTTGCAACTAACGGATGAGAGTATTTCTGATATGTATGTTGGTTGATAATTTCCTTTACATTAAAGAGTAAGACAAGGGTGAAACAATAAAAACGTATACTGAAATTTTATTGTTTTGTCCATAATGTGAATGACTTCTTTGATGGATCAAATGATTGTTTTTACACACTGGAAGAATATTTTCTCAATTTCATGTGATTTAACAATGAGACATCTACAGACATGACACACTTAAATTTAATCTGAATCATTGACACTTTCTCCATCACTTTCTTAAGTCTAGAAAATCAACAGTACAATAAATCAAGCCCTTAGTTATAGTACTTGACAATTACCGAGGAACAAATCCTCCCACCGTAGGTGATTTCAAGCTACCAATATGACATAACTGAATGTGAATTGAAAGGATTTGTGCGATAATACACCAACATGTAGTATTTCACCAAAAAACACCACAGATATAAATAATCTCAAGAGTTAGCTAATAGCAAAATGTAGTGAAATAATTAGGAATGAATGACTTTTGAGTACTTATTACCCTTGTTTTGATATAATTTATTATAAGTTTATATAATTTAATTTTTAATCTCTGTGTTTACAACGAACTCACAGAATTTCTGAAAATTTAAAATCAGCTCTTGCAAATCAGTGTGAGCCAGGTTTAGCTGTATAAGTATCCAATCTAGAGCCTGATGATTCTATCTAAAAGAAAATACCTTAAAACAAGTTTGCTTTTCTTCATTTCTGCCATCATCTCCCTAGTCTATGTTTCCATTGTTTTTTTTATTAGACCCTCAAAATAGCCTCTTGTTTTTCTACACCTATATTTAACCCTTCCAAACTTGTTCTTCAAGTTTTGGCTAGTGTAATTTTCTTAAAATGCCAATATGATTATGTTGACCAATGCGTTTATTAATTGGTTTATTTAGCAAATGATCATTGAGTTTTATGTCCTAGGCACTGTTTTAGTGGATTAGGATAAATGTGTGAACAAAGGATAACGACTGCTTCCCTCATGTAGAGTACATATGACTTGCAGAGGAGGGCCAGGGTATAGACAATGTGTAAAACGTAATAAATAAATTGTACTGAAAATCAGAAGGTAATGAGTGCTATGGGGAGAAAAAATGCAAAGCAAGGTAAAAGTAGATAAGGTAGGGAAGTTACAGTATTAAGTCTGGTGCTCAGGATATGCCCAATAGACAAGATGACATTTGAGAAAGGACTTGAATAAGATAAGGATTAGCCATTTGGGTTTCAGGGGGAAATAGCTAGTGGGCACAGAGACCAGTGTAGCTAGAGCACCATCAGCAGTGGATAGGGGTGAAAAAAAGTTAAGTTGGAGAGCTATAGAGAAAATAACATGGAGGTTCCTGCAGGTGATTGTAAAGACTTCAGCTTTCAGGCCGGGCGCGGTGGCTCATGCTTGTAATCCCAGCACTTTGGGAGGCCGAGGCGGGCAGATCACGAGGTCAGGAGATCGACACCACGGTGAAACCCCGTCTCTACTGAAAATACAAAAAAATTAGCCGGGCGTGATGGCGGGCGCCTGTAGTCCCAGCTACTCGGAGAGGCTGAGGCAGGAGAATGGCCTGAACCCGGGAGGCGGAGCTTGCAGTGAGCCGAGATTGCGCCACTGCACTCCAGCCTGGGCGACAGAGCGAGAGTCTGTCTCGAAAAAAAAAAAAAAGACTTCAGCTTTCACCCTGATTGAAATAGGGAATCATCACAGAGTTTTGAACAGAAGAGTGTCAAACTTTTGAAAGAGATCATTCTTGCTTAAAATCCTTCAATGTCTTCCCTTTGTTCTTTAGGTAAAATCTAGCATTCTTCACACAGCCCTTCAAGCCCCACAGAATGTGGTCTTTGTGTTATCTCACCATACTGATCTCTTGTTTCTGTCTTCCTCCCTCCTATTTCTTCCAGTCCTTTAATGGGGTGCTACTCTCTACATCAGACAGAGCCTCCATCAGACACTCATAGCTACCTGAACGTGTCCTTCATAATAATACTTTCATACTAATGGTTGATTGTGATTTCATGATCAATTGTTGATTGTATATGTTGCCTACCTGCACTGCTCTTCCCTGCTGGAAAAGAAGCTAGATTTAAGCAGCGATATTGTATCTTTTGTTCACTGATGTATCTCAAAGAATTAAACCAGTGCTTGGGACATAGTAGACAAATATCAATTGATTGAATGAATGTCTTATATATTAATATATTCCCAGTGTTCAGCCCGGGGTCTGTTCCATGATAGACATTCTGTAACTTTTTTGTAGAATGAATAGATAATCAAATGGATGGATGAATGAATAGATGATTGAATGAGTGAAAATAATGAATAAGTGAATGATGTGTATTTCTATTATATTGCCAGTACTGAACTCAAAGTCTGGCTCGTGGTAGCACATTCTGCATTTTTTTTTTTTTTTTTTTTTTTTTTTTTTGCTTTTGAGTGAATAGATAACTGAATAGATGGATGAATAGATGCTTGAATGTGTGAAAATATGGAAGGACTGAATGAACAAATGAATAAATGAATCATTTTTAGTCAAGTCAGAAGAGTTTCCATCTTCCAAGAAGAATATCTCTTCTGCCCAGAGTGGGTCACTTGATCGGCCCATTAGTTCTCTATTTGCTTTCCTGCCGTGGATATATTTTGAAGAACATTTTTATTAGCTTTGGAGTCACTTGCAAGGTACTCTTGAATTCTCTTTTGGCTTGCCTGCATTCTTGTTCACACCTGACCTGCCATAGTTTGCGGATCTCCCTGGTTTCCTTACTTGGGCCACATTTCCAAGTGTCCCTTTGATCTCTGGCACATACTTTTGCTAGGCTTCCAATAAGGTGTTTTTAAACAGTCTCCAGATTTCCTGTGGCTTATTGACTTTTTAAATTATTCCTTTCATTTGTTTTTCCTAACCAGTGCCTACACTTGTTCTTAGGTTCCTTTTATAAAATTGAGTAACCACATGATATATAAATGTTCTCTCCCAGCCCAGAATGGTCACAGTGTTGTTATCACTCAGAGATACTTTTTCTTCCAGGTACTGCCCACCGCTCAAAGCCAAGTCTAAAATATTTTTCTTCCTTAATAATTCTAAAAGACATTTTTCTAAGAGGAGATCATTTATCTTATCCAATAATGTATTTGTAATCTATATGTGAACCCTGAATAAATTAGTGTCCAAGAAAGTACAGAGCATGCTGCGTATATGTGCTGTAGAATGAGTGTGTGTGTGTGTGTGTGTGTGTACATACTGCATAAAGTAAAGGCACTTTTAAAACCATCTCATTTCTAAGTTGGAAAGTCTCTAATCATGGTAACTCCTTTACAGAAACCAAAATCTATTCAAATAGGAGTCAGAAAACGTTTTTGGTTCCCATCTACACAGATCAGATGCTAGTTTGTTTCTTTGTTGTCCCATTTTCTCCTACCAAAGCCTATTTGAAGAAAGGAGTTCAGCAACCTAAGAGAAATAGAAATCATTTAACATAACAAAAAATTCGCTTTCACTTTTTTTAACCAAATATTTCATCAGTCAGGATTTTTCCTACCAAAGATGTTTATTTTTAGCCATTTCCTTTATTTGGCTAAAAGGTACGTTCTTTGCTACATTTAATCGTCATGTGTATGCTACTCAAACCAGAGATCACAGAGTTTTCATCTGCAAATTTTTACCAGACTAAAGTGAACCAAAGAATATGTTAGAAATTTGAGCCTATAGTGCATATATACTTCTCGCAAATATTTTAGCAGACTGCCTGTTTCTCAAAAATTTTATATGATAAAACACATCATCAGTGTTTACTCAGATTCTAGGTTGTGGTGCAAATGTAATAGATTTTGTCTTAAATAGTGAAAACTGGAAATACACCTTTTTCCACTTCAAACTTTTGAATTCGTCAAGTTATAAGGAAGAAGCTTTAAAGATTTGGTGATATGTTTTCCACCCATGATATTGACATATGCACATAATTACCTTTTTTTTCTTTTTGATACAATTTCATTATTTGTCATGCTGGCTGTGGTGTACCAATAAAGCCAAAATATCATATTAGAATTCATGACAGTTTTCACATTGTATTATCAATATTTGGAAATAATTGTCTGCTCTGAGATTAAATTACATTATTGTGTATCTTTTTCATGCCTAATAAATAATGATGGATGGCTTTTATTTTCATCACCACCTGCAACCATTTAGTCACCCCTTGATTGTTGAAGATAAAATAATAAAAGGCAAGTGTTATGTTGCAAGCAGAAGAATGTAGTCAAAACAGTTGTATGTTCCTTGTTTCCATTTGCATTATTTGAGTCCCTAAAGAGCAATGCACGGTGGTCTATAAAAGATAGCAACGTGGGAGAAACATGGCAAACAGTTCACGTAAATGAGGGGAGAAAGTGGGAAAATATTTTTTTCTAGTAGAACAATAATTATTTCTTGGTGCACGATTCTTAATCTGAAAATGAGTTTTTTGTTCTGCTGTGCAAATCAGTTACGTGCAATTAGAATGCAAAGCAGAGGCACATCTTACTGTTTAGCCTTTTTAAATAGAAATGAAAACAGCCCGGAAATTGTAGCAAAGTTGAAAATGCATGCTAGGTAATTTTGAAATCCAAAGACATAAAACCATGCATAATAAAAAGGCCACTCTAAACTCATTACATTTTTTGAAATTGGCAATTGGAAGGCTTAATTTTAAAATTAGAACTTGCATGTTTGGAAACTTATTAACTGTATTTTGAATGGTCAAGTCCATTGCCAATGTTAAAGTGTGTTTTGTTTATCCTCCTGTATACAATTCCACCGCCTTATAATTTGGTTTTATCTATGTCAGACCTGCTCAGATGCTTTTTTTTAATGGTTCAACATTATGCTTAAGCAAAATTGATTCACCTTTTCTGGTGAAACTTTTGAATTAAAATTATAATCAGCAAATGCTGTGAGTCTTAAGGGGAACAGAATTGCCTCGGAGGTTTATGATACTATTACATTTCATCTCGGAAGAATGTCAAGCTTTTTTACAAAATAAATATATGGTGTTTATAATGGAAAGTAGTCATTTGATCATTTCAGTTACAACAGTGAGGTAAGAAAGCAAACTGTAGACAAAATCTTTTTTGATATTTGGTTATGAGTCACAGGTTGACTTTACAGAACAGTTTCAGATGTTTGGCTCTATTATCTTTAAATCAAGAGATGACAATCTCAGGCATAGCAGAGACTCAGACGAAAATCCAAAGGTAATCCTATCAAATGTCAAGTTACTGCAGAGAAATGGCTTGAAAAATAGGCCAGTGGTCCATTATTTGATGAACCCCAAGTGAATGCATATGCTTGCGAGTCTGTCTTTCGCTGGGTGTTCTATTAATGTTCTTCCCAATTGTTTTAGAGCATTCATTTAAAAACAGAAGGGCCTTTCCCTTGTTTATGGCTCTTTTGCTACCTGACTACCCATCTCCCTCTATAATTAAATGCCATGAATAAAATAATAATAAACATAATTTTATTTGTACCATTACTCACTGCAGAAATTACATCTTTACATTTCCTATGAGAATCAAAGAGCAGTCATGCCTGCTTCCTTCACATTTGAGAGAGCTGTGTAGAAGTCGCAGGCTTTTCTAGATTCTCTGAGCCTGGGGGGGAATTTTGTGGGTTAGCAACCTTTGAGACAAATTAGTTTGCAGTGTGTACATGTATACCTATCTTCCCTTGATGATCAAGATTTCACCTGGCCCATGTAAACACCTTGGAAGACTAATTCTATAAAACAGACTTGCATAAAAATCACCCACAACTTGAAACTGGGACATCTATCTGTGGGCATAACGCCATACACTCTAAAGAAAGTAAGCTTTAGCACATGCTGCAAAACTCTTCTAATTAGAAGCCCCTGCTAGTCTTTTGTCCCTCAGTGCTCAGTGGAAGTTCTGAGAATCCAAAGCTTTACCCAAATGTACCTTGCCCCAAGCATCCTGATCTCACTCCCTGGTAACAGGAAGTTCCAGAATGACATCCTCATGGAATTGTTTTATTTTTCTCTTGCATTATCTCTCGTCTGTTGTGATTTTCTTCGGCCAAAGTCTCCCTGACATGACCTACCAAAAAAGAAAACATGTTGAATAACTGCACCATAAATACACAAAATGGAAGCGCTGAACTAGCTCCATTAAAATAAATCATTCTTAGTACTGTAACCTTTTTTGTTTTAATTTTACACTTTCTATCATCCTAGTGGTTTGCTAGTTCTAATGTTTCTGGAGTCTGTGCTACATATATGAAGACATTCAGGAGTTTTTAACAAACACCAAAATTATTAACTTTCTTGCCGTACGTATTTGCAAGAAGGGGATGTATGAACAAAATAACTTATATCCAAGCATGCAGCTGAAATATTGGAACGTAAAAACTGCCCTGCCATTAACAGTTAATAGTTCAGTGCTCTGGGGTAACAGCAGTTGCTCTGCCCTTCTCGGAAAAACGTTTGGGAAAAATAGTTCGGACTGATAAAATTAATGTTAGAATGACAGCAAATTTCAACATCTGTGAAGATTTTGGGGAACTTTCAACACTTACAAATAATACATGCAATTTTATAATTTTTAGGCAATGTAGCTATTTATAAAGGCAATTTTTAACATCAAAGGAAAAATTGCTTTATCTAAAATGTAAACTCAATATTCAAAGCATTACCACAAGGTAAGCAGTTTTGGATAAAGATTCTTAAAACTACTAACTGAGCAGTAAATATTTGTTCAATTGGACATTCTAAATGTTGAAATGTGTTAGTCATTTTGGTTGAACTAATACAGTACAATGAGATTGCTTTCACTTTTCCAGCAGCCTTCTTAAGTCATGTTAGTGTTTAAAAACTAGTCCTGGGCTCCAGAAAACACTGTGTTAGGGAAGGAAAAACAGACTCTTTGGCTAGAGTTATGGAAGGAGGGTGGAACCTTATGAGTTACATGACTACATAAGATGTAGGCAATTTTATTTTGGCAACAAATTCAGGCTTTTGCATTGGGTTTTTTTTTAGACTGTTAATTCAAATACACATGCACGAATCTCCTACGAAAGGAAAGATTCTTACTCATCTGCAGAGCATAGATAACGATTAATTTTTCCATTTCATCTTTCAGGCTGCAGTACTATGAGTTTAGGAACTCTGCAAGCTGCAAAGTGATCTGCCCCAGGGTAAGTGACTAGGATCACAATGTAATTACTCAAAAAATGGACTCAGATCGTATCCCAAATCTACATGAAGAGAGGTATATGCTTGATAAATAGTAAAGATGATGTCAAAAGATCAGCTTTCTCCCTTTGGTGGAATGTTCAGCACTCTCAGTTGTCTTCACAATATTATATATAAAGCACGTAGAACATAGAACCTTATGTGATGATCATTTCTCAGGTGAAATAGTGCACTGGACTACCCAACTATTTCATTGGCTAGATGTTTATTTGGAAACCCAAAACAAAAACGCAGAATGACTGGTGACATTTATGATACTTGCCACTGGGCCAGTGGACCTTCCTTCACGATGAAATAGGATCTCAGTCTCTAATCTGCATGTCCAGACCAAAGACAATTTGATGTAACTCCATTATAGCATATTTTAAACTTTTCTTGAAGTTCAGGAATATATCTTTCAGAATCCGTCAGTACTTCAGAAGCGTGGCTCGCCAAACCAATCAATCTAGTACAAAGTTTGTTTTTAGAATTCAAGTTCCTTGTTACTGCTTTGCAAGCAGATGTCTTCAAAGATATAATATGGTGAAGAGATTATGTGATTTTTGGGTGTAGCAATTCTGCCAGTTATAATTAAAAGGGCCAACATCCAAGTTTTGTTTTCTTTATAAACACTGCAGAGTGTGTCAGTGGCCAATCTAAAATTACCCACAGAGGAGTGTGTGCTCTCTTCTTTAGCACAAGATAATGAAGATGGTGTGTGAACGCACTATGGTTATAATAAGCTGATGGACTTGCGGTCCTACGCACAAACTTGTCCAAATGTAATTATAAGAGTTTTGAGAGAATTGTTGCTTCCTAAACTGACTAGTCAAGTGACTCAAAAGTTAATATCATCAAATTAACAGTCTGACTTTGAAGGTCTACAATTGTACCTTAGAAAATAAATACTTGCAATCAGTCATTCTTTCTTAAAGGGAAAAAGATGTCTTTGAGAAGTGTCTCAATGCAGGGTAGTCTATTCAGCATTCTCCCTATGTATTGCTTCTGGAGAGGTGAATTGAGTCTAAAAATAAAAAGTAACAAAGGGCTGAGCGTCCAGCTCTTTCTCTCGTGTGTGGAGGAGAGAAGGCCAGTCTGAACCTGCACTGGTGTTGATGTGGTTGAGAGGGTGCATTTGTCACGCTCTGCAGCCTGGATCACAAGGGCGAGAAATACAACTGGGGCCCAGAGAAGGAAAAGGAATATCTCAAGGTGATTACTGAATCATAAGCCTCCATAGCAGCAGTTCTCATATACAGAGAGAAAGAAAACAAGTCTATATAAAAGATTCAAGATACCAACACCTCATTCTCTTGGGAACTGGAAAACAATCTGAGACAGGGGGACATGGGTGTCAGAAATCTCGGTAGATCAGAGAGGGAAGCCAAGCAGGTCTTTCTCCTCTGTGTTTTGGGCACAGTCCTTCATAAATTTTGTGGACAAACTGTGGTGTCTCCTTATCTTCCAAGTAATGAGTGTCAAAGCCTCCCAGTGTCTTTTGTGGGGAGTCCTCTTACTTGGTTGCTGTGGATGAGTGACTTGTAGGTTTCCACAGGGGACTGGATGCTAGAGCAACTGATGACAAAAATCTCACTCAAACCAGGCTCATAGTTCACTGCAATCTCATTTGCTTTGGGCAATCTCATTGCCCTAAGACCAATGTCTCCTGTCTCAAACTTGCCATATTGAACTACTGATGTATAATGGTTAAAAAAAAAAAGACACAAAGGTGAAAGTAACTAGTTTACCACAACACCAATCATCCAATCCCAAAAACTTTTCCTTTGCTGAACTGTTTTTATATTTCCTTTTTTTTCCTGAGCTATCTCTCTCTCGCTGTTTTTTTTTTTGTTTTTTTTTTTTTTTTTTTTTTTTTTTTTTTTTTTTGAGATGGTGTCTCACTTTGTCACCCAGGCTGGATGGAGTGCAGTGGCACAATCTCAGCTCAGTGAAACCTCTGTCTTCCGGGCTCAGGTGATTCTCCCACCTAAGCCTCCCAAGTAGCTGGGACTACAGGTACATGCCACCAGGCTTGGCCAATTTTTTTGTATTTTTTTTGTAGAGACAAGGTTTCACCATGTTACTTAGGCTGGTCTCAAACTCCTGGACTCAAATGATCCACCCATCTTGTCCTTCCAAAGTACTGATATTACAGGCATGAGCACCACACCCAGCCAGGTACATGTATCTTGACAGGTGATTCTCATATTACCACATACTCCCTTCATATAAATATAGGTACATGTTCATGTCCAATCCATTCCCCAAAATGTAGCCAGAGCAGTGTTTTTCCAAGGGCAAAGGGCAAATGTCATTCTTTAGTGTCTAAGTGAAGAGTAAAATACTTCCTCTAAACTGTACTCTTATCTAGGCTCACCTGACCCATTTCCCTTCACTCTGCCTGCTCTACCCACTCTGACCCTCTTTCATTTTGTCTCCTGCCATCTCACTTTCATGTGGTAACCACTTATCTGCCCCTCTCAGCATGGAATCCTTCCTCATGGATGCCTCCCTAATTAAGTCAAATATTTCTATTTTTATGTCTGATAGGATCATGATTCTGTATGTCATAGAAAGGAGCATGGTTATAATTTTACATTTATATGTGTATCCATTGGTCAACATCTGCTTCCTGGACTATAAGCTCTGTGGACTATAACCACGCCTATTTGCCTCTTTATGGTATCCCCCGAACTTATCCAATGCTTGGAAAATAACACTCAAAAATATTTCAGAGTGCTCAGTTCACAGCATATATACTAAAATTGGAACAGTACGGAGATTAGCATGGCCTCTGCATGAGGATGCCACGCAAATTTGTGGAACACTCTATACTTTTCTGTCACATGTTCTCAAATGTAGGAGCTAAAAAAAAATTGACCTTATGGAAATAGAGAGTAGAATGATCACTACCAGAGAGGCCAGGGAGGGTACTGAGGAGGTGGTGGGGATAAAGATTGGTTAGTCAGTGGATCTACACTGGAGTTAGATAGAAGTAATAACATCTAATGTTCAGTAACATAATAGAGCAAGTACAATTAAAAATAATTTATTGTATATTTTAAAATACCTATAGAAGTAGAATTGGAATGTTCCTAACACAAAGAAATGATAAATGAGGTGATGGAAATTCTAATTACCCTAATTTGATCATTACCCACTCTCTGCTTGTATCAAATTATTGCATATACCCCATAAATATGTACTACTACGTACTCATGAAAATTAAAATTTAAAATATTAAAATTTAAAAAAAATTTCTGAGATGAGGGAATAAATGTCCAGCTACATTTCAATTAAGTTGTCATATGTTACAAAGGCCACATTTCTATATTATATACTATGTAATATCTGGTGGAACTCCTAAGGAATATAGTTGGGGACTTATCTAACTATTACACTACCATTATTAATCAGGTTAAGTAACCCTAGTTGTTGAAACACACAGTCCCAGCATTTCAGCAGATTAACATAACAGAAGGTGATGTTTCACCCTTGGTACAGTCAAATTTGGGTTGAGAGTGTGGGGTCACTCTGCTCCACAGAGTCATACATGGACCCAGGCTCCTTACTTCTACTGTTCAGACCTCCCTTAAGTCTCAGAATCCTCCCTAGATTCTTGAGATCTATCATCCAACAAGCAAAGAAAGAGAAAAGTGAGGCCTGGAAGTGGCTATATCATTCTGTCCACATTCTATTGGCCAAAACATCATTGTATGATCCCATCTGGTTGCAAGGCAGGTTGGGAAATGTAGCCTTCCTAGTGCTACCCATCATTTTGGTTTAGCTCCAATTAGGTAAGATGACTAAAATTTGCCAGCAGTTACTAGATACTCCAAAAACTATATTATCAGCAAGGAAGGGAGAACAGTACTCAAAACCAAACTCTCAAGTAAGGCAAGTGCCAACATTAAATGGACTGATATAGTGGTATTGTGTCTGTCTAGGAATGTGCTACATGGTTTGGTAAATACAGTTTTCCTACTGCAGAGAATCTCAAAACAAGTACATTTTAAAAATGAACTTTGAAGAATCAGCTGGAGGGTATACAGATTTTCATATTCACTTTAGGATTTTTCATTTTCATATTGTACTAGTTAATGTGCCAAAATGAAAATAGCTTTCCACAAAATGGAAGTTACACTATAAAGTTGGATTTGGTATTATCTGCTGCTGAATTGCAATGGAATCTCAAAAGGAGTGATGTAACTATGGAAGCAGGATCTTCTCCTTGAATGTTTCGCTAAGATTCTGTCAAACAGATCAGGAAAACGGAATATATGCAAGATTGACTTTTCAATCAACAAGCACAAAAAGACCCTGGTAGATAAATCAGTTGAAAGAGAACATACACAATGACTGACTGGCAGTATTGTAAGACACAATTTGTAGCTTGACATTGAAGATATTCTTGAAGAATAATTTATCTGAGAAAAGATCAACTTGCTCTATAGAACTGCCAAATTTAGAGTTATTCTGCTTAATGCATCAACATCAACCTTAATATTTGGGAAGGTTTTTCTCTTTTAATTTAAGTTGTTCCTTCGAGAAAATATGTAGCATGGACCTATTTTTGCTCTTTGATGTACAAAGCAGACATTAAATTGGATTTCAGATTCAGTGACAGAGGCGGACTAAGATTAAACACCAAGGTCGTCTATGAAATTGATTGAATCATTTGTTTAATCATGGCATACCTCACCATAGAGAGAAGTGCTTACCAACTTTATGCTTTTATCTTTACTAGTCAGCAATTCATTGAATACCTTTTATTATCATTGCTTTCTTCTATTTTCAGGGGAGGAAAGGGCAGTAGGTAGCATCGTTCTTGGTCACTAGTATCATCTGTCTCTCTCATTCTCTTTTTACCTCACTTCTTGGATGACAGACGGTGACATCTCAACTAACTCCCATATTTCATTGACTCTAAGACACTGTAAATTGTAAGGCACCCTTTTTTTTTTTAACTTACCACTAAGAAAGAAAAACATGGCTGCTTAAACTACAACGTAATGCTTTCTTATCACCTAGAATTTTTATTCTATACTTACCAAAATAACAGTTTTAAACTTTGTCACATATCTGTATCATATTTCATGCTTGTGAAAACACACAAAAAAAGTAAAATAAATTGGTTAAAATATTCCTAAAATTTCTGCATATTTATAGTTCAACCCATCCAAATTCATTTTTTACACAGTTGTTGATATTTGTGTTTTTCAATATATTCTTAAGTTCTGCACTATTTGAATATTAGCATCCTTAAATTATTATCTCCAAGACTTTCTTCCAAACTGCTGACCCTCACTGCTGCAGTGAGCTTTCCTGAGAAAGCACAGGTGATAACTCTGTCACAACCACTGCCTGGTCAGCAGCAATGTTAAGATCTTTAAAAAAAAAAAAAAAGTACATCAAGAATTTGTTAAATACAATCTATGGTTTAAGATGCATCTGAAAATATAACCCAACAGCTTATCTCTGTTCTCTAATTGGTCTGGTGTTTTCTGAATATAAAATATAACTACCATTACATGTCTTTAGCCTTTTATGTTAATATAGGTGTACTTGTAAAGGACACTCCTTCTTTCTTGGCATAAACTCTTTGAATTATGATTTCAACAAATGTTTTATTCACCATCTTAATTGTAACTCACAAATTATTTTTGTGGAAACAACAAACTTCCCATGAAATTCATGTAGGTAACATATATTAAAATCTTTATGTTTGTATTTTTACTCAAACTTTGCAAGTTCAAATGTTAACTTCATCTAGCCACTCAAAGACAATGGCAGTTCAACATAGGCATTCCTCAGGTAATGTGTTATTGCATTCCTGAAGAACTGTGATTAAATCAAACATTCATAAATAGAATCATGTTTTCCTACCATCTTAGATTTTTATATCAGAGCTGGCTTTTTTCAGCTTCTGCTAGATCTTAAACATTCTATCCTTTCTCAAAACTGGCCTTTACCTTGATCTCCTTTTCTCCTGCCCACATCTCTCTTTAAGAAAAAGTTATGCAAACTTGAGCTTAATTTACTTGAGAGTGCTCAATGTTTGAAATAAGCTCCCCACAAATACTTTTGTGATGTCTTAAAATTAATGTGTCTTGCGATCAATAAACCCAGTGATTTAGATTTGTTTTATTTTACAAGCTGGCTTACACTGGGGACATTTTGGTTTCCATTTATGGGGTAACACCCCTAAACATGTTCTGCTGAACATCGTAACCCATCCTAACAACTTTGCCATAAAACCAAAGAGTTTTTTATCAACTCCATTATTTTTTATTTGTGTTTTAATTGTTTTTTCCTATGTGTTTGTTTTAAAATGCATTTTCCATGGTAGTAGCTATGCAAGCCTTAGAAATGCAACTAGACAGATGTACTGACCACGGTTACCAAGGGAGCAGTTTCCTTGGCAATGGCCAACAGTCATCAAAGCAGTTCACGTTCTCTTTCCTTCCCTTGTGACTTGCTCTCACATGTTGTAAAACTTGGGTAGTGGAAACAGCTCTTTGTAAATCATGAGCCTCTATCCACTCAAAACACCACCAATTTTCATGAAGCCCGCAATTGAGAGGGGTAGTAAATTGTTTGTGATGTTCTTTGAGAAGTTTTAAAAGGGCCCCAAGCCACAGTTCACTGTGAAGGATTTCTGATCTCTCTCTCAATTTTGAGCCAGAATTTATTCCAGTCATTTGAAGACGATCCAAAAATTTACCAGCCAATGCCCAAAGGTCAAAGCTGCAAGAGATCCAATAACAAGGGAGAGTTCTTTTATAGAGTAAATATTTTCTAGTGGTTTGAGAGAGGGATAAAGACTCAGGTATTTTTCAATCGTGACTTGCAGTCAAACTACTGTCTGTATTTCTACAAATCATGAATGAGAATACTAATACTTATTTGTAGAGTACCTCTTGATCCGCTTAGTAAAGTCTGTGATTAAGATTGATTTTTTTCATCTTAAGAAAGGTTAGAAAAAAAATTTAGTTATATCCCCAAACCATGAAAAATCTAAAGTGACATGCAAAAACTACAATGAACTATTCTTTTCCCAAATAGAGTATACAATATAGTTGGCATGTGAGGATTTGCTGAAAGTGAGGCCTACATGTTAAACATCTTATGTGGCCGGGTGCAGTGGTTCATGCCTGTAATACCAACACTTTGGGAGGCCAAGATGGGAGATCACCTGAAGTCAGAAGTTTGAGACCAGCCTGGCCAACATGGTGAAACCCCATCTTTACTAAAAATATGAAAATTAGCCGGGAGTGTGATGGGCGCCTGTAATTCCGGCTACTCGGGAGGCTGAGGCAGGAGAATTGCTGGAACCTGGAAGGCAGAGGTTGCAGTGAGCCAAGGTCACACCACTGCACTCCATCGTGGGTGGCAGAGAGAGACTCCGTCTCTAAATGAATGAATGAATGAAAGTGAATGTCTTATGTGCACTATGTCATTTTGTCCTCACAATAAATCTGGCTGGCTACTTCTACTATTCCCATTTTACACACAAAAAACCGAGACTTTGGGAAAGATAATTGTTTGTCAAATTTCTACAACTAGGAATTAGTGTAAGGATTTGAACTCCAGGCCAGCTGACTACAGATTTCATATCCAACCCCACTACCCAAAAGTTCTCCTTCTTTATGTGTGCAGACTTTCTTCTGTGTCAAATTAACACACATTGATCGCTGTCCTTTTTTCCTATTCTCCCTCCTGCATATATTAGTATGATTGCACCATGTATAAAATCCAAGAATTTGATGTATCAGCTTTGAGTTTTAAAAACATAGAAAAAGAATTTGTAATAAATTTCCACAAGTTTTCATCTAACCACAAATTTTGGAAACCAGAAAATACCAGTGGAGATATTCATGTCCCCAAAGGTATTAAGAAATATTGTTGCAATACAAAAAGTTGACCAGTCATGGTAAACTTAATCAGATGGTTCATCTACAGCATTCATTTTCTTGCAGCAGAATTTCAGCAGAATTTTTTGAAAGATTTTCAGGTTGAGGCTCCACGTATAAATATGTGGGAGGGGAACAGAAAAGAGTAACAAAAATTACTAATATTAGGAATCAAATCTGAATAAACAAAGGCAGATAAAGCAATATGTATCACACTACACTTTAGGTATTCTTTGTAGACCAAACTGGGTCAATAACATACTCCCTTTAACAAGGATTTGAGGACCACCTATACCCCATTCAACCTGAGCAGTTTTGATCTCTTTTATGTATTAAAATTGTAATTGAAGAGAGAGTTCTTGGGCTAAAACAGTTTGAGAATAATTGTTTTAGAGAAGCAAAAACAAAGGAGCAATTTTTATATCTCAAAAAATATGTAATATGGTAGATGCTATTCCGTTTCTTCTAGGGGCAAGAAAAGAGAAAACAGTGATAAATAACAATGGAAGGAAAGACAGAAGGAAATGCTCCTCGTTTCTGAGAGCATTGACATCTTATAGAAATTTACTTAAGTGGGTCAAAGTAACAGATCTTCCCTAGAAACATTATGAGCAGTATCAAAACCTTCAGAATAATTTTTTATTCCCATTTTTCATCTATATCTTACTCCAAGCAGACCATTATTTAATACAACCTAGTTTCTACATGGGAATGTTTCTACTTTCCCCATAAACTAAGAACTGTGTTCAAGTTAGAAAGAATTGAATCACGTTTTCAAAATGACTCCAATCAATTCAAGTTTGTCAATTTGTCGCATATATGGTTTAAAATATTTGTAGGTGAAACAAATATATCACATGTTAAAAAAAAATATGAAACTGTTCTCTAAACCTGCCTTTCAGATAAAGTTTAAAAGCCTTTCTTAATTTGGCAAATGGGCACGAAATATTAAGTATTTGCAGTCTTTTTCTTTTTAAAAATAGACACTTCCTAACTATGGCCCATTACAACTCCATCTTTAACAGCCACATTGTGGTTTGGGGATTGTTGTTTTTTAAGCAACACAACATGATTGATGTAATCTGGCATGATTCATTACGATGTCAAGCATCAGCAGAACATTTTGGAAAAAATATTCATCAAAATCTATTACTGTAGAAATTGCCACTTGCAAATTCTTTTTCTGGTTAATTTCCTCCATGATGAAACAATACCTTGATGTCAGAGCACATGTTTTTGGGAAGTGTGGTTATTAAAATAGGTGTTCCTCAAGTCCCAGCATTACCTTCAGGCTTATCATTAAGCATCCAAGGAATATCAAGCAAAATCTCAAAGAAGTTTCTTCCACTATCCACTAACTTTGACTGAAAGGAATATAGTGTTGTGACTTGTGCTCCTGCCTGGTCCCGCTTTTTATCTAGCAGGGATGAAGGTTGGTATGTTCACGTTGGCTGCAGCTTAATTAGACGATGATAAAGAGAAGCAGAGCTAGATTCCCAATTGTCCCACTGCCTGTTGCTTACGTGAATGTAGAAATACTTGCTACATAAAGCTCAGGGTCATAAGGCAAGAAACTAATACCTCTTTTTTATTATTATTATTTTCTCTCCAGCAGACAGACATTCACAGACAGCCTTCATTGTCCATGTTGCAACTGACAGTGACTCTGATAGAGGCCAGCCACAGCCTTGTTTACAAACACTCTGAAGCCAGATCAGTCTGACAGTCATGAGATACGGAAGGTGCCATTCCTCACCTGGCTTGCGTCTCAGTGTCGATAGGAACTAGATAGAAGAAGGACTATAAGTCAAGAAATATTCTGAGCAAATATATATCACAACAATATTATTAAATTAAACAATTCTCTAGTTTCAATATTATGGGATTTTTTTGCATATTAAACCTTTAAAAAAAAAAGAAATCCATCTCTCCAAAGCTAATATTCACTATATCTGCTTAAGCAGACTCAGTAATTACTATATGAAGCCTCAGCCAGTACTCAAATGTCTTTTCAACTGGTTTTTAAAATATTTGGTGTTCAACTAACTCCTTAGATTGTAATCCTTTCAATCAGGAATTCTTTCTTCCTTTATACTTGGCATAGAATGAATTATTGAAATGTCACAATTGTTAAAAGATTTGAGCAAAGGTACTGATTTACAGACATATGTTAAAACTTATAGGAATTTTTTTTTGAAGAAAAGTTCTGTGCAGTAGCTTCACAATTTATTTTCAAAAATTACTTTAGCACAAAAATTCTCCTCTGCCTCAATTTTATCTGGGCTACTAAAATACACGTCACATTTGCCATGACTCTGTCTTTTTAGCTGCCCCCAACCTTTTTATATTCTATGTTGTGTGTGTGGCATACAACAAAATTATTCATGCAAAAAATGTTTGAGCATGTACTGGGTACCAGTCACTGCACTAAGCCCTGGGACACACAGTAAACAAAAAAAAAAGTACCCCCCCCCACACACACACACCTTTTATAATGCTTCTATCGGGAAGATAGGAAGTAACCAAATGTATACGTAAATATGCAATGTGTCATATTTGATGAATGCTAGGGAGAAAAAAAAGTGAAGTGAAGGTATAGGGTGAAGTGGGGACACTCTAATTCATTTGTTTATTTATTATAAATATACTTACTAAACACAACGAGCTTATGTGTTAGGCACTGTGCCAGGCTAGAATGAAGTAGAAGGAAAGATATACCCAAGCCCTGGCTTATTATACCTGATCACAAGAGAAGAAACTTTATTTTTAACCATTGTATTAAGCATTCCAAACCCTGATGAGGTTGTACTATCCTGAAGCAGCAAAACCATTACTTTTAAGTGTTTCGTTTCCTATCCATGTTTCCTTTCCTATTCCTTAATGATACAATGAAGCTCATGCCTGAGTTCTCCAGAAAGCCCTGCAGGCTTCCTCTTCACTCAGAATTCTCCAATGTGGCTTAAGCTCTTCTGATACCCAAGTCTCCGTCCAGATGCCATTCCCAGTCTCCAACCCAAGTCTCTTGGCAGGCAGCCCTTTAGGGTGGAGAGCTGGCAATACAGTACAAGCCTAGTCCACTTAATCCTCACAAAACTCGTATGTTCTTGTTGTGATGAGTAATGCAATATAGGCTGGTTCACTGTTGCCCTCTCTTCACCTAGTTGTCTCTTCTCAGTTCTTTTTCTTGTGTTTGAAAGGGCACAAAGACTGATCATCAAGGGTGTTGTACATCAAGTGCCCAACTAGGGAGCAGAATTTCAGTCTTCCTTCCTGCAGATACCCACTGTGTCTCTAAGCGGATGTCTTGAAGCCCTACACTTGGTTAGAGGAATGGACTGTTCTATTCTCATTCTCTGCAAGGAGGAACGGAGAAAAGCCACAGCTTTTTTCTCAGCATCTTTCATCTTTCAGACTCCTTACATTTCATGTAGTCAAGTATGAAATAAAAATTACAAGATATGAGAAGCAAGAAAATGTGATACATAATCAATAGAAAACATAGCCAATAAAAACAGACCATAGATGACCCAATTATTGAACTTAGCACAGGCTTTAAATAATTATATAAATTATAAATACATTTAATGTTTTATAGGAAAAGATAGATATAATGGAGATATTTCAGGCAAGATATGAAAACTTTCCAAAGAACCATATGGAAATTCTACCACCAAAATATACAATATCTGTTTTTTTTTTAATTCACAAGAGAGGCTTGGTTGCAGATTGGACACCAAAGAATAAAGAATTAATACAGGCAGTTCAATGAAAGGTATTCAAACTGAAATGCAGAAGGAGAGGATGAAAGACTTAAATACATGGAGCATCAGTGAACTGTGAGATAATCTGAAAAGATCTAATTGTATAATTAAGACCTGTAAGGAAAATAGAGAATGGGGCAGAAAAACATGTGAAGAAATGATGTTGAATTTTTTTCCAAATATAGTTAAAAAAAAACAAACAGAAAAGAAAAAAGTTTGACCCATACATCCAAGAAGCTCAGCAAATCTCAGCTAGTATAAATACAAAATAAATACTTGGGATAAAATAGCAAAATATTAGGTGAATATTAGGCTAGACCCAAGTTCGCCAGGTTCCTTTTTTGGAGCACTTTCTAGAGTCTTTAATATATGCATTACAAAATTCCTACAAGGGAATATATAATAGACATATTTCACAATTTTCTTCATTAACCTTTTAAGAGAGACTTTCTAGGGCTGCTATTCTCAGGCAAATGTTTTGACAATTTCTGGGATAGTGGTAGAGAGAGATACACAAATAGGCTAAAAACTGGGAATTTCATTATAGTAATATGGAGAACGTGTTTTATAAATACAACTAGTAGAAAAAGTAGCTTTACCTGAGATTAGAACAAATACGCAGGTGAGTAAAAGGATAAGAGTATTCTAGGTGAATTAAAAGGCTCCCGTAAAAGTAAAATACCAATGCTAACCCTGGTACCTGGTAATCTGACCTTATTTGGCATTAGGGTCTTTGCAAATGTAATCAAGTTAAGATCAAGTCATGTGGATTAAGGAGGACACTAAATCCAATGACTGGTGTCCTTATAAGGAGAGAGATAGGCACATGGAAACACACAGAGAAACACTATGTTAAAGATGGAAGCAGAGATTGGAGTGATGCAGCTACAAACCAAGAAACACCAAGGATTGCTGGCAACCACCAGAACCTAGGAGGAGGCAAGGAAGTGTTCGTCCCTGGAGCCTTCAGAGGGATCATGGCCTTGTACAGAGGTCCCCAGCCCCAGGGCCACAGACTGCTACCAGTCCACAGCCTGTTAGGAACCTGGCCACACGCCCAGCAGGAGGTGAGCTGCAGGTGAGTGAGCATTACCACCTGAGCTCCACCTCCCATCAGATCAGCACCTGCATTAAATTCTCACAGGAATGCGAACCCTATTGCGAACTGCACATGCGAGGGATGTAGGTTGCCCACTCCTTAGGATAATCCAATGCCTGATGACCTGAGATGGAACAGTTTCATTCTGAAACCACTCCCCACATCCACCAGCCCCGAGTCTGTGGAAAAATTGTCTTCCATAAAACCCATTGCTGGTGCCAAAACGGTTGGGAACCAACCACTGCCCTTGCAGACATCTTGATTTTTGGACTGCTAGTCTCCAGAAGTGAGAGAATGAATTGCTAATTTAAGCCACTTTGTAACAGCAGCCATAGGAATCAAATACATATACATATCAGTTCAAACCGTAAAACATTGTTCTTTTTCTCCATCTGCATGAATGTCAAGCCATTTCATATAATTCAGCTTATTACTTTTTAGATGATAAAGTAAGTTACAGAAAGGTACATTCACATACCCAAGGTCACACGCCTAGAAAGTAGTAAAGCCAGGATTTTAATTCAAAATTTGGATCCAGACCTATGCTTTTGATTACACAACAAATGGTGCAGAATCCAATGTATAAGTGAGTAATTAGTTTAGCTCTGCTTTGCTGTTTCTTGTAATAAGATCATTTAGTAGCAGGGACTTATTTTCACCTAGACCAAATGAAACAGATGTTGCTGGACATCTGAGAAAAGATGGGAAGACGATGTGAAAGACTTGGCCTCCATGTCTATGGCATTACAACAATTTGGGGTCTTGTTCCGGTTTTATTCTCTGCGTACAGAACCTTGGGCCAAGCCCCTTTTCTAAGTACATTTGAAGCTGAAACTATACATTCCTCCAGGGACAACATGGGCCATAAATTCCTGTTTCTTTCTGCAGATCCTTTGGTGTGGCCTTGTGTCAGGGAAAAATTACATATCATGTAATATATACACATAGAAGCAGCAAACTCTGAAACAAATATTTAGGCTTTAAAAAAAAAAAAAACCACTTAGTGCATTCCTATACAGCCCCAATTTACCTTCTTTATCTCCCAAGACAACCAATTCCAGTTTAAAGATTATAGAAACCAGACAAGTGAAACTGCTTTGCAAGTTTCTTCAGCAAACCGCTATGTGTTCTCTTGAATATTTGAGCTCAGGCATGGACCGTAAAATCGACATTTATTAGGCAAGTGATTTCATACAAAAACTCTTCTTTTAGTGACCCCATTCTGCTGATCTTCTAGAATTCCTGACAGTAGTTAGAAAGGTTCTGAAACTTTCTTGAGATGCGGAACATTTGACTCCCCTGAAAAATGCACATAACATATGCAACACAAATGTTGTTTGTGATTTCAGGGCTTGCTTAATCCTGGATCTCCAAATGAAGAATCCACCTTAAGGATTCTTCTATTGAGCTTCAGGATCCAAATGGGTAAAATAACATGACTATGGAATATATAAAGTAAGATTTTATTACTGAGGATTTTTTCACTTGCAAGTGAAAAAACCCAGGCTTAGGTGGGAAGGAGAACAAAAGGGTGGTGAAGGCAAATGAAGGAGAGAATGGTTTGCATAAATCCTGATGTAGCTCTGACTTCGGGCGTGAAGTCACAGATCACAGATGATTTGACCAAGATCCTCTGCTTCCTCTGGATTAGCTCTTTGCTTAAAAGATGAAGTCAAGGCCGGGTGCGGTGGCTCATGTCTGTAATCCCAGCACTTTGGGAGGCTGAGGTGGGCAGATCACTTGAGGTCAGGAGTTTAAGACCAGCCTGGCCAACATTGTGAAACCCCGTCTCTACTAAAAACACAAAAATTAGCTGGACATGCTGGCAAGTGCCTGTAATCCTAGCTACTAGGGAGGCTGAGGCAGGAGAATCGCTTGAACCTGGGAGGTGGAGGGTGCAGTGAGCAGAGATCACGCCATTGCCCTCCAGCCTGGGTGACAGAGTGAGACTCCGTCTCAAAAAAAAAAAAAAAAAAATCAAAAATGTCTGCCAGCAATCCCTGGAGCTTTTTCCCTGGTAATCCATTCAGCGGAAAAGAAAACATCTCTTCCTTCAACTAGTGAATAAATATTCTTGGCCTCAGGAATTGGAGCATCTAATGGTTAAGATGCCCATCTTTAAACCAATCACTGTAGCCAAGAAGTGTGGGTTCAATTTGGCCTTCTCACTCCTGAGCTGGGAGAGGAGTCAGCTTCCTCCAGAGTAAATGGGCAAGAAGAACAACCCAAATAGGAAATCAGACAAAGAATAATAGACCCTGAGAGGCCAAAAACAGCAAATATCTACCACAGGATAGAAATTAAAGTTTCCATTTAAAATGTATACATGAGATGTGGTTGAAAAAATTACTCATTGCTTCCTGGATCTGGATAGCCATAATCAAGTCATGTCCCTTGAGTCCTAACAGTGTGTACCTTAATGGGCCAATGTTAATTGGTCACCAGTGAGGAGCCCGTGGCCTTCCCTTGCACCAGCATTTTAAAAAGGTCCCACTGAAGTCATTTATATATTTTAGAGTAGTTAATATGCCCCACTGGGCCTGCAGCAAAAGATGCATTTTGAAATATCTAATGAGTAAATGGGGCATTTAGTAAGACACAGTCTAATTACTTTGAGTCTTTGTAAAATATTAATTTAAGGCAACTGCAGCATTAAGGAATAAGTTTGCCAAGCAGTGCTCAGTGATTTAGCTCCACAACTGCCATTAATATCAATAGAAGTCTTGCAGCTTGCTTGCTGCCCATTGCTTTGGAAGTGTACCCCTAAGGTATAGAAATCAGCTACTGTAAATTTTGTTTTCAATTAAAGTTCCAGGAGTTAGTATGGCATTTCGTTTTTCTATATAGGTATATCACCTGCATTGATAGGGCCATGGTCTTGGGGGCTGATGTCCACGAACTCAGATTTGCATTCCATGTTGTGACATCACTGGTTTTGAATTTCTGGAGTGAATGATATTTCAGATTCTAGAAGAACACCTGTAAGAATAAAGCCAATTATCGCACAGGAGAACATGATTTGTCTTGGGATTAAAATACTTTTCTAAGAAACCATGTATTGTGTATACACCAGTCAGATTTATTAATGCATTTTCCTAAAGATGCCAGATGTCGATTTTAATATGCATTGAAATGAACCGTGAATAATTCTGAATTGAAACTTACCAAAGAGTACCGCTGAACAACCCTGAAGTTATCTGGCATAGGGCTGTCTTGTATAGGACAACTCCTCAGTAGTGGACTTGGCTGGTTTGGCACCCATGAAAGGGAATGAACTGGGAGTTTTTTGTGCTATTCTAAAATGCCCGACTCTATTTAGAGGAGCTAGTTAGACATATTCCCGTGGCTTACTTGCCTGACGTCACCTTATTTGCCTCATTAATGACTTCTCCAAATGTGGTGAGGAAGATATTCTGGGAAATAAGTAGTCATCCTTTACTCCCCACAATTGCATAATCACAATTCTCAGTGTTGGACAAGAGGAGTGGTTTCAATGTCGTGGTGTGCAATGAGAAGTGTTGGGATGGGGAGGGCTGCAGAAATGTAAAGATGGACAGCGCTCTCATGGCTCCAGGGGAGAATTACTGATGTGGAGATGGCTGTGGAATAAAAAGCTTAGTTAATTGGATGGGCCCTAAACCTTGCAAGATGCAAAGTGGCTATCCTGCTGGTGTTTGTGGTTAAAAGTTTAAGAAACAGTGGCCATTGGTTCTTTAGCATGGAAACAACATGTATCATGTAAGGGAACAAGCAGCATAGGCATAGTTTTTAAAACCATTCAGGAAGGTTCAGTATAATTCACAGATTTATTTATGGCCATGCCACACACCTTTGTGTTCAACTTCATCGAATCCCTTCTCCTAGAAAGGGACCTGTATCTTTCGTTTCTGGATCCCTTTGCAAGTTGCAAGAGCTAATTTAATTTGGGGGTGGGCAGGCTAAATCCCCATGCTCCCTTTCAACTCCAGCAAATATTTCATTGTTTGTAATGCCTCTTAATATGCTAAACAATATTTATGTTGCACTATACAACATTTTATAACTTTCTTCTAATTGCCTTAGCAGTCTTTAAAACCAGAGCTTAGCACTTCGATAATAAGCGTATTAATTTGTCTAACGTTTAAGTTCTTACAAAGGAAGAGACAAGCATTAATTTTGTTTAGTTAAAACAAGCTTTGCTTTTGAACAGCAGGTGGTAATTGAAACAAAACAAGGACTCATTAGAGGAGCGTCTGGTGGCTCATGATACAAACAGAGCACACTAGAAAACCCAAACACAAGAGCCCTGAAATAAAGTGGTCATCATCTAATTAACAGAACATGTTTTAATTACCGAGTAAACCATGCAGCGCCGTGTGTCAATTTAACTGATGTGCTAAGTGCCAGTTTACAATATCAGAAACAGACAAATAATTGGAATCTAATTACATGCAGGTCTATTGCACACCAGCGCCTCCAGCCCATCTTAATAAACAAGTTTTTACATCAAACCATGAATAGCAAATACAGCCGTGCTGTTAATTGCTACATTGTGATATTGGGACTTTGCCAGCTCTGACTATTAAAATAAGCTCTTGTGTGGATTGCAGTTTCTCTGCTACGCTTTAATTAGAATCAAATGAGAGGCAGAGATCGGGCTGTATTACTGCAATTCAATATATGTAAATAAGATAACTGGCTAATCTTTTTATTTTATTTCTGAGCCTCCATGCAATAGGCGGTTTAGTTATGGTAATAGGTTATCACTTTGCAAATGAAGTAGACTTGCGCTGTGAGATGAATCAAGAAACATGTAATCTTTGCTAGAGAGTCTAAATATTCCCCAATCATTGCACGTGGGATCCCGAGAACTTTCTTGCCCAAGATATATGGTGCTATATTTTTAATGCCCATATTGGCCTAGTTTTTCAGTGATAGCTTTTGATGTTGTATTTCACTTGTCTAAATAAACGCGTGATCCATAACATGCTATTTACAATGCTCAGACAGATATTTCAAGATAAACTCTTTTAATGGAGAATCATTTGTTTGAGCACTTGAAAGGTTGCAGGGAAGGTCTACATAAATACTGTATAATGCAAATTTTAAATTAAGACCAAGGCACAGATAACGCTCATATTTCATACTGTATATAAATGTGCTGCTTGTCAGAGAACTAATCAGGGATTCAGAAATACCGAGTATGAAAATGAAATCTATGGTAGAGACGCTGATGGGCCATTTTTCTGTATTTTCCAAATAGGGAAGTAGATGGTATAGCTATTGTTGAAAAATTACCAAGTAATGATCTCCTGGGAAGATCTCCTTATGTTTCATTAGAATTGTAATTAGAAGTGGCCGTGACCTTGGGAAACCTGCTTCAGGAGCAAGCTCTCCTCTCTTTTGTTTAAGAAAAACCTCTAAGTTTCCTCTACTCATGGGCCCGAGGCAATGTTAACTGAACTCCATAGAAAGAACATAATCAAGCATTTAAAATGTACTTTTCTGTTGCAATAAATGGAAATCAGCAAATACAGAATGGGTTATCATCGACTCAATTTTGGTTGTAGTTTGTCATTATAAATTAAAACCATTTGGAGGATCTATTTTCCTCTGGATGGGTATTTTTGCCATTTCCTAGGTCAAACCAGTCCTTAGAACTACCTTCTAATGAAGATTGGGATGCTTATTGAATACCTGGAAACTCCTGGAACTTTAAAGACAATCCTGAACCATTTTCAACTTCTGCCTTCAAGTATGAAAGCCAAGCCACTCATTGGCTTGAACTAAAGTCAGCCTAAAACAATACTCTGCAAACTTGGCGCAGGTCCCTGCCTATTTAAATTTCCATCACACCATTGTCGGAGTCTCATGCCTTTCACATGGTTAGCCTGGTGGATGCGTTCCAACTCCCAGAAGGGAGCAAGTGCACCACAAAAACACTGGAAGGGCCCACATGTTTCCAGCACCTCATCGGATGCTTCAGTGCAGGGGTAAAAACATTCCTGGTACTCATGTTGTTGGAGAAATCACAAAGGATTTCAGGCTGGTACCTCATCCATCTCAGTTAGAAAATGAAATGGAGCCTCCTGGTTAACTGTCAAAAAAAAAAAAAAACCACACACACACACACACACACACAAAAAAAACTCTACGTATCCCCTGGTTTTTCCCCATCTTCCTTGCCTCCCGCAAAGCCATGCCAGCCTCAGTAACAATATAATCAAAATGTTTAAAATGCAAAGTAAGTGTGTTGAAAAAAATGCACAGGGGCTGGAAAAGGAATGTAATAAGGTTAAATTTTACAAGCATAATTCCATATGTTGAAAGCATCTTGTAGTTATGTCAAATACAGATGAAGCTATAAATTACCCCAGAATCAAAAGTGTCAAGTTTCAGGCTAATGCTGAGTATATATATATATATATATATACCCACAGCTTCAGAATTCTTATTAAAATATGAAAACATGCTAAACATAGAAAAGCTAACAACTGTACCAAAAGTAAGACAAAGTGTTACTAATGTCTGCCAACTGGTATTACTCACCAGGGCAATCAATCACACATGAGCAAACCTCTGTGGCAGGCAACCAGGAAAGCTGAAACCCACCTCTCCTTCATGGTTGTCTTATTTGTGGTTACTTTTGCAAGGATTCCACACTATTCCATTTGCTTGTTCTTAACCCTGAGAGGGCATGGTTAGTAAGAGGAAAACGTTTATTCAATTATAATGTCTTTATTTCTGCTTAAAACACATACAAAACTGTCAGCAATAGACAAATTAGTACTTTGGGCCGAAGCATGTGCTCCGTTTATTCTATATTTGAATTCTAATAAATTGTATCTACATTATTACAAAAATTATAACTGACATGCTGTCAGAGCTATACATGTATATGCCTAGAAATATACATAATGCTTTGAAAGCTGTCACATTTAGTCCTGTTGTAAACATCACCCTCATTTGCTAAACAGTGTTGTTATGTCTTTGGTCCACCGTAATTTTTCCCTTACTTCTAAGCCTACGATTCTGAATATATCTTAACTCTGAAGAAAAATAATGTCTCCTTTAAAGGTTGTAATGCCCTATCACAAGATTCAGCCTAGCATATGGAAATAGTTTCTTTCAAAAGCATCCTAGGCCAAGTAATAAGATGGGGCTATTTGGTGAAGTAGCCCCCTTTGCAATCTACATGACAACAATGTGTTGACGATGTTTTGGACACCTTGAAAGGGATTTTCTTCAACATCTGGTGAAGTTGCATCTATTTTTGTTAATATGGGCTCTTCACTAGAAGTTAACGTAACTATCACAAAGGTAAAAATGTGACTTCTGCTGAATGGTGGTGAAGACTGAATATTTGTGTTTCTCCAAAATTTATATGTTTTAGATGCTACAGACTGAATATTTGTGTTTCTCCAAAATGTATGTGTCAAAATCATAACCCCTAAGTGATAGTATTAGGAGGTGGGGCCTTTGGAAGGTGATTAGCTCATAAAGGTACATCCCTCATAAATGAGATTAGTGCTCTTATAAAAGAGACAACAGAGAGATGCCTTGCCCCTTCTGCCATGCGAGGGTGCAATGAAAAGACAGTGATCTGTAAGCCAGGTAGTGGGCCCTCACCAGACACCAAATCTGCTGGGGCCTTGGTCTTGGACTTCCCAGCCTCCAGAACTGTGAGAAATAAATATTTCTTATTTATAAGCCACCTGGTTTATAGTATTTTGTTATAGCAGCTGGAGTAGACTGAGACAGAGCGAAAAAATGTTTTTCGTAATCATGCATTTCTCTCCCTTTCATCTCTTGAGTGCCTGGTATGTGTCCAAAATAGCACCAGATGCTTCTGGCAGAGGCCCTACCTACATAAAGGGTATCATCTAGGGAAGAAGTCAGACAGCAAAAACTAAGTGCAGTTAATATGACCAAATGGGTGGTTCTGGGTTCCAGGCCCATAGAGCTAGAAGCTGATATTCAGAGTTTTAAGCAGAAAAAGAAAGATTGGATAAGAAATTGTTTTGAAGAGTCCCAAAGGATTATAAACATTTAAGGAATTGGCAATGCTTAGGGAGGATACCTTGGTTTGGGGTGGGGTTTTTTTTTTGTTTGCTTTTTGTTTGTTTGTTTGTTTGTTTTTTCCACTTAGAGCACGTGGTTGCAAGCAATAGAAACCAATTCTGTTACTTTAAGTTAAAGAGAATCCACTCGAAGGAAACTGAAATCAATAACTCACAGAAGTTATGGGCTGCGAAAAAACCTGGACTTAAAATTGGGCAGGAAGAGAGGACTGGGCAGTAGGAACTAGAGTGTAATAGTAGGAGTGGTCTAGTGAGCTGGCTGCTGATTTCTGGCTGGTCTTTTCATTCTCATAGTATCTGCTCGGGACCCAAAGTTCTGGGAAATGATTTGCTGCTGGTTGAGCTTAGGTCTTGCACCTATTCGTGGGTTTTCTTGAGGTTGGGGGAAGGAGAAGGTGCATCCTCACTTGCTGCAGCATAAAGCCAATACAAGGAATTGTCCTTCTACCAAGAATATTTGCCACGTGAAGAGCTAATTCCTCAAAAGAAGATTGAGATAATCAAAAACGAATAATAGATGCAAGGCAACAAATCGCCACAAAATTTGCTCAACCACTTCTTATTTGTTCAGAATCTTGGAAAAGAAATGTCGGTTTTTTTAATTAATCAAATATTAGTAGTTTCAGCCAGGCACGGTGGCTCACGCTTATAATCCCAGCACTTCGGTAGGCTGAGGCACACAGACTGCCTGAGCTCAGAAGTTCGAGACCAGCCTGGGCAACATGGTGGAACCCTGTGTCTGCTGAAAATACGAAAAATTTGCCTCATGTGGTGGCACACACCTGTGGTCCCAGCTACTTGGGAGACTGAGACTGAAGTGGGAGGATTGCTTGAGCCTGAGAGATGGAGGTTGAAATGAGCCAAAATTGCAGCACTGCACTCTAGCCTGAGCAACACAGTGAGACTCCCGTCTCAAAAAATATATATATATGTATATATACACACGCACACACACACACACTCACACACACAGATATACATATACATATGTAGTTTGCTTATAGTATTATATTGAACTTCTTGACTGGATCTACATAGGTTTTGAAGCTAGCTATATTGCACTCTTTAAAGGGGACACTTTTTAATGTCTGAATGTAAAGTGCTTTAATTAGTAAAGATATTTAGGCAAAAATATCCCCAATATAATTTTTAAATTTGCGCATTCATAAGTAAAAAGTAGAAATAAGAAAATTACAGCAGTTGACGTCAGAGATTCTGCCACTGAGAATCTTAATTACTTTTCAATAACTGGTGTTTAATTTGTATGAAGGCAATGTAGCCTAAAGTACATGTATGTGTGTATTCAAAAGAATTGTACTAAATGCGTTATAGATCTTCTATTGGATCCTGGACTAGAATAAAAGAAACAACAGTGAAAATCGATACAACCCAAATAAAGCCTGTACTTTCATTAGTAGTATTGTTCCAAGGTCTAGATCTTAATTTTAACATATATTCCATAGTTACATAAAATGTTAACAGAACGAGAAGCTGCATAAAGAACATATAGGAATCCTAGACTATCTGTGCAACTCTTTCATAAGTCTAAAATTATTTCAAAATAAGAAGTTTTTATTGCAAAACGCCATGCACATAGTAGGTGTTCAGTTAGTTAATTACATCTTAGTTTGCCCTCTCTTGATCTTGAAATATTTATGTTCATCTGTTTCCTCGGACAATTTCCTATTGTTCCTTCCTTCATTAATCTCTCTCTAGAAGCCAAAAACAAAACGGGGAGAGGGAGAAAACAAAATTGAAGAAAAGCCCCAATATAATTTTGCTCTGTTTCGTTATGAGATGCAGTTATTCTTTAAGAAATGTCTAGACATGTGTCACCCAGGGGCACCCTAACATTGGCTCCACAGACTCAATGCTAACAATGACAACGTATTTGCCTAACAGTTTCCATTAGGCAGCTAGTTATTCTTTTTCCCTGCTTTCACTTTACTTATAGACAAAACTAACTCTGTCAGACATCTTGAGAATGCTATAGTTCATCTTCAACAGATAGAATTTTGTTCTTATTTTGTTAAATGTTACATTTACATAATTGTGTATGTCATTGGTGTTTATGAGGATACACCAAAAAAGTAAAAGTTTTCCTATCAGAGGATAGAGGATGATTACTCTAAAACCAATACAGGTGTCCCACTCTGTGATAACTCACACTGTCTGAATTCAGGAACCAAACAGATTTTAGATAATGAGGGCTAGTTTTCTTACTCGGCTCTAAGATAAGTCACTTATTCTTTGCACAGAAGTTACACTGGAGTTAGAGATGATCTTTTTTTTTTTTAATCACAGAGTACATAGCTTTAGAAATTCCTCACAGTAGGCCAGATGACACTGCTAATCTTTGTTTTCATTTTGTGAAGTTAGATGCCCTTAAAATGTTATGTCTTGGGTAGGTTATTCAATTTCAGTTAAAATCACAAAGCAACTCTTGTAAAATAACACCTGGTGATTGAATAGTTAACTATAGAACTTACTGTTGTGGAAATATTCTTATCTCCAGACACAAAGATATTTATATGAAAACTGCATTCTTTGTGACAAACCAGAATCTTATTTTGCTGAGGCCAAATGCAATGGACATCTGTTGTTTTTGCCTGCCCAGCACATATTCCTCCCTTTACCATTAGAAGAGGCTGGATTTGGCCATGGGGGTGGGAGAGGTGGCTGCAGGGGAATCCACCCCTCTCCTCCTCTCAGTTCGAATGGTTTTGGGAGGACCCTCATCCTCACCCGCAAACTTCCAACCTCTCTCTTGAAGGGTGGACCTATGACTCAGACCCTGCCAGACATCACAGCCTTTCCTGTTGGCCAGAGCTTGGCTCCAAATGAGCATGTGATTCCAGGCAGACCAGAGAGATGCAATTCAAAGAATCATACTGGAATGACTGGAATAAAGAAGCTCTTTTTTCCTGGAAATGAATCTAAGAGGATGTCAGTCTGGAGCTACTGGGGGCAGTCTTGTGACAAACCCAACACAACTAAAGAAAGATACAGACCAAATCTAGTGATGTATTTGAACAGTACCTGGATCCAGCCACCCTGAAGATGAGAACTTCAGCTATTCGAGAAATAATGTTCATTTTTCCCCCTTAAACTTGTTTGAATCAGGTTTATAGGTTTATGTCTCTTGCAACTAACATAATTTTAAGTAATTCATAAAATTTCCATGCATATTCTTCTTACTTCATGAATCTAAGTCAGGTGAAACTTGTATTTCCATTCATTTAATATATATGTACTCAGTGCATATTGTACAATGCAATGAAAGGGATAAAAAGGTTTATTAGATACAATTTGTAGCCTCAAAGGAAAATGTGAAGAAAAATCTGTAGAAATTAATGGACCTTTTAGAGACAGAGAGAAAGTGAAATTTCTGTTTTCTTTTCTATAAATGATGTATTATGATTTTTTTTTTCTCAAGGAAGGCAATTAGTTAAGAAATCCCTAGAACACAGTATTTAGGAGCATAGGTGGATTTTTTTGTGTTTTGTTGTTGTTTGTTTGCTTGTTTGTTTGTTTGAGACAGGGTCTCTGTTGCCCAGGCTGGAGTGCAGTGGCACTGTCATGGTTCACTGCAGCCTCCACCTTCTCAGGCTCAAGTGATCCTCCCCACTCAACCTCCCAGGTAGCTGGGAGGACAGGTGTGCATCACCACACCCAGCTAAAGGAGCAGGGGTTTTACATCAGACAACCTGTTTTAAGCCTGTTTCTGTCTCCTACTACATGATCTACAAGTTACTTCACTTCTCTTAGTATTCATTTTCCCATCTACAAAGTTAGTACAAATATACCTGGGTTAAATAATTTTTTGAAGATTGAGAAAATACATACAAATTATATATTATGACAGATACATAGCATTAAGTGGTAGTTTTAAAAAAAAATACTTAATACATGATTCAATATAGTTCTTCACCAATTTTAGAATTTTGGTTTGGTATCCAACACACAAAAAAAGGCTATTTTAATTTGTATCTCCAGCCCAGTTTTTATTTCTATGCATCAGACTCCATGCAGATGTACAACTGCGTACTGGTTATAGGCACTAGAATTTCTCACAGGCACATGGACTCCACCATGTCCAAAACCAAATTTAGTATTCCTCCCTGACCCCAAACCCACGTCTCTTTCTGCAGTCTCCGTTTCAGTAAATGGTACCATCATGCACCAGAATCCCAGCTCACTCCCACATGCCCTCACTCCCCACATTAAATCGGTGGCCACAGTAGCCCACCAGCCTTCTAACTGGTCTCTCTGCCTCTATCCTTTTATCCCCTGGTCTGCATTCTGCACAGGAGTCAAGTGATCTCCTCAATTCACACACTTCCTGAAAACCAACAATGGTTTATCGCTGGCCTTAGGATAAAGACAAACTCCTTAGCATGGACTACCTTTCCTCATGTTCCAATGTCTTCACGACTGCAGTCTGGGCTCATAACCCTTCCAAACCATACCCACCTCACCACTCCATGGTCCAGCCCTGGAAACTTCTCTCATCCCTCCTATACCTGCTCTATTTTGTTTCATGGAGTTTGCATATATAGTTTCTTTTGCCTGAAAGAGTACTTACTTCTCTCTCCTTACACCTCTCGCTTCATTTGATCTTATTTTTTATGTCCTAACCTACCTGTTATTTGTTCCAAATATCTCAGCCTTTCCTTACCAACACCTGAAGTAGGGATTATAATAGCATCTGTACCTTTCTATGACAAAACCTACCACATATTTTATTTCTATATAAATATGTAGATATAGACATAGTGTAGTAGAATTATCAAATTCAGTGTCTATTCCAATACCAGGAATACTTAACCTGGCTTGACAAACCCCCACAGATAGATATTCAGGAGGTGGGCTATAAACTTAATTGGGAAAAAGATTACATCATTTTTTTCACTAACCTCAAACTGAAATTTATTATTTCTTTCTAGTATGAATAGAGGCAACAAAACACAGTAGCATTAACAGTAGCTGTGACTTTGTCAACAATACATCATAGACATTTTATATCACATTACAGATATTGCTGATTTCTTGAAATAACATTTATGCTCATCATTTCTAAATTATGGTACTTTCTAGACATGCTGCAAAAATTTATTCAATGTGCATTAGTAGGCTGGGTGCAGTGGTTCACGCCTGTAATCTCAGCACTTTGCGAGGCTGAGGCAGGTGGATTGCTTCAGGTCAGGAGTTTGAAACTAGCCTGGCCAACATGGTGAAACTTCATCTCTACTAAAATACAAAAATTAGCCAGGCGTGGTGGTAGGCACCTATAATCCCAGCTACTAGGGAGGCTGAGGCAGGAGAATCACTTGAACCCAGGAGGCAGAGGTTGCAGTGAGCCAAGATCACACCACTGCACTCCAAACTGGGCAGTGAAGTGAGACAAAAAAAAAAAAAAAAAGTGCATTAGTAAAGAAGCACATATAAATTATAATACAGTATTTATATTATTTAACAATTTCATTATCATTAGTTTACTTTATAAATCTATGTATTTAATATATTTAAAAATAGTATTCTGAGAAGGGGCTCATGGGCTTCACCAAACTTCAAAAGAGCTCTATAGCACAGAAGAGGTAAGAACTCCAGCACTTGGGTAAAAGCTCCATGAGGCCAGGCCACATTGGGCTGTTTCACTGCTGTTTCTGCAGGGCCTTGCACAAGGTCTGTCAGAGTGCACGTCTCAGTAAATACGTGTTGAACTGATGAAAGCTTATTTCAATCCGGCATTATGTAGTAGTAAGCTCTCCACGAATCTGGACAATGCGCTTGTCCCTGAGGGAGATGGTGGACGCAGTGGTAATGAATGGTTTATGTCCCAATCCGACATATGTCAGGCTGATATCCCGTAGAGTAAAATGGGATGAGAACTTGCTGAGAATATGGCATTAACATTTTAAAAGATATCATGGGAAACAGTAGCCAATTCTTTCCCTATATCAAAAGCAGCTGGCAACACTGACCTTGGTGATGCAAAGACCAGTGCATAACTGTCACTGAACAAGTGTGATCTATTTTATAAAGCCCTATTTTTAACTTGACTTGGAGCCAGTTTTTTGACTGGACAACTCTCATGCAAACATCTGCTGCCAGCTTTTTCCTTTTATGCATAGTGGGCAGCTTGTGCAAGAAAGGAAGTTGTCAGACAGTGGCTGGGCCCCTGAGTCAGTGGACAGCTGAGCTCTTCCCAGTTTTCCGTAGCAGAAAAGCCCCCGATCGAGTCACTCCAAGCACATTCCAACTGACAGTATTTGACTTTGGAGTGGGCTCCTGAGATCTTTAGAAATTTTTTTTCCAACAGTTATTTAAAGACCTGATACAGAAGAAAGACCTCAAAGACCCTCAGATATATCCCAGGAGGCCTCTTGGACCTCTTTCCTGAAGTAAAACTGGATTCCTGTGGTCAGCCATTCCACAGATTTTTGAGAGCCTGTTATGTGTCATGAATTTGTTAAGTTTGGGGTTTTTGTTTTTTGGTTTTTGTTGTTGTTTTTGTTGTTTTTGGCAGTAGAGAGGTCAGTGAGCAAATCAGTGGCAGGAAAATTAGGACAAACCTTTCATCTGATGCCAGTTTTCAGGTCTGAGCCAAATGTGTAGGAACAGTGGGGACTGGAAAGAGACCCCTCTGTACCATGTATGTCATCCCCAGAGCCACCAAAAAAGAAAGTCTCCCTCCAAAGAGGAACTGGAGCATCCCAGAGGTAGTGTTCTTAAAAGTATAGATGTGGGCTACCTGTGTCAGAATTACCTGAGCCCCACCTGAGACCTACCTGAGGTTATGGGGCTGGAGCCCCAGGTGTTTCTAATGCATACTAATTTGAGAACTATTGTTCTGGGCAATTTAAGGAAGCTGGGAGGAAGTCATCTCATTCAGTGTGGGGGATTTGGTCTTTAACATCTCAAAGACCTGCCATCCAGGAAGCTGACATCCCCAAACGGAGAGTCATAAAAAGCAGAAGTCTGAGAATGTGCCTGAGCAATTCATTATTTCCCACTCACTCGAGGAACTGGCCTTCAACATTCACCAGTTGTGGTAAATAGGTTCATGTAGCTTGTCACGGTAGATTGGAATGGACTCTTTGAGGCACTGTGTTGTGGATTTTGAGTTCATAGTTTGGCTAATTGACTACAAAACTCTTTCCTATGGAGCCAAACCACAGACTTTTGATAGGGGAAGAGCAAACCCTTTACAATTTTCCCTGTCACTGCCTTACCTCATCCTCCATCACTTTCAAGAAGGAAAGAAAGGCATGCGTGTAAATGTCCAACTCTCTGTTCTCATTCTGAAGAGGATGCAAAGTTGGACGGGAAGTAAGTAGCTTTTGAAATCATACAATTGCAAGTTTGCCCACTCTGTGGGAATCTATACACTTTTGCATCTCTCTCCTGTAGCGTAGATCCCGGGAAAGCCTGGCCAAAGAGAGCAAAATAAAAATAGAATTTGTTTGGAAATGAAACAAAATAGATCTACAACCTTCCATGACCCGTTCTCCTTTTTGTAAGTTGAGGGTCAGTAGAAAGTAATTACACCCTTACTGCTCTAAATAAAATGCCACTTACTTTAGAGATGAGCTCTCTAATGTGGCCAGGGCATTTGTTTTATTATAGATGACTTCCTTAATCAAGGAAATTTGTGTACTAAGGTGGTGGAAAAGAAAGTGCTGAAGCTGGAAATTGGAATCATTCACTGTTAGAGAAAATTTGAATGAAACACAGCTTTTTAAAAAAATTTCGGTTTTTTGTTTTGTTTGTTTTTATGTTCTTTGATCAAAGAACAGTTGCAATGCCTATTGCCTAAATTGCCCAATACTTTTAATTTTTATTATACAAAATGTTGTACCCACAGCATATCTCTAATGCATATACAAGGTATAAAGATAACAATTATCCATGGAACTGCCACCCACTTTTAGGAATAAGCCCCATAGCACTAGAGCTCCCCCGAGTGCCCCTACCTGATTGGATGCCCCTGTCTCCCTACCTGACCCTTCCAGAGACAACCAATATTTATCCACCTTGAAAATATTTAATTACTTAAGGGAAGTGATCATACTAACTCCTTACTAAGTGTAAACTGGAAGCCTTTTCACTGAGAATGCTCCAGACTGGCTAGCCATGATTGATTGATGAATCGATTGATTTTTTTGAGACAGGATCTCTCACCCAGGCTGGAGTGCAGTGGCGCAATCACAGCTCACTGCAGCCTCAACTTACCAGGCTCAAGTGATCCTCTCACCTCAGCCTCTCGGGTAGCTGAGATTATAGGCATGCACCACCACACCCAGCTAATTTTGTTTTGTTTTGTTTGGTAGAGATGGGATTTCACTATGTCGCCCAGGCTGGTTTTAAACCCCTGGGCTCAAGCGATCTACCCGCCTTACCTTCCCAAAGTGCTTAGATTACAGGCAGAAGCCACTGCGCATAGCTCACGATTTAACCCTTACTGGTTCCAATTTATGTTTCTCCCAAATGGCTATTGTAGAAAAACCTTTGGGTTTTACCATAAAATAACAGGTTGCTTTAATGTGGGAGTTGGGAAAAGATTCTTGCCATTAAGTTTCCAAATATGACAGAAACATTGAGGAAACCCATGAATGGCAGACTTTCCTGGAAGGGAGAATTTGGAGGACAGAGTTGGATAGGTACGTATAGTAGGACCTAAAGTTAAAGCCAAGTTTCCTGGCAGTTGTCCAAAGAAAGGATTTCAATCTCATCTACAGGGATTTTCTGTTTTCTTTTAAGTACTGATGGCAGGGTCCCATCTCAGACCTTCTGAATCTGAATGTTTGAAGATAGGGCCTAGGTGTGTATGTGAGTTTCTTTCTTTCTTTTCGTGTATTTATTTATTTTTGAGATGGGGATCTCACTGTGTCACCCAGGCTAGAGTGCAGTGGTGTAATCTCAGCTCACTGCAACCTCCACCTCCCAGGCTCAAGCAATCCTTCTAACTCAGCCTCCCAAATAGCCGGGACTCCAGTCACACACCACCATGCCCAGCTAATTTTTGTATTTTCTGGTAGAGACGGAGTTTCGCTATGTTGGCCAGGCTGGTCCCGAACTCCCGAGCTCAAGCGATCTGCCCACCTCAGCCTCTCAAAGTGCTGGGATTACAGTCGTGAGCCACTACGCTCATCTGTGAGTTTATTTCTATACATATTTACACACATGGTGGATCTGTTATGTAATCTTGGTTAAGAATCATTGGTATAAAAGAAGCCTTTGATTTCTTGCATCCCTTTTACCACCTAAAAGTACTTTGGTATTTCCTAGGTCTTCAGCCTTTAGTTTGGCACCATAGAGAGCTTGTAGGTGAAGAAAGTTTTGTTCCTGCCCTTGGGAAACTTATAGATGATTCTCTGCAAATGAGGTGAAAGCTGAATGTGAAGCTGAGTGTTTCAAGGTAGTGTACAGTACAAGCAACAGAGAGCTCAGCCAAACATAGCTTCTAAACCTATGAAGAAATCTGGAAATAGGCAACCCAGAATTGTTACTGCTGCTCAACACTGCCAGGGTCTTTCTGGCTTCCACACCGTCTGTTATGGTTTGGCTGTGTCCCTACCCAAATCTCACCTTGAATTGTACCTCCCATAATTTGCTCATGTTGTGAGAGGGACCCAGTGGGAGATAATTTAGTGTGGTTTCCCCTATATTGTTCTTATGTTGGTGAATATATCTCACCTTACAAGATCTGATGAGTTTATAAGAGGAAACCCCTTTCGCTTGGTGCTGATTCTCTCTTGCCGCTGCCATGTAAGAAGTGCCTTTTGCCTTCTGCTGTGATTGTGAGGTCTCCCCAGCCACATGGAAGTGTGAGTCCATTACACCCATTTTACTTTATAAATTGCCCAGTGTTGGGTACATCTTTATCAGCAGCATGAAAATGGACTAATACACCATCCTTAGTGAAATTTCGTCCTTGTCCTGTATGTCTCATGTTGTTAATATGCCTGCTCCATCTCCAGGCTTCACATCCATGTTTCTGGCACAAAGAACAGCAGTAAAATAAAGGGTGATAGGCTTAAAAAAATAGTTTAAAGATGTGCCAATCTAGCCTTTTTCAATTAAGAAAGCAAAAGCTTTCCAGGAAGCCCTATCCAAAGGATTTCCGCTTATTTCTTATTAACCAGAAGTGTGTCACATGGTCAAACCTAGCTGCAAGAGAACCTGAAAGCTGGGCTCACCTAGGCACATGGTCATCCCAAACAAAATCAGGGTTCTAGGAACAGAAAAGAAGAGCAAAAATTGGGTAGGCAACTAAGGCGATAGCAATGTCTGCCACGATAGAGGGGAGCATGGATCATGAGAGCAAAGGGTCTGGAGAAAGATAAGGATGTTTCACTCTTTCCAGAATTCACAACTTATCACTCACTTGGAGGAAACGCTTCCTCTGCCCATTTGACTTGTTATTTGGGTTAATGCTGTTGAAAATGCTCATCTTCCAACTATTTGTTGATTTTCTACTCCCAGAGAGCACTCATCTCCAGGTTTTTATGCTGCACTCCACTGATGCACATCAACACCAACAGCAGTGGTCGTGTCCTCAAGCAGTGCCAAGTTTATATTATGGGATATTTTTCATTGATAATTCATTCAGATATTATCTAGAATTTCTACATACAATTGCCTCATTAAGTCATATTATCCTGTTTGCTGGCTCTAACATGTTTTCTAAAACAACTATAAGTAATGGTGTTCACAATTGTATGAATTTCATGCCTGGTACAGTCTGATTTTGGAGAAGGAGGGTCTTGAGGAGGAAGATGTGAATGCTCTCAGATCACATATCAGCTCTGATTTTGTACTCCAATCTATGAAAAATATATGCGTGTATATTCTTACTGCATTTATTATGTTTTCTTAAATTTAATCATAAGCCTATTCCAAAATTACCCTTCCTTCTATAACCAAATTTCCTGCGTTTAATTACTTCTTAAGGACCAATTAATTTGGATGTTTTTTCTTTTGCCCTGTCAACATCCTAACCCTCTATCCCTCAAAAGATTGATTTAAAATTCTGGAGAAGGTTTTGGTTTAGACAACTGTGCAAAGCTATCCTTTGGAATGAACTGGTCTGGAATCACTCAAGATTTTAAACCCCGTTAAAACTGGTAAGAAAAGAAGACGTTGAGCATCAGAAACACGCTCACTGAGTACACCTACCTGTGCCCCATAACTAAGGCTGCCTGCTGGAGTTATACGAAATTAGGTTTTGTTATTGGTATTCAACATGAGCTATTATATTTCTCTAATAATAACTTCAATAATAATATAACCTTTGTTTAACATGGGCACCTGGTTAGCTAAATGAGACCCCAGCTGTCAGTGAAATACCTACCCCAGTATAAGAGTTAAAAGTTAATAAATTCACAATATGAGTAAAGAAAATAATAATAATGCTTTGCTTCCCTCCAAGGAATTCAAAGCACTGTGTGGGTACTATTTCATAAATCTCCATATAAATCTTAGGTGCATGGTGGAAAAAAATGTTTTAAACCTTAGAATAAACTGACCATGAAATCATAGTCTGTTTTGACTCCAAAATCAATCCCAAATCCATCCACTTGTCTCCATCTGCATGGCATCCATGTGGTCCAAGCTGCCATCATCTTGCCTGAAATACTAAATAGCCTTAACAAATCTCCCTGCACTCATTCTTACCTCTGTTTAATCAGTCCCTCACGGAGCACTCAGGATGTATTTTTTAAATTAAAATTGGATTTCACTCTTAAGCTAAAACCATTTGAGTGGATCTTCACCACTCTCTCTTCTTACTCACTCTAGCTACTTCATCATGCTTGCCTTCCTTTCTGTTCCTCCTATAAGCCTAGTGCTTGGCTGTCTCAGGGCCTTTAAACTTGCTGACCTGCTCTTGAGCAAACTCAGGTTTTAACATCACTGGTTCACTGTCTTCTTCCAGCTTTTATCTCTTAGCCACCTTAGCATAAATTCTCCCTTAGCTTAGAGTAGTTCCCTCCCCCAAGTTACCCTCCATCCTACACATGTCTATTTTCTTTATAGCATTTATTTTCCTTAGTCCACAATTCTTTTGCTTATTTGCCCATATTTATTGCTTGATGCTCCTTGCCCTTGAACCAGCCACAGCCTGAGACTAAGCTCCTGAGAGCAGGCAAGTTACCTGAGATATTCCACTGGTGTATCTCCATGGCTTAGCATGGTGCCTGGAGCACAGTAAGTGTTCATAAATATTTTTTAAATGAATAAACGAATGTTGACTTAGTTGCTGTCTGTATCCTGCAGCATTCCTCTTATTCTCGTTTTCCATAGTCACATCTAAATTCAAAATGTGTGTGCATTTGTGCACAAGTGTGGACACATACTGGCTGAGCCTTTATTTTCCACCCAGGCTATCTGCTGTACCTTATGGAAACCTCTCACTCAGTAACGCCAAGTTCTCTCTCTCTGCAAGTAATACCCAATATCCAATCTCCGTTCCTACGGAGAAGCTTGCTGCCTGCATTCAAGTCTCTTGTTTCCTCCTGGCAAAGCTTTGGTTCATGTTGAGTTGTCCTGTGATAAAGAAATCCCTTCTTTTAATCCAGGGCCTACATTATTATAGAGTGAATTTCCTTAAGGCAAGGGGTGTGAATGAGTTAGTGCAAAAATGCAAGGGACAATATCCAAAAACAAGCAGGTAGAAAAAAAATTCCATCTAGAAAGTTTCCTCTTATTAATGCTACAGATTCTGTTACATTAATGAATCTCATCGAAGGTCCCTTTTGACTGTTTCGAGTTTATCAAATTCCTGACGATAGATCATAAATCTAATTGTCTCTTCACAGACCTTTTTTTTTTCCAAAGCAAATTTCTTCCAGGTGCTTGAGTATGAATCAGGCCCTGACTTTAATTCACTGATAGGAATTAGCCTCCTTAATAAACTTAGTCAGAAGCCGAGGCCACTGCGGCATCACCACACTCAGATACTTAGCTGCTAATCAAATTCTCCTCACTTCCTTCACAGAGGGCCAGGAATCCTTTGGGGGCTAAAGAATCAGACTCGTTTCTGTGCATGGGTAACCTCCATGGGGAGTCCATTCTTTATTAGACTTTCACATCAGCCATTTCCAATCTTATTCATTGGTGAGAACAGCCCTTTGTGCTTCCTGTTGTTTGGTCTTGCTGCAATGAGCAATGAGCAGTGGTGGGGCCAGGACAGCAGAGACCCCTGGAGCCACACCAGTCCATTTCACCAGCTTGTCATAATTCACGACTTCATCCCTTTTTTTTTTAATCGAGAAACAGACTTGGACATATCTGTTGTATATGTCAAAGCCTCTCATTTGTCAAAGTGTTAGTGGTCCAGTGTCAACATAAATACATCTGTCCATAAATCTTGACAGGTATAATGATTTGTTGCATTTGAAAGGCATGACTCTAACATTAGACCCCTTTTTGATTCCTAACATGATTATCTTTAAAGTCAGGCATTTCAGATGCCTTCTGAATTGACTTCTGTCAAGTGATTGAGTAGCTCCCGCTGACTTATCTACTCTTATGAAGTTAATACCAACATGGCTCGTGCTGTCTGTCCCCTGCATGGAAGGCCACCTGGACTGGGGCAGAAATTACCTTCTTGATGTGCTCATTATTCTCTGCTGTAGAAACGCCTCCGTTGTCTGGCTTTTGTTTTGGTTTTGAGTAGGACACTATTGTGTTTTTTGTGGCTTGTTTTGCAGCAGGGAAATGGGTTTGGCACATTGGTCAAATGAGGCATTTCCTAGCACTCAGCCAGGAAACTCATAAAGCTAAAAACGTGAAAGAGGGCCTCCGCTGTGAGATAGCAAATAGCTTTACAATCATTTCACAGTGGAATCTGCAAACCCAAAAGGAAGGAAATCTCATCTGGTGGTTAGACAAAAAGATCTCTTTTTTGTATGATAGTTAGCATTCATTGAGTGTTTATTAGGTGCCAAACCCTATGCTAAGAGCTTCCCATGCAGTATCTCATTTAATCTTCCCAACAACCTACAGATACTATTAAACCCACTGCCCAGGAGCAGTCTCCTAATTTGCCTAAGGCAAACAGCTGGTACTCGGTGGAGCCGATATTTGACACCCAGCTGTCTCACTCAGTAGTTGTCTGATTCCTTACCCAAAAGGTTTAACCACAAAAGCAAAAGGCTGCAACCTTCTTGCCTTTGTTTCACTTTCTAAGGCACAAGGGCTTTCTTGCTGCTTGAATTGACACTGCTCTAAAATGTGCACAGTGTCCCTGGGAAAGCTTCCGATCATGCATGTGTGTGCTCACAGGTGTCTGATATGACTCTGAGTTTGGCCATTTACTTTGTGATTTGGAAATCTTCCTAGTTCTCAGAGAATTATGTAAACTTTCAAACTGGTAGATCAGAAATATTTTAACTTTAAATAATTTTTTTCAACTATGACTATTGAACTTTTAAAAAAATATTGAATCCTCTAACAGTTTTTTTTTAATCCATTCAGTTTGCAGTCTCTTCTTCTTTCTTGGTTTTCTTCCTTCTTTTCCCCTTCTTCTTTCTTGCCATTTATGAAATTACTAATACTGAGAAATCTACTCTGCTGATCCCTTTTGCAAACCCTTTAATCCCAAATAGGTTTCTTCCTGTTCTGAGATTCCTCTGAACCCTACCTCTGTTGTTTGTTTAGATACAACAAACAGGAAGTGTGGCCCACAAGGAAAAATGAATTAGATGCTAACTCTGCTGCAAACAATTTCCTTGAGGTACTCACTTAAAAGCATATTTTCCTATTTGAGTTTGACATGCATTTATTAAATACCTACTATGTGGACTCAGGGGAAAAAAAATTAAAACCTGAATCTGATCTGAATCTTAAAAGTACCTGCGAAGGAAAAGGATATATGGGTAAACATTCCTGTTTTTTTGAGGCGGAGTTTCGCTCTGTTGCCTAGACTAGAGTGCAGTGGTGCGATCTCCGCTCACTGCAACCTCCACCTCCTGGGTTCAAGTGATTCTCCTGCATCAGCCTCCTGAGTAGCTGGGATTACAGGTACACACCACCACACCCAGCTAATTTTTTTTTTTTTTTTTGTATTTTTAGTAGAGATGGGATTTCCCCATGTTGGCCAGGCTGGTCTCGAACTCCTGACCTCAGGGATGCACTTCCTCGACCTCTCAAAGTGCTGGGATTACAGGTGTGAGCCACTGCACCCGGCTCACGTTTCTTACCACCTAAGGGAATAATTTTAAAGCATTGTATAACAGGTATAATGAGGACAATATATAGATGTGCTGATATATTTTAGATTAGGAAAAATTGTGGAAATGTATGAAGGCTTTGTGAAAGAAGCATAATTAATGTGATCAATACAGTGACACAGTAATAGATTGGTAGCTTCAAACTGGGCATGAGGAAAAGAAGCACACACAGGCAGCATGGATGCATAAGCAAAGCCGTGAGATGGAAGTAAAAATACTATTTGGATAGAAAGGATGGCCCATGGAGGAATGTAGACTAAATCTCATAGAGATATAGACTCTGTGGCAGGAGCCATATTCATTTCTGGAACACCAGTGTTCCAGAATACATGAATGAATGAATGCTTTAGGTATAATAACTTGTCACCTGTGTGAAGGATAGTTTGAAATGGAGAAGTGGATAGGGAGGCAGAAAACCGCTGCTCCTGGTCTTTGAAAAGCTGATGTATTCTTGGCCTTCACACTCTACTTAATCATCACCTCTTCATTGAGAGCTTCTCTGATTCCCAGTTGACAGTTGCTAATCAATCATGTTCTATCACATCACCCAGGGAAGACAAGCTTTCTACTTCCAACAATGTAAAAAGAATATGTTCCTTTCCTCTAACTGAGCAGTCCCATCTATGGAGAATGAAGTCTTACCTGATATAAGTTTTTTAAAACCTAGCTTGCTTTTCACCTCTGGCTACCCTTAATCCCTATGGAGCAGAAGAGGGAGGCCTATAGGCCAGGAAGGATGATAAATCATAGAGATCTCCACTCCAGGTAGGTTATAAAGAAGTGGTCCTCAAACTTGAGCTTGCACATGGAGAACTTGATAAAACACAGCATGCTGGACACCATTCCCAGAGTTTCTGATTCAGTTGGGTCTACGGAGTGGTCCAAGAATTTGTAATTCTAACAAGTACCCAGGTGATGCTGATACTGCTAGTCTGGGGCCTATACTTTGAGAATCACCCATAGAGAGCGTAATGCGGGTGGAGGAAAGTGGGTGTCACCTAGCTTGACTGCAAGTTGCCACAAGACCCCCATCAGTCGGAGAAGGAACTGCAATTCAGAAAGGCAACTCCAGCCCCTGGAACTCCAGCATGAACTGTGAATGTCCTAATTACAACAGGCTGCCCCATCAGGAAACCGGGATACTTCTCATAATAAGGCATTATGAACTAGTCACATGCATACAGAAATCCACCAAACGTATCACGCAAGCAGCATCTGTTGCACTAGCACTACTGCCCCATATCTCTCTACATCTGGTTTATAACTTAGAGTGCACACACCTCCAATACCATTCTTCGCTAAGTCTAAGTTACATACCTTTCCATATTTTACCTTCCCTGAAATCAGGATGCATCTTATAATCACTATCCTCAGGCAGTGGTGATGAGTCTTTGGGTGGGAGAAGGGTGATGGTGGGTGATTGTGAGAAGTAGCAGAGAGGAATAGACAGGGAGAGAGGGGAAGAAGTCATGCTGGGAGTATGGTCAGAGGAAGGGAAATATGGGGCATCAGAGCAAAGACTTGCAGATCAAAAACTGGGAAAGGGGGTGAGAAACAAAGGAGAGAATAAGAGAAGCCATGGAAAAGGGGCAGGAAATCAAATGTCACACATGGGACTTCTTTCTGGGCTTACCCACAGTGAGGTTTCTCTCCTTATTTGCTCCTAAGCTCACTACTTTTCTGTGTGTGTACAAGAATGATGTAAGATAAAAATCCATTTAAACGAGTTTGAAAGAGCTCTTTCAATAAGGGTAAAGTAGAAGCTCTACGCAGTGAGAAAGACTTGTGCAACATTTTAACTAAAGCATTTTTTTCTTCCTTAGTAGTATAACAACAATGATGCCCCTTATAATTGGTGGAGTCTTAGAGCCAGCGAAATTTAGTGATTCAAGGAATAGTGTAATGACAAAAGAAATAAATGCTTGTAACAGGGTTGCATTTTCTTAGGACATTTTCCAGGCGGCTGTTTCCAACATATTCTGTTTTAATATGCTGCATAGCACTTAGAATAACAAGTAGTCACTCTTTGATTAATATTGCAATTGTTTGTCTGCCTGTCTTTTTCTTCTAAAACAGGGATGGGCAAACATTTTCCGTTAAAGCACTAGATAATAAATATTTTATGCTTTGTGGGCCGTGAAGTCTCTGTCGAAACTACTCAACTTGGGTGTTTTAGTGAGAAAGTCTTCATAAGAAAACACAAAAACAGATGACCATGACTGCATCCCAATATAACTTTACTTACACATAACAGGCTAAGAGGCAATGGGCCTGATCTGGTCTATAGGCCACCGCTTCCTCATGCCTGGTATAGAGTGAGAGAAAACATAAATGTGTATTGTCATCCACCATCTTGAACCAGAAAACACATATTTTTCATAATGCTTTTCTTTGAGTTATCATTTATGTACCACAAAATTCGCACAATTAAAGTGTACAGTTCTATAGTTTCTAATATACTCAAGGATGTGTGCAACCAGTCAATTTTATAACGTTTTCATCACCTCAGAAAGAAACTCTGTACTCTTTATCTTCCATTCCTCTATCCCAACCCCCAGCTTCCACCAGGCCTTAGCAACAAGGATGTCCCTTCTGTCTGCATAGATTTACCTATTCTGGACGTTCCATATAAATATATGTGGTCTTCTGTGACTGGCTTCTTTCATTCAGTATAATGTTTTCAAGGTTCATCCATATTGCAGCATGTGTATCCATACTTCCTTTTTGTGGCCAAATAATATTCCATCATGATATACTACATTTTGCTTATCATACAGTTGATGGACATCTGGATTGTTCAGAAAACATTTTTGAGTCTTTTAACCTCTTTGTGTCACCAAAAACTCTAGAACTCAAAAGTCTACCTGGACATACACGAACATTGGTGATATAGTTTGGATATTTGTCCCTGCCCAAATCTCATGTTGAATTGTAATTCGCAATACTGGAGGTGGGACCTGGTGGAAGGTACTTGGGTCATAGGAGTGGATCAAGCCATGAGTGGCTTGGTGCTGTCTTCATAACAGTGAGTCTTTGTGAGATATGGCCGTTTAAAAGTGTGTGGCATCTCCCCCACCCCACTTTCTCTTGCTCCTGCTTTTGCCATGTGACATGCCAGCTCCCCCTTTGCCTTCTGCCGTGATTGTAAGCTTCTTGAGCCCTCATCAGAAGCCAAGCAGATACTCAGCACCATGCTTTAGTACAGGCTGTAGAGCTGTAAGCCAATTACATCTTTTTTCCTTTACAAATTACCCAGTTTCAGGTATTCATAGCAATGTAAGAATGGCCTAATTACAGTTGAGAACCTCTTAAGTAGAAAGTTTCCATAAGGTGAGAGTGATTAATCCTGAATTATATTCTTTAAAAAATAGTAGAGAGTTTACTATGGTCAGAAAATTGATAAGTACCACTTTAGCAAAGCACTGTATTCCTAGCCATACCCTACAGTTTCACATAATAATACTAATGATGGAAAAAGGATTCTTTCCTACTTGGAGTTGAAAACAAGCATTTCATTTAGGACATAGCATGTGCCAGGCATCTTCCAGGCACTGAGCAGGATAGATGTCTCCCTTCCCGCGGTGCAGACCCTCTGGTATGGGGAGACATTTAACAAGCAAGCAGACACTTTCAGATGTTGATAATTGCCAAGACAAATGAGAATAATGAGGTAGAGGGTGCTTCAAGGTGGGAGGAAATGTTGCTATTTGTGATCACCAAAGGCCTTTCTGAGAGGAAACATTTGGGCTGAGACTTAAATAGTGAGAAGCTAGCCACGGGAATATCTGGAAGAAGAGTTCTCCATATTGAGGAATGCTCTAGGGTGGGAGTGGGCTTGACATGTTCACGGAGGAGATAAAAGTCACCATGGCTGGAAACCGATGAGCCTCAATGATCCACATGTTTAGACTTGTTTATGTTTTGGAGGTTATGGACTTAGACCTGGTCACTGAGACACAAAATTTCTACTCTCTTTCCTAAAGCTAACGCATACCTCATGCTAATTTCAGCAAATATAAAAGCTATGTCTACTAATACTATCAAAAAATGCAGGAAATCAGATGAATTGTCCGCACTTTTCAACTGCTAACTGAACAAAGTCATAATTGCAAGTCTCCTGGTTTTACTTGTCACTAATAATGTCTCTTATTTGACCAGTATGAAGCCAACATTAAAGTTCCACATGCTATGAGAATTCTAATTTTCAGTGAGAAGGGACTACTTTCTAAGCCCCAGTTTTTATGCAGATTGGCAAAACGGTTTTCTTTCTCTCTTCAGTTTTTTTTTTTTTTCAAGACAGGGTCCCACTCTGTCAACCAGGCTGCAGTGCAATAGTGCAGTTATAGCTCATGGCAGCCTCGAAGTCATTGGCTCAAACAATCCTCCCACCTTAGCCTCCGGAGTAGCTGGGGACTACAGGCACGTGCCACCAAGCCCAGCTAATTTTTTCTTTTAAAAAAGTTTTATTTAATTTTTTTACTTTAAGTTCTGGGATGCATGTACAGAATGTGCAGGTTTGTTACGTAAGTATACATGTGCCACAGTGGTTTGCTGTACCTACCAACCTGTCATCTAGGTTTCAAGGCCTGCATGCATTAGGTACTTGTCCTAATGCTATCCCTCCCTTTGCTCCCCACCCCCCAACAGGCCCCTCCCTGTGTCCATGTGTTCTCATTGTTTAATTCCCACTTATGAGTGAGAACATGCAGCGTTTGGTTTTCTGTTCTTATGTTAGTTTGCTGAGAATGATGGTTTCCAGCTTCATCCATGTCCCTCCAAAGGACACGAACTCATCCATTTTTATGGCTGCATAGTATTCCATGGTGTATATGTGCCATATTTTCTTTATCCAGTCTATCATTGATGGGCATTTGGGTTGCTTCCAAATCTTTGCTATTGTAAATAGTGCTGCAATAAACATACGTGTGCCTGTGTCTTTATGGTAGAATGACTTATAATCCTTTGGGTATATAACCAGTAATGGGATTGCTGGGTCAAATGTTATGTATGGTTCTAGATCCTTGAGGAATCGCCACACTGTTTTCCACAATGGTTGAACTAATTTACACTCCCACCAACAGTGTAAAAGCTTTCCTATTTCTCCACATCCTCTCCAGCATCTGTTGTTTCCTGATTTTTTAATGATCACCATTCTAAGTGGTGTGAGATGATATCTCATTGTGGTTTTGATTTTTGTTTCTCTAATGACCAGTGATGAAGAGCTTTCTTTCATATGCTTGTTGGCCACATAAATGTTTTCTTTTGAGAAGTGTCTGTTCATCTCCTTCGCCCACTTTTTGATGGGGTAGTTTGTTTTTTTCTTGTAAATTTGTTTAAGTTCCTTGAAGATTGTGGATATTAGCCCTTTGTCAGATGGATAGATTGCAAAATTTTTCTCCCATTCTGTAAGTTGCCTGTTCACTCTGATGACAGTTTCTTTTGCTGTGCAGAAGCTCTTTAGTTTTATTAGATCCCATTTCTCAATTTTGGCTTTTGTTGCCATTGCTTTTGGTGTTTTAGTCATGAAGTCTTTGCCCATGCCTATGTCCTGAATGGTATTGCCTAGGTTTTCTTCTAGGATTTTTATGGTTTTAGGTTTTACATTCAAGTCTTTAATCCATCTCAAGTTAATTTTTGTATAAGGTATAAGGAAGGGGTCCAGTTTCTGTTTTCTGCATATGGCTACCCAGTTTTCCCAGCACCATTTCTTAAATAGGGAATCCTTTCCCCATTTCTTGTTTTTGTCAGGTTTGTCAAAGATCAGATGGTTGTAGATGTGTGGCGTAATTTCTGAGGCCTCTGTTCTGTTCCATTGGTCTATATATCCCTTTTGGTACCAGCGCCATGCTGTTTTGGTTACTATAGCCTTGTAGTATAGTTTGAAGTCAAGTAGCATGATGCTGCCAGCTGTGTTCTTCCTCCTTAGGATTGTCTTGGCTATACTGGCCCTTTTTTGGTTCCATATGAAATTTAAAGTAGTTTTTTCTAATTCTGTGAAGAAAGTCAATGGTAGTTTGATGGAAATAGTATTTAATCTAAAAATTACTTTGCACAGTATGACCATTTTCACAATATCGATTCTTCCTATCCATGAGCATGGAATGTTTTTGCATTTGTTTATGTTCTCTCTTATTTCCTTGAGCAGTGGTTTGTAGTTCTCCTTGAAGAGGTCCTTCACATGCTTTGTAAATTGTATCCCTAGGTATTTTATTCTCTTTGTAGCAATTGTGAATGGGAGTTCACTCATGATTTCGCTCTCTGCTTGTCTATTATCAGTGTATAGGAATGCTTGTGATATTTGCAAATTGATTTTGTATCCTGAGACTTTGCTGAAGTTGCTTATCAGCTTAAGGAGTTTTGGGGTTGTGACACTGGAGTTTTCTAAATATAGAATCATGTCATCTGCAAACAGTGACAATTTGACTTCCTCTCTTCCTATTTGAATTCCCCTTATTCCTTTCTTTTGCCTGATTGTCCTGGCCAGAAGTTCCAATACTATATTGAACAGGAGTGGTGACAGAGGGCATCCTTGTTTTGTGCCAGTTTTAAAAGGGAATGCTTCCAGCTTTTGCCCATTCACTATGATATTGGCTGTGGGTTTGACATAAATAGCTCTTATTATTTTGAGATACATTTCATCAATACCTAGTTTATTGAGAGTTTTTAGCATGAAGGGATATTGAATTTTATCAAAGGCCTTTTCTGCATTTATTGAGATAATCTCGTGGTTTTTGTCATTGGTTCTGTTTATGTAATGGATGACATTTATTGATTTGCAAATTGAACAGGCTTGCATCCCAGGGATAAAGCCAACTTGTTCGTGGTGGATAAGCTTTTTGATGTGCTGCTGGATTTGGTTTGCCAGTATTTTATTGAGGATTTTCCCATTGATGTCCATTAGGAATATTGGCCTGAAATTTTCTTTTTTTATTGTGTCTCTGCCAGGTTTGGGTATCAGGATGTGCTGGACTCATAAAATAACTTAGGGAGGAGACCCTCTTTTTCAATCATTTGGGATAGTTTCAGAAGGAATGGTATCAGCTCCTCTTTGTACCTCTGGTAGAATTCAGCTGTGAATCTGTCTGGTCCTGGGCTTTTTGTGGTTGGTAGGCTATTAATTACTGCCTCAATTTCAGAACTTGTAGTTGGTCTATTCAGGGATTCAACTTCTTCCTGGTTTAGTGTTGGGAGGGTGTATGTGTCCAGGAATTTATCCATTTATTCTAGATTTTCTAGTTTATTTCCATAGAGGTGTTTACAGTATTCTCTGATGGTAGTTTGTATTTCTGTGGGATCAGTGGTGATATCCCCTTTATCATTTTTTATTGTGTCTATTTGATTCTTCTCTCTTTTCTTCTTTATTAGTCTGGCCAGTAGTCTATCTATTTTGTTAATCTTTTCAAAAAAACAGCATCGTGCCGGGCACCTGTAATCCCAGCTACTTGGGAACCTGAGGCAGGAGAATTGCTTGAATCTGGGAGGTGGAGGTTGCAGTGAGCTGAGATCACACCACTGCACTCCAGCCTGGGCCACAGAGGCAAACTCCATCTCAAAAAAACAAAAAACAAAACAAAACAAACAAAAAAAAACTTTATTTTACAAGAGGAAGTGGTGATATGCTTAGAAAGTATAGAGGGTTACTACTGAAATCCCAATTTCAAGTTTTACTTTAATTAAAAAAAGACCAAGGTGATCTTCCCGTGAAAAACTCTATGAAACACAGTATGAAAGAAAATGAGAGGAATCCGACATACCTTTCTTCATCTCTCATCAGCTTGACCCTCAAATTACCCAAACAAAATGTTCCAAAACTGAAATTCAAAAGTATTCCAATTCCTTCTTTGCTTGCTTCCTAGAGGAAACATTTATTTATTTAATATATATATATATATATATATATATATATATATATATATATATTTTTTTTTTTTTACAGAAAACCCTATCTGGCAAACAAAAAAGCATGCAAATTAATTAAGCAGAAGAACCTTTCTTACGAAAGGTACACAGAAGGCCCGAAAACACATTAGACATTTCTAAAGATCACAAATTAGCAAACACTGAAAGCGAGCTGTCAAAAAAAAAAGAAAGAAAAAAAGAAGCCTCCTCTGAACATAAGGTTCTTAAAAGACATTTTGAGAGGAATTAAATCTCTTGCACCTTTTAAACTCTCTTTCTCAGCTATCCATAGAGTTTGCTGGAGATGGAAGCAGCTCAGGGTGACACACCCTTCACTTATTTGGGGAATGTGATTTTCCATCCTGCCATTTCCTGGCACCCAGACAAGTGTTATAAAAATATGTCATCATAAGCAGCCTAGAATAAATACTCAAATCTTCAGGGTTGTTTATCATTTCTCAAATGTCTTCCCCAGTTTTTACAATCCTAGCTCTTTGTTACATTTGGGGAGGATAGGTTGTTTGGAATACTCTGGGATGGCCAACCCAAAGGTCGTTCACGTAGGCCAGGGAGCATTCCAGCATGTGGCAACATGCCAGGAGGCTTACGCTGAACCAATTTTACCTAGATTCCTGGCTTGAAGGATGCACATTCAATCCATTAAAATCAGCCCAAATGTTTCCTTTTATTTGATGCGATTATTTTTGTTTAATTATGATCTTTGTCTTCTTGGCCAATGAATAAAACATAATAGTATCTTTCCATAGAAGTTGAAAATATACAACCACATCACTGCTATGACATTGAATACATTTAGGTGCAAGACACCACCATAGGAGCCAGGGAACAGGGAATAGAAAGTTGAATTCACACAGTGTCAGTCCTGCAGGGGCTCGGATGGGCAGTGGAAGGAAGAGATTCACACTGACCAATTCAATCAGGTCAAATAAGTACCACCTCTAGAATGCAACCTACCTTTTATGGTGACTCTTTTGGTCTGGCCTCACTCTATTTTATAAAAAGATTCTACACTGGTGTATTTAACATACAACTAGGACTAGTTAGTTTAACTCTCAATATATACTTGAATTAAACTAAATCTAGATTCTTTAATTTTTATATTCTAAATCGTTATATATTGTTCATTAGAAAATGTGTCAGGGCACAGTGGCTCACACCTGTAATCCCAGCATTTTGGAAGGCCGAGGAGGGCGGATTGCTTGAGCTCAGGAGTTCAAGACCAGCCTATATAACATGGTGACACCGCGTCTCTACAAAAAATTTTAAAACTAGCCGGGTGTGGTGGTGCACTCCTGTAGTTCCAGCTACTCAGGAGGCTGAGGTGGGAGGATGGCTTAAGTCATTTTTGAGTGGGACCGTGTCTCAAAAAAGAAAGCAACAGTACTGACCATTTGGAGTATGGCTTCATGTTAGGTACTATTTTGAATCACCTTCCAATGGTTTAATGAGCTTGTACTGAATGGAGATGTGCCTTGGTGTGTGTTTATAAACAAGTCCACCAGCCAAGACATACGTGTGTAAACATCATCACACATTATAGCAGGACGTCTGTTACCACAAGGATCTGGCATTTCACATGACCTTAAAGAGTTCCTGGAGGCTTAGTTTTCAATGACAGCCTGTTTCATCTGTTAAATAAATAACAATACTTAGCTTTCATATTGTTATATTCTGCCTTTTGAAACATTTCCTGTAGCATGACTTTGCCAGTACAAAGCTGGCTTTTTAAGTGATTTGTCTGTAACCAGGCAGTTTTAGAACTTTTACTTCCTTAGTCTGTGCTAAAAAGCAATTCAAGAAGACTTAAAATTCTCCTGGGGGCTGATTTTATAGCAACAGTGAAAGCGCACAAACGTGGCACTAGCAGCCAATTTCTTTCTTCAGTGAGGAAACAGCATCGCCGGTAGAGCCTCAGCACAAATGGTTTAACACCATCGTAAAAACCACTAACCATTGGGTATTAACATACTTTTTATCATGAAGTTTTTATTGAAAATGATATTTGGAAGCTACTAATCTGGCGGTGATTTTTACCCTCTGGCATTGATGGTGGATGCAACTTAACGTGCTTGGAGGACCACAGAACCCCTTGGCCCAGGCAAGGTGGAGAAGAGAGATCTGCTTTCTCACCCGCTGCCTTGGTGGTCGTGAGGCTCAGCTGCAGGGGTGGGCAGTGGCTTTCGGATTCTCCTCCCAAGGCATGCTCAGCCAAAAAAGAAACAACTCCCACTCTGTCACCACCCTCATCCCTAGAACCGTGCCATAGGCCACTTAGGGAGGGGTTCGTACTAGCGCGAGGCCAGCCTGTGCCACTGGGAGAGCATCACTCTTGGTCTTAGCATTGGCCCTACACAAAACGCATGGGAAAACCTGTTCCTTTCTCAAAAAGAAGTCAAAACAGACTGCACATGCACATAGATGGGAGAGATGCATCCAAAAAAAAAAAAGAGAGAGAGAGAGAGAAATGTTTGTGCCCGCATTCCTCATTCCATCTGGCACACGATTGGAGTAAACTTATCTGGGCAAATGTCGGGCTCCGATCTTTACCCTGAAAACCCTAGGGCCCTTTTGGAGAACGTCAGCGGGGCCATCAGTGTCAGTGTATGGGTGGACGGTGCATGCACCACAGAGCCAAATGTGAACCCTACACACGCCACCCAGAAAAACCTGGGCTTTTCCCAAAAGGAAGTGAAGACAGACCGCACGCGCACGGAAATAGCGTTTGTGCCTTCCTGCCATCTGGAACAGGAGCCCGGCAGGAGTAAACTGATGGGGGGAGTAAAATGCTGCTTTTTCCCAATACATAGTTGCGTTAGATCTGGATGTACCCAAACTATAGAGGGTCAAACTACAGCCAGATTTTCCTGTAAAATGTCACCTTCCATCTCAAGCTCCTGATGAAACTCATGTCATTACCCACTGGCAAGTGGTTTATATGACAGTTTTAAGATGTTTGTATGTGTGTGGAAAACGTGTGTGTGTGAGTATGTAGAAACTCTATTATTAGGGTTGTTTTTCTTACAGAAAAAAGAAATTGACTGTTCATGAAGAGTTGTAAGCATTTACTAGAGGATAAAATGTTCTGATATTGGGGTTTTGTTTGCTTCTTTTACATTCTATTTGGCTTGGTTTGGTTTATATTAACCAGTCCAAATCCTACCAAAGAGACTAGGTTACCAGCCCCCCACGTCACTCTTTCCATTTTATTTTAGAATCATACCGGATTCTTATTAAAAATGGCCCTGTAAGAATGACTGAGTCTGGATCTTTGGAAATGATCCATAAGAATGTGCATCCCACTCCCACCCCAGCACGCCCAGGTGACTCCAATATACACTAAAGTTTATGAGCTCCTGCCTTACAGATTTCATGGTGTGGCTTGTTATATAGCTCACTTTAAATAATGTAAATGTCTCAACTTTCAAGTTTCTCCTTTGTTCTTTTCAGTATGTCCTCAGTGTTAATCACAAGCAAAGGTAAACTTACCCGCTTGAATTGGTGCCCATCTGTGGGGTGATCCGAGTGAACTGAAGGGGAAGAACCGTAGATGGAACTTCTACCAGACAAAGGAAAGCTTCCGCTTGCTCAATATGCATTCTTTGGAGACAGCTATCTTCTCCAAAAATAATAAATGACTGAGACATGACAAAATTCAGGATTCCCAGAACATTTTTTTTTTTTTAAGTGAAAGAGGCAAAGCCTTCTCCCAGCTCAGCAGTTAATTTAGCACATTAAATGACCATGTGTCCTAATGGCAGTCTGGCCATGTCCTGGGTGGCTGGTCAGAAGTTGTGAGCAGATGTTGGAAAATTCACTGTGACTCAAACAACCTAACAAATAAACGGGTTGGAGGATGGGATGGCCAAAGTAGTCAGCTTGTTATTATTTCTAGCTGTGTAGTTTCCACTTTGGTCTAAGCAAACAAGACTCATCTATTCAACATTTAGAATACAACAATGAATATTCAATCCCGGTTCTGATTTTTGGCAGAACCCAGCGAAATGAAAAAAGAAAGATCCTTTTCTTTCCCCTGGGGGTTTTGCAAATCTCCCTTGAAGGGGATTGGAGAAGCCTCTGCAGGAAGGCCAGCCCTAGCTTCAAGAAACTGCTTTGGTCTCTTTATGTATATTAGGACAATTAACATCTAGTTTCACCATACAAAGGACTTTCTCTCCTTTTATGTTTTAGTTCTTAAAATACCCAGAATGGTGTACAGTAAAACTGTTCACTTGAGAAATTAAGTACCGTATGTGATAAGACAGTTGGATGAAATTTTTAAGCTGTCATTAAAAATGATTATAATTAGGACAAACTACAAGAAAATGCTTTAAAATTGAGACCCAAGTGAATTAAAAATTAAGGGGTGTATTATGTATTACCATGTTGAAGGGCTGGGTTTTACGTGGCTAACACCCATTAACACTAATACAGGTTGCCTGCATAAATCCCCACATACTGAGACAAGAAGACACCCCTCTCATTTGTTTTAGCTGAACTGCCCGAGAACTTGCAGCATGCTAACAAGATAGTTCTTTCTGTGCTCAAAGCTGGCAGGGCAAGGAGGAAACGTAAACAATGCATCGTTTCCTCTTCTGTGAGAGTTTCTCCTAAGAAATCTTTTCTATCCAGAGAGGACATTAAAATACTTCACACCAAGTTTGCGTTTCCTCTTATCCTGAAGTATGTCCCAGAACCATCAAGGGTGAACCTGTAATAATGTCACTGAAATCGTCTTTATTCCCTCGGGGGTAAAAGAGTCTTTAGCCACTTATTCACTTGGGAAAATCAGAATCAGGCATGTTCAGTCATGCCCAAGTACCTAAAGGCCACACAGGCCAAGTTCATCTTACTATTAGCAGGTCCCAAAGATGGTGCAAAGTAGTCTGTTGCTTTCTTTATCAAGCCACATATCAGATCAACCTCCTTTCATCTCCCACAGGTCTCTGTAAGTTATCCTCCTCTTTTTGATCTCCTTTCATCTGCTATAACTCACCATCCATTAGCATTTTGCATCCCTCAGCCCTCCCAGGGACTCTCATAGATTGTGAAGAAACAGAATTTCAAAGCTTATACTTTCTTATACTAATGTTGACCTCTCGTAGCATTAGTTCAATGCAGTCTTCAGCTAAGAAAATCCTGGACTTTTGGACCTTTTCCTCACCTTGGAATTGGGGGAGGGAATAGCAGATATATGACAGTTACATTAAGGGAGCAGACAAGAAATCCTCTTTTGTCACGGCATCTTGAGGCAGAGGGAGCAAGGGTAACTGAACACCCAGGCCACAGCTACACATGTGCCAGCAGGGGTGGGCTCCCATTGAGTCGGTGTTCAATAAAACTGTGTTGATTGGCTCTCTAAGGTAGGAATTTAACTCGTAGAACAAAGCAAAGACAGAAAGGCTTTTGTTTTTACAGAATTAATATTGGCAATTTTGATTATTCAAGAGACAACCCAAAGTACTGTGGTCTTTTGCACTTATAATTGTGCAGATGTACTGTGGTGGGCAGAGGCTTGGCCTCCATCATCCCCACACGCTGGTATTCACACCTTTGTGTAATCCCCTCCCCTTGAGTGCAGACAGAAATGTGACTTGCTTCTAACCACTGGGTTATAGCACACGGGGCTTCTAATCACTGGGATATAGTGTGTATTTACAAGTAATGATTACATAAGACTGTAGCGCTGTCTTGCTGGAATGTCTCCCTCCTCTTTTGCTGTCTAAGAGGCACACTGCCTTCAAGTAAGTGACATGTTGGGGAAACCCATGTGGCAAGGAGCTGTAGACAGCCTCCAGATGCTGAGAGTGACCAAAAGCTGACAGCTAGCAAAAAAAAAAAAAAAAAAAAAAAAAAAAAGAAAAAAAAAAAAGAAAGAAAGAAAGAAAGAAAAATGTGCTCTCAATCCTATAACCACAAGGAACTGAATCTACCAACAACTTATGAGCAGGAAAACAGGCCTTCCCTGGCCAACCCTCCACTTGAGACCCTACCCCTGGCTGACACTTCAATTGTAGTCTTCTGAGGCCCAAAGCGGATAACCCAGCTAAGCCAATACTAGACTATCACATACAAACTGAGAGAATAAAATTGTATTGGCCAGGCGCAGTGGTACATGCTTATAATCCCAGCACTTTGGGAGGCCGAGGCAGTCAGATCACTTGAGCCCAGGCATTCAGGATCAGCCTGAGCAACATGACAAAACCCCATCTCTACAAAAAATACAAAAATTAGCTGGGCATGATAGTGCATGCCTATAGTCCCAGCTACTCGAGAGGCTGAGGTGGGAGGATCACTTGAGCCCGGGAGGTCAAGGCTGCAATGAGGCAAGATTGCACTCCAGCCTGGGCATCAGAGTGAGACCCTGTCTCAAAAAAAAAAAACAAAAAAAAACTATCTAAGTTTGCAGTGACTTGTTACACAGCAATAGGTAACTAACACGGGTGCTAATTTGGATTCGTGTATGGTAAGTTTAGATTTTAAGAGCTCATCCCTTGATTCATGAACGAGTATCTCGACATCACTTTCTTGTCTCTATACTTGGTCTTTTGCAAATGCCAAAATTCTTACTACAGATACGAGAGAGTCCCTTGAATTTTTTCTGTGGTGCTTAACTACCATTTGTGGCCAAAATTATATTTGCAGTGGTCTCAAGACACACCCCTCCCAAATGTCAAGTGTCTGCTACATAAGCTCACAGGAGAGATGAGACCTTTTAACAAAAAGTCTCCTCAGCCCTGAGTTGACATTTATCACTTCACCTAGAAGAAAGATTTTTTTTTTAACTTTCTCATATAAGACAACCTGTAAGACAGTTGCTCAGGAAGGCACACTGAAAGACTGCAAAACCAGGGTTCAATGATTAGACGTATTGGTATAGGGGAAGCTAACTCAGTGTTCAAACTGAAGCCATTGTTAATGATCTCTAATATATTACCGTTCCAGAACAAAAGAGTTTGGGTGGGTTGGTTAGATTAGATCACTCATTGCATTATGCTTTTGGGGTTTTGTGGGGAATTTTTTGTTTTTCAGGGGGAGGGTGTTGGTAGGGGTTTTTGTTTTTTGTTTGTATTTTTGATTTTTTTAAACTCTCAAGGTCTGTTAAAGATCTTTTGAATATTGATTTTGTATATAAAAACCCCCTTACCTCTTTTCTCCTCACCCCTAACCCCAGCATTATAAAATCAATTTCTTTATCTTGGTTGAGCTTATGTTTCTGTATTTTTTAAACCACAGTAGTTTCTCCTATGATTCATAAGCTGAATTCCTCTATATGTAACACATGATTCAGCAAACCTACGTGATATGATTCCATCATCATAAGTAACCACATAGTTTGCTGTCGTGGAAGATCGCTAGACTATGCTTGTCCTCAGTCTAGATATTCATGGAAGCATCACCTTCCCTTCCAGGATGGAATTTTCAAGTCATGACATCATTGAAACCATTTATTGACTACTTCTTACAATGTGCCAGGCCCAGTGCGGGTGCTTCATACACATTTGGTTCATCCATGCTTTTGTGAGGCTGGTATTTGTCCTCTTATTTACCAGAAAAAGAAACTGAGGTTTAGAGGCTATGTTTATATTACCTTCTATATAACACCAGTGTAAATTACATGTGGCGATTTGAAGGAATGATTTGATTCAGGCTTAGAAATGCCAGTGTTTGTATACCTTAAACAAAATGAAAATTTTCTGATCCTATTTCAATATAAGAATTATCCTAATGTAATTTGACATGTAAAGTAATAAAAGCCTTATTTCTCTTAATAGGTTTTCCCAGTGGCAAAATAAAGAAATCAAATTCTGGCATAGCTAATCAGCACACAGCCTATTTAGACCTTGGTTCTGGTCTCAGTTCTTTTTTTGGTTCACTCTGCAGCGTTGGATAGGTCATGTCACCTGTCTTTGCTACAGTTTACTCATCTGTGAAAGGAAGGAAACAGACTAAAATTTCACCTAAGGAGAGCTTCCAGCTCAAAGACTCTGTGCCTACCTCGTTATCATTATAATTTTTGTCTATTGTTTAAACTTTTATTCTGATGACAAAAGCAACATCATATGTATATGTACATACACCCACATTTTATATATATATACACACACATATACATATATGCATATTTTAGGGGGTTATTTTTAAAGTAATGAAAGGCAAATTAGATTTCTTCCTCATTAGTCACCAACCATTCAGGAGCAGTAATGTCACTATCATTGATTCTGGTGTTTCGATCACCACTCTTCTGAAAAAGTGCCTGAGTTACAGTCACTGGGCATTTGGGGAATGTCTAGCCACCGCCTACCCCCGCCAACCTGGCTGGACTTCAAATTAAAGCAGACTGATTAGCAAGGAACCCCTATTCCAGGCCTTAAAATGAAATTCCTGGGAGTTGCCAGACATAAAGTGATTTGATGCCAAAACATCCAGGTGGGGGAAAAATAATAAATTACAGGGATATTTTATATATACAATTCCAAATATGGTTACGTGTAGTTTGGAAACATCTGGGTGATGAATTAGAATTTCACTTTTGCTTCAGTTCTTTGGCATAACGTAAACACAGCCTGCAAGTCCCTAGAGATAAATGGGAGAGTTGGAAACTGCAAAAGGTAGATAGAGACAAAATCAGATTTTAAAACTGTGTCCCGTGCTGCTTGCCAAGTGGGAAAAAATTCTAAAAATTCAAAGCAGTCCAAAGCATTTTCTCTCATAGTTAAATTAAAGATACAGCATCCCAGGTAGCTAAAATTAGAAGCTATTTTGCATATTCTTTCACCCTTTAGATGTAAAGTTTGGAGAAATATGTATTTTTTACATTTTGGTTTATATTTGTTTTAAAGGCCTATTAATGTGCTGTTGGTTACAGTTTTCTCCTACTGATTCTACATATGAACTAAGATTTGGGGCATTGAAAGAATTATTTTCTGAAAATAGTCTTCAAAAGTGCTATCCCTTTAAAAGTCCCAGATGAAGATATATGCTATACAGCACAGGCAGTTACAGTATGAATTTTAAAGCCTTTCACATACAATTACTTGTAATAACTTAGTTTCTTTCCCAGCCTATAATAAATCATGTATACATAAATGCTACAGAATTTAAATATGAGCAGAGTTTTAGTATAATAGTATATCACTAAGAACCGGTATTTTTGTTATATATAGTACTGTTTAACATATGTGAAGTAAAATCTCATTGATTTGGGTTTACTAATTCAGAGTTGGTGGAGCCGGCTTGAAGTTGACTCTTCATTAGGGAAGTCATTCTTCATAGAAAGCTCAAATTAAAGGTGTAAATAAGACTGCAAATGGGAATGTATAAAGTACTTCAGAGTAAATTTAAAGTACTTTAGAAGTACCATTTGCATATGAAATTGTTATGCTAATTATAAGTAATTCTTATTAAAGTAGGTCTCCTAAGATGATCTTCTAGGCAAGTTCCCTTAGTGAATTTGAGTTACAGAATGTGGTAGAAAGTAATAAACCAGAGTTTCTTTTAAATACTGTACTCTCTAATTCAGAATTTTCATTAATTGTAAATTATCTTCTTGCTAATTAATCCAAATTGCTAACATTTTGCTAGCAATTTCAATTCAGTTCCTAACTGTCTTTCTAGAAAGTTCAAGTAAGGTTTTAAAAATAGGATTAAATCGTAGCTTTCTAACTAAATTTTGTATTTCCCAACATCACACTGGTGCCAGTATTATGGTCTAACATCATATACACTCAGCTCCCCATATCTGTGGGCTCCACAACTGCAGATTCAACCAACCACAGACAGAAAATATTTGGGGGGAAAACTAACAAGAATTAACAATACAACAAAAAAATACAAATTTTAAAACAATACAGTATAACTATTTACATAGCATTTGCATTGTGTTAGGTATTATTAAGGGAGGAGATCACCCCTCATATTGTCTTATGCCCAATTTCTGCCTCCAAAGAAAGAAAAAGTAAAAACTAAGAGGCAGAAATGAAGTCCACAAGCAGACAGCCCAGCGCCACACCCTGGGCCTGGTAGTTAAAGATCCACCCCTGACCTAATCGGTTATCTTATCTATAGATTACAGACATTGTATAGAAAAGCTCTGTGAAAATCCCTGTCCTGTTTTGTTCAGATCTAATTACCGGTGCATGCAGCCCCCAGTCACGTACCCCCTGCTTGCTGAATCGATCACAACCCTCTCACTCGCACCCCTTTAGAGTTGTGAGCCCTTAAAAGGGACAGAAATTGCTCACTCAGGGAGCTCGGCTATTGAGACAGGAGTCTTGCCGATGCCTCTGGCCGAATAAACCCCTTCCTTCTTTAACTCGGTGTCTGAGGAGTTTTGTCTGCGGCTCGTCCTGCTACATTATAAGCAATCTAGAGATGATTTAAAGTAAACAGAAGGATGTGCTTTGGTTATATGCAAATACTATACCATTTTATGTCATGCATATCATGGACTTGATTATCCATGGAGTTTGGAATCCTGAAGGGTCTAGAATCAATCCTCTTTGGATACCAAGAAATGACTGTATTTCCCAGTGTTTAGAGCCGATGTGCAGGTAAAAGTTACTAAGAAAAATACAGAGTAAAGTAAAACTTTCCAACTAAGGTGACTCAAATTAGAATCGGTTGCCTCCTCAAGTAAGTGAAGTTCAAGATTAAAGTTTGTCAATAAAGAATCCAATGAACACTAGGTGACAGAGAAAGCCAAGTACTAGACTAGCAGTTAGACTTACCAAGCAAAAGGTATCCCTAGTCAGCCACACGTCAGTTGCTGGATCACTAGACATTGATGTTTAAGTTCCTGTAAATATAACATGCAAACAACTATTTGGAAAATAGAGATGATGTTGAACTTGATTTGAGTCAGAGCTCTCCGAAGCAGAAATGATGAATGAGAACCACCCACCCTGCAGCGCCCCCGGCACTGCCACTCTTTTGCCTTCTGGGAAATGGCAAAGCACAAACAACCACCCTGCTCTCAAAGACTCTGGGACAACATCCACCTCTGCCCGTCCTCCATGACTGGGCTACAACCCATCTCCAACCTTCTTCCTGACTCCGAGACGCTCTGATATCTCTCTAATTTACTCCCCTCTATAAATCCCTCAGCTCATTTCTTTTTCTTTGAGATGATCTGCATTAATGTGTGTTCTCCCTATTGCAATACCCTGAATAAAATCATCTCATATTTGTCCCGTGTATCTTCTTTCACAGTTTTGGTGGTGTCACTTAGGTAGTGTGGGACCTCACCTTCAAGTCCCTCCTTACCCCACCTGGGTAACAAGGTCTCATGGAGCACCTCCTGCTACGTTCCTGGTTGGCAATCCAGGGACCAAACAATGAGTCTAACTCCCGCTCCTGTGCTTTGGATTTTTGTCCCTTGGTAGCAAGGTAAGGATGTGACTTTTTTTCTTTCTGAGTACTCGTTTGATTTCAGGTGCTGACTTTTGGATTCATGGTCTGATCATTTGGTGATTTCTGTAAACAGATAATTGGCTTATAAAAAAATTGTCTCTGTTGGAACCAACCTGCAAATTGGGCCAGAGCCTCCTATCTTGCTCAAATTATTAGTCCTTACCAACTTTTCAGTTCTTACAGTTTCCTTCAGTATCTGGCTACAGTCCTCCAGACTAATGTTTCCAATTTCTCCCATTCTGCCTGACTCAACATCACCAAGAACTGAAAACTGAAGGCCCAGATCCCTGTCAGAGTCTAAGTTGCCTTGCAGCTGGCATATTTCCCAAAAATCCGAAGAAGCTTGCAAGCTGAAGCCTAAGGACTTACACACCTCAAAGGACTCATCACTGCAGCAGACCATGCATGGGCCAGAATTCTCCCTGCACAGGTCACTGTCTGGACCACTAAGAAAGTCTGGTATGCATTTATGTAAGAGGAAATGAATACTGTGAACATCATTCAGAGGATCAACATCCTAGTTCAAGAGTATCCAGAAATTACAATGGCATAATCAAAAGATTTTCCTCCACAGATCTCTTGGAATCCACTGGACTGCTACCCTTAGGGTCACCTTCTGGCTGTTTTCTGGAATACAACCTTTTATATTAGTCTTTTTCTTTTTCATCTTAGAGATTCCTCTTTTAAAATGCCTGATCTCTAGGACTCTAAAACAAAAAGCTTTCCCACCACCTCTCAACAGATGGTTCGACTGATTTTGGAGGAATGCAAACAAGAATCCCCAAGAGACAGTTTCTTATACCTTGCTTTGCCCAGCTCAGGTTATTGATCACCTCTGACATGTCCAGCAACAAAGTATATTCATTCATCTTGAACAAAAGGAGGGACTGGACTGTTGGACTTGGTCTGAGCCCTATGCTCCCAGAAAGGAGCAACAGTTGAGAAATTCTCCCTACCCTTTTGTATTCTGAGAAAGATCTAACCCCCAAGGACAATGCTGCTCCCACACACTCTGAGCTAAGCCTCACTTTCCCCAGTGACTCATAAGAAGTCAAAGATAAGACTCATTTTTTTCATCTTCCTAATGATTCCCATAAGACTTGGGATGACTCCCTTGTTTACTTGCTTCTATAAAACCCCATGCTCTTTTCTTTTCTATTTTTTTTGAGATGTTCCTCATTAACAACATCCTCCTTATTGCAATAGGCTGAATAAAATAATCTCCTTAGTTATTTAAGCATATTGTCTTTCACAGTGGAAGATTTTATTAAAAAACAAATGTGACTGCATGTGTCACACCTACACAGAGGTTGGGGGAGGAGTGTTCAAAGTAAGCGGGATGGCCACATTTCTAAAAGTTTTATTAGTGGTTGTTCAGGACACAAAGTCATTCTCCATAATAGTTTAAACTAATAAAATAATTGTCAATATCTCAGCAGGGGCTGTGTAGACACCTCCTCAAAAACTCTGATCCTCATTAATTTTATCTCTTCCCACAAAACCCAATTATTCATGCCCAGAGAAAAATGGGACCTGAACATTTTCTGACTGGCTGGCTATTTATTTTCTGTAGATGAAACTGAATCACTTGTCAAACTTAAAAAAAAAATAGTTGCTCACTTTCTCCTGCTTATCACTAAGAAGATGTCAATCTAAATCTCTTGTATAGTTCAGTTCCTGATGCTCTCATGTCAAATAGATTTTCTTTCCCCTTCCATCTTCTGTATTTTACAAGCACAGAGAGTGAGAAAAGATAGGAAGATGAAAGAATAGGGGAGAAAAGGTAAAATTAGAGTAAAATATGTAAATTGGAAAACTAAAAAATTTTCCTCCATAATTGAAGATATGATCATCAAGAAGGCCTATCTCTGCAATCTACTTTATCCTCCAATTAAAAGTACAGAGAATAGATCACCTTTTGACTAATAATAAAAAGTCTAAGTTGCTTATGTTGCATGTGTCATTCAAGTCCTGTTTTCAAAAAATTGTATCCAGAACACTCTATCTTAAGAGGATGAACTGTTATTGCTGTAACTTTTAATAACTGACAACTCCACATTTAAATCCCTGGCTGTACATAAACTGTCAGCATCCAAATTTGCCCAGACAAACAGAATTGGAAAAAATAAAAATAACGTGAAGAAAAAATGTGCTATTAACAGCTGTGTAAATAACAGCAGCAACATTAACTAATAAAAGGAAACCAGCAATCTCAGTAAGAACCCAAGAAGGAATTCAAGTTGCCGCAAGCAGATTTAGAAGGTTTGACTGTTGTTTGTTTCCTTCCAAAATTTAGTTTGTCTTTCCAAGTTAACTGTATCAAGGAGTCTGGAGGAAAATCTTTCACAGCAAAGTCTTATGCCGGGTGCAGTGGCTCATGCCTGTAATCCCAAAGCTTTGGGAGGCCAAGGTGGGCCAGGCAGATCACTTGAGCCCAGGAGTTCTAGACCAGCCTGGGCAACATGGTGAGACCTTGTCTCTACAAAAAATACAAAAACTAGCCAGGTGCGGTGATGCACACCTGTAGTCCCAGCTACTCGGGAGGCTGAGGTGGGAGGATCACTTGAGCCCAGGAGATCCAGGCTGTGATGAGACATGACCACACCACTGCACTCCAGCCTGGGTAACAGAGCAAGACTACCTAAAAAAAAAAAAAGAAAAAGAAAAGAAAAGAAAAAAACTCTTAGATTATTAAATAAAAAATAAGAATCAAGTGAAAATGTTTTATACTTACTATGGAGACAGAAAGGAAAAGAGAGCCAGTTATTATTCTTTTCCCTAATCATTTGCCTTCACATTTATATTTGACTAGGACTGCAAAGTTGCTCCACCTCATTCCCTTCAGAGCAGCAACCGTACTATCTTAGTAGAAGCCCCTTTGGTTGCTGGTGATAGAAACCCTTTCAAAGTTGCTCAAGCAAAACAAGGGACTTTTATTAAAAAGCTTCCAGGGAAAATCCCTGGGAACTCAATAGAGGGAAGTACAACTGGGTCTTGTCAAGAAATAATGATCAGGTACCTGAAATTTCTCCATGCTGGAGACCAAGGATGAAGGAGACCATCAGAGTTCCCAGTCGCGGGTGGGCTTGCATTCTAGTGGGAGGAAATAGACCATGAAAACACAGTGAAGTAAATAAGTATGTCAAGTGCCAATCAATGGTTGCTATGAAGAGGATAAAGTAAGTATGTATTACACAAAATCAGAAGAAATGAGCCCTGGAATTTGAGGGAGGGGGGAAGTGGGAGGGCTTGTTGCATTGGCAAGATGTTCCTTTAATAGATGACACTTGTATTGAGACCTGAATAAATTGAAAGTGGCTGGAGCTGTGAGTCATACAAAATCTAGGGGCACCACTTTGCAAGCAGAAGGAACAAGTCAAAAGCTGAGAGACTAGAACAGCACTGTCCAATAAAAATATAATGTGATTTTAAAATTTTACTCAAGTAATCTTTCAATTTTCTAGTTGCCACATTTAAAAAAAGCAAAAAAGGAACAGATGAAATTATTTTTAACATATTTCATTTAACCTAACATAACCAGTATATTGTCATTTCATTTCAACATATAATTAATTTAAAAGCCATGAATGAGATGTTTTACATTTTTTTATACTGTCTTCAAAATCTAGTATGTACTTTATCCTAAAAACACATCTCAATGTGAATGCTGAAGTTCCGACAGTTAAAGTGAAATGTAATTCTACCAAAACAATAAAGTCATGTTTAATGGGAAAATGTTTTATGCTGCTTCAGTTCCTAAGTTAAAATGTAAATTAATTAAAATGTAATTTAATTTAAAATCTCAGCTCCTCGGTTGCCCTTATCATATTTCAAGTGTTCAGGAGCTATGTTTAGCTCATGGCTACCATTTTAGACAGGACAGGACAGGACTGGAGGACACAGAGTGAGGTAGAATGAAGGTAGATGCAGTTGAGAAGAAAGAGCCAGCCACGTAAGCCTCAGCAAAGAATTAGAAATTTGGGTTTTATTCTAAGTGTAATAAATGGCTATTACAAGGTATATTACTTTCTTATTTCTCACGTAACAAATTATCACAAACACAGAGACTTAACACAAATGTACTATCTTACAACTCTGATGGTTAGAAGTCTGAAATGACTTGTATGGAACTAAAATCAAGGTGTCTATTAAGATGTGTTTTTTTCTGAAAGTCCTGAGGGAAAATCCATTCCTGGCTTCTTTCAGATTACGCAGGTTGCTGGCATTCCTTGGCTTGTGGCCACATCACTCCAACTTTGCTTCTGTTGTCACATCATGTCTTCTCCTGTCTACCTGACCCTTCTGCCATCTTCTTATAAGAACCCTTGTGATTACAGTGGTTCCACTTAAATATTCCACAATAACACCCCCATCTCAAGATTCTTAACTTCATCTGCAAAGTCTCTTTTGCCATGTGAGGTGACGTATTCACAGGCATTGGGGATTCATATGTGGACATTGTAGGAGAGGAAAAATATCTTTTACCTTCTATCCTTCTAGGTTCTTGGCTGGGCCTCTGAAACAAAAGACAGATTAACAACAGAAAAGCTTACAAATTTATTTAATATAAGTTTCATGTGACATGGAAGACTTCATAAAGAAATGAAGCCAAAGACAGAGTTAAACCTGAGTGTTTTTATACCACTTTTGATGAAGAGGGGAGAGTCATGGAAAAAAATGATAGGACAAACGGAGTATAAGCTACCTGCAACAAACTGGGGGAACTTAACAAGCCCTGTTCATTCAGATTCTTCTCAGCAGCCTTCTGTCTTTGGAGATAAAGATGCTCTTTTCCTCCAAGTATAGGGAGAGCATTTCTTACATGATCTGCTTCAGGGGAAGGTCAGAGAGTCCTTCCTGCACCTGCCATTTCTCAAATTCCTTCAGTTTAAAATATCCAATATGCCAAGACCATATTTGAGGGTAGCATGTCTTGAGCCCCATCAGTATCTTTGGGAGGGGGCATTATTTATCCTTTCGAAGAGGGTTTTAACAGAGGAGAAGGGGCATGATTTCATATATTCTTTAGAAAAATAACACTAACTGTTAGGTACAGAATGTCCTACCCATAAAGAAATAAGAAAATAGGCAAAGAGGTTGTTCCACACAAACCCAGATGACCGTGGGTGAACGCATTATGGAAGAATGCTAGGTTTTGTCTGTCTAGTACCTCACCTACTCTCCCTTGAGAAAACTACTCACCACCACATCAGTTATGAGCTTGAAAGAACTCCTAGGGCTTTGGGTCACCTAGTGAAAATGAATACAGGTCTCAAGCCCAGCCAATCATCATAGTTCATTCACTTGGCCAAGATGGCTGGTCCAGGAATGTGCATGTGCCTCCAAATGAATTTTTCATCTTGAATTGTTCAGTTTGGAACTGGAATAAAAATTGGTCTTATCTCCTGGTTTATAGACTTGAAAGCATGAAAATCAGGGGCTACAAGCAGCTGTCTCTGCTGCCACATGAAGAGAACTTCTCTGCTGAGAGAGAATGAAGCCTGCTCAAAGAATAAGATGGAGCCTGGGAAGAAAAGAACAAATCCTGACAACAGTTTGTGTTCCCCTATCAAGTCATGTCTGAAGCATCACTCTTGAGCTCTCTGGCTGCATGACACAAATGGATTTCCTTTTTTTGCTTATGTAAGTGTCAGTTGTGTTTCTGTCACTTGCAACCAAAAGCATCCTGGCTAATATGGGTCTCAAAAGGAATGGGAAGTAGACATGGATACACCTTCTCTCCTTATCTCCGAGACTATATATTCTCTCATTCTTGCTTCTCTGCATTCGGATTCCTTCATCTCTTTCCCCACAGAACAGCTCTCTCAGCTTTTGTATCATTTGACAAAGATGGTCCTTTCATTGTATGGTCTTTCTGAAAACATCCAGCAGGGACCAACATGAATGAATCCCAAAGAGAAATTCCCGGGAAAGAGAACGTGTACAGCCCAGCTTGGGTCTGGTGACTACACAAGGTTCAGAGGGCCTATCCCTTGGAAAGTAGTGGTGGAGGCATGTCTTAGAGCAGGGTTCACATGGGCAGGGTGCATACCCAATAGTTGCCCATCATATACAAACTCCTGTCTACCACTCTTCCTCCCTAACACCTTCCCAAAATAGCTCAGAGTACATCTATGTGATTAAAGAATGGAATTAAAAAACTCCTTTCTTCTATGATTTCAGACCCAGGTGGAAGAAAAAATTGCTCTCTCCTTGCCCAACTCTGTTATTTAGAGAAGAGATGCCTGGGTTTAATCTATAAACCAACTTGCTACCAGTTTACCAGCTTAGTTTAGAAATAACAATTTGTATATTGACTCATAAGCTTCTGAGTTTATTTTGAGCCACTTTCTAGATTTATAGGGTCAGAGGTGGGGACATCATGCAGATCAGAAAAAACAGGAGGTAAACAGCTAAATAGTTAGCTCTTTACCAGCATGATAAATGAAGGTCAGCAATCTTGCAGCTCAATAAAGTAGTACTAGGCTTAAGATGATTTGCAAACCATCTCATCAACACTGCAGTTTATTTCCAACTATATTCCATGCCAAATGGCAATGTGCCAGAATCTTGCTTTTTGAAAAAACCTGCCCAGTTGAGAGAGAGAGGTGATGATAGTTGAACATTAATCAAACTGATATAGATTTTTATGATAACTGAATTTCCAACAACCATTGCTTATCCATTCATCCATTCAACAAATATTTACAGAGTTTCTATGATAACTCATGCACTGTTCTAGGTTTTATTATAAGAGATGGGTTTTCACCATGTTAGCCAGGCTGGTCTTGAACTCCCAACCTCAAGTGATCCGCCCACCTCAGCATCCCAAAGTGCTGGGATTACAGGTGTGAGCCACCGTGCCTGGCTGACATTACCATTTTAATGCAGCTTGCTTTGATTCTTGGTCATAACCTAAGCTTCATAGCCAAAGGAGTTGCAAATTCATATTTTTACCTTTTCTCAAATTTGAAGACTATGAGATCTGTATTTTATTTATAAGATTCAATATTAATGTATTATAAATGAGTATCAGTAAGACTGATATTTTAAGCAAGCAATTGCCAAACAAGTGAATGGCAGTGACATTTCCCCCCTGCTATGGTCTGAACATGCCTCCCAAAATTGATGTTTTGGGAACTTAATCCCCAAATGCAATAGTGTCAGGAAGTGGGACCTAATGGGAAGTGTTTGGGTCATGAAGCCTTCACTTCCGTGGATGGATTGATGCTGCTATGAAAAGGGCTTGTGGGAGTGAGTGGACATTGCTTCCTCTCTTGCTGTCTCTCTCTTCTGCTGTTCTGTCATATGACGATATGGCATTCCTCCACTCAGGAGGATGCAACAGTTAAGGTGCCATCCTTGAAGCAGAGAAACTGGCCCTAACCTGCCAGCGCCCTGATCTTGGAATTCCCAGCCTCCAGAACTGTGAGAGAATAAGTTTATGTTGTTTATAAATTACCCAGTCATGGTTATTCTGTTATAGCAGCACAAACAGACTAAGATGAACCGCCCCCACCCTGCTCCCCACTCGGTTAAATGCTCAAGATTTGAATTCTCTTTGAGATTGCTTTTCATGGGCAGGATGAGAAGCCTACTCAGCAAGCAAAATTTGGAGGGTGAACCACTCATTTTACTTTCTTCATTTGCAAGATTTCTAAACTTTATATGCATGGTCAGCAATCAACTAGTGCCCTTCTCTCTTGGTTCTAAAATTAACAGATATATCTGACCAAACATTTTCACTGTAATGTTCTTGGTATCTGGCCCCCTCAACATGAGCACAAGTGAAAACCTGCTCTGAGATTTGCAGCTGCTTTGTGAATACCATCTCTAAATCATCCATGCTCTGTCGTTTCCCTTCCTAGACAGACAGAAAGAAAGAAGGATATAAAGCCTTCTGCTTTGTTGTTCACCATTGTACTCAATGACATATAATGTAGTCTAGAGTTTATATCTTTTTTGTTTATTGTCTACATATTCCCACTAGAATAGAAGCTACCTGAGAGTAGAGATTTTTGTATTTTTGTTCTCTGTGTTCCCATATACCTAGAATAGTGCACATGTTATGGTAGAAACTCTGTAAATATTTGTTGAATGAATGAATGGATAAGCAATGGTTGCTGGAGATTCAATCTTCATAAAAATCTATATTAGTTTGATCGATGTTCAACTATTGTCACCCCTCTGCTGGTTATACCCCTGCCAATTTCTGCTGCCTCTTCCTGCAGCAAATGTCCTACCCCACTCCACTGTGTGCTCCAGATCTACTCTCAGTCCCCCAAGTTTACAGTGTTCCTTTCTGAGTCCTGCTCTAGAGTTTTTGTTCATTTTCATCCCTCTCTGTCAGGAAGTATCCCTACTAGGCTGCAGTGCCCTAAGGACATAAACTCTGATTTTGATCTCTATAGCATTACCATCATACTTGACACATGGTAGGTTATAAGGGAATAATGCTGCCCTCTCCAAAAATGTCCACATTTTATCCTCAAAACCTGTGAATATGTTACTTTACATGGCAAAGAAACTTTGCAGATGTGACTAAGTGAAGGATGTTGTGTTGAAGAGATTATCCTGGAATACCTGAGTATTCACAAATGTAATCACAGGGGTCCTTAAAAGAGGAATACAGGAGGTTCAGTGACAGAGACTGAGATATGACAACAGAAGCAGAGGTTGAAGTGATGTGAGGCCGGGAGCCAAGTAATTTGGGCAGCCTCTACAAGCTGGGAATGGTGTAAAAACAGATTCTCTTTCAGAGCACCCAGAAGAAATACAGCCCTGTCATCTCCTTGACTCTAGCCCAGTGAGACAGGTTTTAGACTTCTGACGTCCAAAACTGTAAAACAATAAATTTATATTGTTTTAAGTCACTAAATTCGGGGTGATTTCTTACCACAGCAATTGGAAATTAATACACAGGTGCTTATGAAATATTTATGGAATGGCTAAAGATATAAGCAATAGATAAAGATTCATTAGGAAACAAGATAGACCCAGAAATCTTAATTTTATTGTCTCATTAATTAATTCAGACATATACAATTAATCATCAATATGCTGAGATTTCAAAAAAGAAGTCCTAGAAACTATGGGGATATATACTAGAGAAAAGGTAGATATATGACTACCTTAAGGACATACACTTTCTTTGATGCATCAAATACCCTCACAACAAAAAATCCAACTCCTACAACAGTGCTCAGCAGCGCAACTTTTACACAAACTTTCCTAAATGAGGCAAAAGGGAGGATTACCTGTTGAACTATTTAACAAAACAAAAGGGGTCAGGTTAAATTTTCCTAAAAGAAGTGTTATTCAAACTGGCAGAAACTTGTGTAACTTCACAGGGCCACCACTTTTGGCTGAAGTTCAGGAGGAAAGTATTTCTTTTCATTGATTTCTGTTGATGACCCAAATTGGTTGGTTGTGTTAATTTCATGTTTAGATTTTCTAGTGAACTGTTTATGACTGTGAGGATCAATGAGGCTCCTCTTTCCCATAAATCCCTCCATTGACACAAAGCTTTTTGAGAACAAATGTAACCCAGATGCAATAGCCTCACTCCAAGCAGTTTTTGTCTTTTCTCTATAGCTACCTTAAGGCCATACACTACTCTTAATGCACTAAACACACTCCTAACAAACAATCTAACTCTTAAAACATTGCTTGGCAATGCACCTTTTATACAAGCTTTCCTAATGGGCAAAAGAGAGGATTATCTGTTGAACCATTTAACAAAACTTAATCCTATTTACTCATCACTGCCCCTTTCTGTATTCCAACCTCCTTCCTCCAGAAAAATCCTTAATTTCCCTGACCAGAGCTCTGTGCCCTTAGGTAGCATATCTTACTCAGCAAACCAAAAGCAATAGGATGCAGAGGTTTAGCAAAAAAGAAAAGGAAAAAAATACTATCCTGGACCCTTTACTGTTTCAACTAGACCTTGCTCTCCAACGCCTTAGGGGAAAAAAGGCTGCTATGGTTTGAATGTGTCCCCCAAATTCATGTTTTGGAAACTTAATCCCCAATGCAACAGTGTTGGGAGGTATGGCCTTTGTGAGGCAATGGGGTCTTGAGGGCTCTGCGTTATGGATTAATTAATGCTGTTATCACAGGAGTGGACTCATGATATGGTTTGGCTGTTTTCCAACCCAAATCTCACCTTGAATTGTAATAATCTCCACATGTCAAGGACAGGGCGAGGTGGAGATAATGGAATCATGGGGGCAGTTTCCTCATACTGTTCTTGTGGTAGTGAATAAGTCTCACAAGATCTGATGGTTTTATAAATGGGAGTTCCCCTGAACAAGCTCTCTCTTGCCTGCTGCCATGTAAGATGTGCCTTTGCTCCTTCTTTGGGTTTCACCATGATTGTGAGGACTCCCCAGCCATGTGGGACTGTGAGTCCATTAAACTTCTTTTTCTTTATAAATTACCCAGTCTCAGGTATTTCTTCATAGCCATATGAAAATAGACTAATACAGTTCATTTTTGCAGAAGTAGCTTTGTCATAAAATTGAACTCTGTCTTGCACGTGCTCTCTTGCCCACCGGCCTATTCACCATGGGATGACCCTTGCCTGACATTGGCACCATGCTCTTGGACTTCCCCACCTTCAGAACTGTGAGCCAAATAAACTTTTTTCTTTATAAATTACCTAGTCTGTAGTATTCTGTTACAGCAACAGAAAATGGACTAAGACAAAGGCAAACAGCAAGAGAAACACAAGAAGCTAATATTTGGCTTTGGGGGTTGCAAGAATCCAGCTCTTGATGATTTTAAGTTCATATTCATGGGCAGGTTTTATTTTTACTATACATAATTTTCTCCCTAATTACTGACTTTAGAAACAAACTCTATTTGAACACGATAAAGTCTGTGGTGCTCCAGCAACATTGCTCTTGATACAACAGCCCAGGAGAAAAGGAAACAGAAAAGGGCCACTTTAGCTGGGCCTTGAAGGATAGATGACTAGGATCTCAGCAGGGGGTGATATTGGGAAAGATCCTGCTTCATTCCTTGCTCCTGACTTTGCAGCCTCTTGTCTTTCATAATTTCTGCTGTAGGCATTCTAGCCACACTTGCTTTCTGTGGATTTCATAGTTTTTGCACTTACTGCACTCATTTCCTGATTTATTCCTTCCTCACTTCCAGTCCTTGGCCCTGTTGACACTTTTCCTCTCTCAGATCTCATTTCAATGATCATCCTTTACACATTATAAAATACAGTATCCTTTAGTGTGACTGTTTGTTCAGTGCACAGCTCCCTCACTAGACCATCAATTCCATAGGGAGTACATCAGCCTGCTCTTGCTGTCTGCTTTATGACATCCAGAGGGTGAGCTTAACAAATACTTTCTGAATGAAAGAATGGATGCTATCTACAATAGATCTAAGGGCGCCAGAATTTGAATTGTAGATATAGGCAGACCAGTTTCCATCTCTTGCCACTTTGAACCCCTTGGTGTTGGTGCTATGTTGGGAAAGACTTTGAGGTTACACTCGGACTTATTACAAGAGATCTCCTTGGCCTTATGTGGTGGAGCAAGTCAGTCCCTGGGCCATGAATTACCTACCATCTATGAAAAAACGAAGGCTTAGTTGCCTTTTGATTTATCCTTTAATATCTAAAACAATCATTTTATTCCCTTATTAAAAACACTTGGGTTATATTCCCCCCACCCTCCCACCCTGGAGAAATTCCCATGGGGATTGTTTCAGGTTTACTTGCCTTCCATAGTTACAGATTTTGGAGTCACAGAGAGCATATACAGCCAAATAGTGATCTTCCATATCAGGAAATAGGAGAGGCAACTTATAAGATACTGGAGATTTGCTAGAACTCACCTGTGTGCCAGTTTAGTAGACTGGCCTGCCTTCTCAACGATTGAGATTCCTTGGAGCTTTTGTCATTCTCCTGACTTAAGTTGACATACTTTTGGCATCAGCTTCACAACTCTACTTTGTGCCATCAGGCAGCACCGAACCATTGTCTCAGAGTCATTGTGACAATGGGAAGTCACATTCAAGTGACAAGGAAATTATTGCTAGAATAAAAAAAGTTGAGAGAAGCGATTATTGTGTATTCTCATTATCTGGCTTTCAAACTTAAATATTTTGGCCATTAGAAAGCATTTGTTTTTTAAAATAAGATGAAAAACATAGACTGCATTCATTCAAAGGGGGGTTTCTTAGAAATCAGATTTTTTTTAACTTTTTAATGAGACACTTAGCAAACATGGGTAGACACTGTCAGCTTTTCAAGAATAATCTGTCAGAGATTGGGAAAAGTTAGTATTAAGGAGAAAAATGGTATAGCAAATCAGGATTCGGTTACATTTCCAGAACTACCTGGCTTTGTCTATTTTAATATCCATTGACATCAAAACATCCATTAAACCTTAAGCTCCTACAGGTAAAACTGACATGACACTATTAAATATTTGAATTTCTGCTCAACAAGTAAGCTTCTCATTATGATTTGGCTTCCCTACTGGTTGTGCCAGAAACTGACATTCTTATCCCAAGTACTGGGGTCTGTGGGTGGGATGTGGGGACCCATGAACCCCTTTAAATTATACTGAAGTGATTGAGAGCTTGTACATTTTTCCGGAGAGAAGACTTACAGCTATCTTCTTGATCTCAAAACTTTCCACGAACCCCAAAGATTAAGAACCCACTGGCCCCTTACAATGTAGACCTCCTGTGAATTATGTCTCCTAGTAAACTAAAAATTTGATTTTCTGGCTTTGTCAGTCTTGCAGACATGGTCAGATTGTGCAGTGCATAGCCTGCATATCCACATGTGGGTGCGTAACTCGATAAATATGGGTGCGTCCTGGGTGAATGGGGGAGAAAGGAAGAGAGACAGAAAAAGATCTGTGGGTTCGCCGCTAGACCTTGATGAATTCTCTAAGATTATTGATGACCCTCCTAAAGATTCTTCTTATCACGACTGACTAAAAGTACACCTTTTCCTATTTGAATCTCCTTCATAAGCCCTTCATTAATAAATGGTTCATTTAATTAATAGTCTAAGGCATATTTAGTAAATTAGACTTGCTTTTAAATTTCCTTATGTGAGTTCTAACTGATTTCATGCTTGAACCTGAAGAAGGACAATTTTTTTAAGCCAGCTTTCTCTGTAAGAGCCTTGGCAAGAAATAGAAAACTTTCATTTTTCTCAAGGAAAAATAAACAGTGGCTAGAAAGGTATGGAGGATGAAGTGAGAGGTTTACAGGTTCAGCTCTGAGTGCGGTACAGTTGGCCGGAACCTCAGTGACATGTTGTTTATGAATGCACACAGATCCTGGAAAGCATCTGCCAAAGAGGCCAAACAGCTGTAGTCAATCCCTTATTAGAACACCGTTTGTCTGAATTCGGTAAATATCACCACACTGCACAGGTCATTGAGATACATTGGATACATTTTATACTAAGTATCTCACGGGAAATACTTGGAGATAACCAGTACAAGGGGGACCCTGGAAGCTTTTTCTACAAAGGTGTAGGAAAACAGGACAGAGTTTTCCCAGGTTGCTATTCTGTGCTAGCATCAGACGAGAGTCACCCCCTGGTTTTCGGAGATGGGTGTGCCCCCCTTCTGCAATGGCAAATCCTTGACTGGGGCTTCACAGAGCTCAGTTCCTGCCCAAAGGAAGTCAGACAGGGAGCTCTCCGTTCCACCCAAGCCAGCATCGGAGACGTCCACAGAGCCTCATCCATCTTGGACAAGTGGGTTGCAAGGAGTAGCTGCAGGATACTGTGCCTGCCTTATGGCAGTCACTATAGCCAGCTGGTTATGCAAACTAGACTTGGAGGTGACCTAGGTCCAAATCCCGGCTCTGCCAATTTCTAGCTGAGTCCTTGCTGAAGTCATTTACTCCTCCTGAGTATAATGAGGATAATGTCTGCTATCATTTGGTTTGCTTGTCCCCTCCAAATCTCATGTTGAAACCTGATCCCCAGTGCTGTAGGCAGGACCTAATGGGAGGTGTTTGGGCCATGGGGGCGGATCCCTCCTGAATGGCTTGGTGATGTCCTTGCAGTAATGAGTGAGTTCTCACTTTATTAGCTCCTACTAGAGCTGCTTGTTTAAAAGAGCCTGCCCCCTCCCCTCTCTCTCTTGCCTCCTCTCTCTCCATGTTGTCTGTGCACATACCAGCTCCCCTCCACATTCTGCCACGAGTAGAAGCAGCCTGAGGCCCTTACCAGAGGCTGAGCAGGTACCAGCACCATGCATCTTGCACAGCCTGCAGAACGGTGAGCCAAATAAACCCCTTTTCTTTATAAAGTACCCAGCCTCACATACTCCATTATAGTAAAACAAATGGACTGAGACAATGTCTTTCTCACAGGGAAGTATGACTTGATGAGATGCAGAGGGTGGTGCTTGGCACTCCGTAATAACCCAGTATTTGTATCTTTTATTATAATTTTTCATTATCATCATTATCATTTATGTCACCTCATCTTAGCATAACAGCCCACTTTCCCTCCGATTTTAACTACAGCAAATCATTGGAATGGGGGCTTTTGCGGAATAGTTTCTTTTTGTTTTGTTTCTGTTTTTGTTTTTTTGAGACAGAGTTTCACTCTCGTTGCCCAGGCCAGAGTGCAGTAGCGCAATCTCGGCTCACTGCAACCCCTGCCTCCCAGGTTCAAGTGATTTTTCTGCCTCAGCCTCCTGAGTATCTGGGATTACGGGCATCCGCCACCACGCCTGGCTAATTTTCTGTATTTTTAGTAGAGATGGGGTTTCGCCATGTTCGCCAGACTGGTCTCAAACTCCTGACCTCAGGTGACCCACCCGCATCAGCCACCCAAAGTGCTGGGATTACAGGCATGAGCCACCATGCCAAATAGTTTTTAAATAATTAATTATAAGCATGCTCTAGCAAGCAAAGGAAGAGAATACTCAACCATGAACCCTCAAACACTCAGATCAACCCTATAAATCCAGCTATCCAGCCTCAAAGACAAGCTTTACTGGTCTTGTCTTCCCAAAACCAGAAGGAAACTAGAAGTCTTCACTGAACTCCAATATTTGAGTCTTGGTTTTCCATCCATGCTGTGCTAGCTAGTGATTCATGTGCTGAAAAGATGCTCCAGAGTTTAGTTTATGATGATCTCTTCAAAATAAATGGTCAAAATAAGCCAACAGTTTGCTTTAAAATGTATTTTTAAAATATAAGTATCAGGTAGCTTTCAACTGACCTATCATCTGGAATCTTAGAAGCTAACATTGCGTAACCACTCACTGGATGTCAACAATTCTGCTGTGTTATTTATTGTAGTCCTCACAACAATCTAATAAATTGGGTCCTGTTATTATCCTCGTTTTATGTCTGAGTAACTTGAAGCTTAAAGATGTTAAGGAGCTTGGCAAAAGTCAAACAGCTACGAAGTATGATAATATATGTAAAACATTTAGAATAATATTGGATGTAGTCAACCCTCATTAATATTACCTGCTGCTTCTGCTGCTACTATTGGTGCTATCATTTTCATCATCATTATTATTAGAGGATAAAGCACTATTTGAACTCAGGCAATGAAATTTTAGAACCTGTGTTCTTAAACACTACACATATACTGCCCCCCCCACACGCACACACAGAAATTCCACTCCAAGGAATTACCACTCTTTTTCACCCTGATCGAGAGAAAACATGGAACCAATCACGGTTAAGCCCCCAGACCCCCTGAGCAAGTTTTCAGAGAAAATAAACTAAAAGGAAAAATGCTGAGAGTGAGGCACAAGGGCAGAGCCAACCCTGCTCTGATGGGCAGATCTGCGGGTGGAGGGCCTGAGGCAGGAGGCCCCTGCACTATGGCTGGGCTAAGCTTCCATGGGGCAGGAGGGGACAGCGACAGTTCCATGTCTGAATCAGATTTGAGAGTTGCTTCCACCTCTCTGATTTCTGCACACAAACCAGCAATAACGACTCAGGTCCAGCAGCAATTAACCCATTCAGAGAATGATCACTGGCATTGCCTTCATCCGCAGCCCCCAGCTGTGTGAGAAGTGGGATGGGCCCATGGAGGAGGGTAGATCTTTCTTTCCCTGCTTTGTCTACTTTACCCAAGTACGCCAGGCCTCTTCCTACTGCAATAGCTGCTTTTGAGTCCTTTGATCATGTTATAGAGGAGCGTAAAATAGCAGTTCTTCAGCTGCCTGTCCTGCTCCCAACTTGAAAAGGCCTTTCCTGAACACATGTCTAGTTGACTCTAGCTTGAAGGACTTTTCTGACCTACTGTGAAGAGGCAGAAAACATGGGGAAAGTAATTTTTATTACCAACCTTATCACAAAGCACAGATCCAAGAATATTGCTGAACGCTAGCAAAGAGTTGGCCACAGTGGCTTGCTATATGTAGCCAAAATTCCAGTCAGCATCAGGAATAATCAGAGAGAGAAATTCTCAATTCTGGCTGCAATACATAGTTCACAAAAGCTCACATTTAGTGTACTTTATCAGGTAGAGTTCTTTTCTTGCAAAAATACAGAAATGAACTCTAGCTAACATAAGCAGAGAAAGAGTTTATTGGGAGGAGAACTTGTTGGAATGCTCTCAGCTGCAAGGGAGGGAGTATTTCACTATAAGTGACTTAAACAAATGAGGGTTTAATTTTCTTCAACAGCAAGGAGCCTGAAAGGAGATTGTCACTGGGTTTGCTTTAATGACTGAACAGTGTAAGAACTGAGTGCCTGTGATTCTATTGGCTTTTGTCTCATGGTCACAAAATGGCTGCCAGAGCACCAAGCTACACCAACCTTCAAGTCAGGAGGAAGGGGAAGGAATAGCTATTCCTGTCTCTTTTTTTCTCCTTTAGTCTCTCTGATCAGAATGGTATCGTCTGGACACCTGATCCTTAGTGCAAGAGAGGCTGGGAAAGTGAATATTTTTTAGTCTCTGTAGGGAAGAACATAAAAAAGAGGGGATTGGAGATGGGCATTGGGTTCACTCAGTGTTTCTCAATCTTAGCACTAGGGATATTTTGGGCCAGGTAATTCTTCAATGGAGGGTGAGGGGATGATGTCCCAGTATCATGTAGGATATTTAGTAGCATTCCTGGCCTCCATGAAATAGATGCCAGTAGCATCCCTCCCCTGGTGGTAACAACCAAAAATGTCTCCAGATATTGCCAAATGTCTCCTGGGTGGGGAGGGGGAAATTGCCTCAGGTCAGAACCACTGTGTTACCCCACTCACAGCATCTGCCATAGATTATAGGGTAACTCCAAGAATCAAAGACAGAAAAAGATCCAGGCTTCAGAAATAGGCAGATCAGTTCCTGGGTTGCAGGTAGCAGGACCTCAGAGACAGTCTCTACCAAAGCAGTTACCTTGGGATAAATTAGTTCCAAACCTTTTCAGTCTGTTAGGGCTTAGGACATAAATTCCAAGAATTTATTGGCCTTGGGTTACAAGCCATCTTTGGAGATGGAAGGGCAGGTACACTGATTGTCCTACCAAGACTGGATCCACTGTAGAAGGGATAGCTCCCTATAGCTATTATTTAAGAGTGATAGGATAGGGAGAGCAGGGGGAATGGATGCTTATCAGAATAAAATATATTAGATCAGTTCAAAAGTAATTGCCATTTTGCCATTACTTTTAATGGCAAAAACCACAATTACTTTTGCACCAACCTAATATCATGCAATGACTTTGGACAACTGATCCTATTTCTGACAAATGGCTGAGTCCCTTGTTTTAGTTTGAGAAAAGACTATTCTGAAAAGGGCTTTTGAGGAAGAATCCGGAATGTCTATGCAACCCCAGGAAAATCAGTTGCCCTTTGAAACTCTAGGTGTTTATGTGTAAAATTAGAGTTTCAGGCAATGAATCTCCAAGACCTCTTTATGCTCTCACATGCTGCATCTCAGTGATATGGTTTCACTTTCTGTACCCACCCAAATCCCATCTGGAATTGTAATCCCCACGTGTCAAGGGAGATACCTGGTGGGAAGTGATTGGATCATGGGGCGGTTCCCCCCATGCTGTTCTCCTGATAGTGAGTGAGTTCTCACAAGATCTGATGCTTTTAAAAGGGGCTCTTCCCTCTTCACTCTCACTTCTCTCTCCTGCCACCTGGTGAAGAGGTGCCTGCTTCCCCTTTGCCTTTCACCATGATTATAAGTTTCCTGAGGCCTCCCCAGCCATGTGGAACTGTGAGTCAATTAAACCTCTTTTCTTTATAAATTACCCAGTCTCAGGTATTTCCTTATAGCACTGTGAAAATGGGCCAATACACTCAGCTTCGAGAAAGTGGTTCCAGCTTCTTCCTTCCTCCTTTCTACATGCCACAGTTTGTTCTATCTCCCAAAACCAAACCTCCATTCCCTAGATTTGGGCTGTCTAGACAGTGAGAAGGAGAAGGAATGCAATATGCCTGTCCAGGAGCTGGCTGTGGCATGCATACATGTAGCTTGAGATTTAGCCTTAACCCAAGTAAAGGCCGTTGTCAGTTTCATTTTGGGTTTGGTCTCATCTGGGACTACCGAATGCATTAAACCCACCTCATGTTCTCTTGAAACAAATCACAGCTCAGCCCTGTGGCCTCCCAGCATCTTACAGTAATCTTACTACAGAAAGTGACCTTCGTCTCTATGGTTGGCACCTACCAGCAGGTTCTCCGGTGACAGTGACAGATTCTATAATGGAAAAGACCACAGTGGTCCTATGCTGTGGTTTTGACGCTACCTTGTTAATTTATTTAGTGCAGTGGTAAAGGGGAGAGGAATTGGAGCAATCGGTGGAGGGAGATGGGGATTAAAAATGTAAATATGTGATTACTTTTAATGACCTTATTACTCGACATCAAATCTGTTTGTATTGACAAATAAGTATGCAAATGTTTATATCAACACTCACTTCATTAAAATAGTAAATGGTTGGAGTTAATATTAGTGCAGCATTGAAATCTTGAGTAGTTTTGATTACATAGCAATAAGCTACTGATGAGTATCATTATGTACCAATCATACAAAAATGAGCCACCGAAGGCCATATTTCCAAAATTGAGTTGAGCAAATACATCCAGAAAAAACAGAGACACACACTAAGTGCCAGACTTTCCCTGTCTTCATATCATAGTTTCAAGGCACAAAATGGAAAATCACATCTGCAGAAATGCATCCAGACACGGAATTACACAATTAGTGCCCCATAGAAAGTATGCACAGGTGTTTCAGACTTTAGAGACGCTTCTACCCCTCATAGACCACCCCACCGGTATTCTCTTGATTTGTTTTCCAAAGGATGATTTTTAGCCTTGAGACAAGATACCTTAAAAATGACCACAGTCTTTACAAGGAAGCAGGTGTGAGTGTGTGTGTTTGTCTGTTGCGGGGCAAACAGCTGGGTCTAATATTTCTGGAGGAATCCAGCATGTGGACTGAATTCTCTAGTTCTACTACTTCTCAGATTATTTGCTGAACACACTTTACCATGCAAATAGGAACAAGAGGATTCAGCCAATGAGAAAGGAGAATTGAAAGATGCAAAATGTCTCAGATGGACACAGAGCTAATAGTTTGAGAACATTTCAGCAGCTACAACTGAGGTTTTCTTAGGCTTGGGAAAGTTGGCTCTTTAGCCTTCACTGCCACATGTTTTAAATTGTCGGGCAAGGCTGGGAGGAGTAGAAGTCCTTTGTATTAATAAAGTGCTGAGTTTTTCACACAGAAATGAATCGTAAATAGGTTTTTATTTCCTAACAGTGAGGATCCAAACAAGCAGTGATCAGTCAGTGAGCAGGTGTTTATTGATCACGTAGTATGAGCAAGGTGTTCACGAAGGTATCTGGAATGAGCTCTGCTTCCCAAAGTGTACATTTGGGTTGGCAGGGAAAAGACTTCTTTGTACGGTGAAATGCTAAATTAGGTGTTGGAAGCTAAGTCCAACTAATCAGAAAAGAGAAGCCAAGAGGGCTGTTGTGATGGGAGGGCTGCCTGAACAAGAAGGTGAAACTGATCTTGGATTTGGGCTAAAAATCAGCCGGTGATGGGCAGAGGGGCGATGGGGTATTTTTGACTGCAGAAAGAAGCCAGAAACATGAATGGAGAGACCCTCTCCTGGATCAGTGAAGAGTGCCGGGGACACCATGGGAATGAGACAGCACTGGGAGGGTGGAATCTCATTACAGAGGTCCCAACACATCAGCCAAGGCATTATGGAAAGAATACAGCCACTGGGAGCTATCTTAGAATTTTTTAATTTTGAAACAATCTCAAACTTAGAAGAAAGGTGTAAGAACATTACAAAGGTTAAGTTGTGGCATGACCCTCTTTCACCTCCAATACTTCAGAGTTTGTTTCCTACAAAGAAGAATGTTTGTTTTTCTACGTAACTACCATACAAATATGGAAATCAGGAAATTAACATTGTCAGAGTCATGAGTTGCATATGTTGTCAATTTCTCTTTTGCCTTCCTTCTTGCCTGCAACTGTTTCCTGGACTTTTGTGATATGAATGCTTTCGAAGATACAGGCCAGTACTTTTATAGAATGTCCCTCAATTTGGGTTCGTCTAATGACCTCTTGTGATTAGAGTCAGGTAATTTGCCTTTGCCAACAATATCACAGGAGGGATGCTGTGCTCTTCTCAGAGCATTCTGTCTGTGGCTTGGAATTTTAATTATCCCATTCCTGGTGATGTTAACTCTGATCAGTGGATTAAAGGGATGTCTTTCAGGTTTGTCCACTATAGAGTTACCTTCTTTTACTGGCAAACTTTGAGCAGAGAAGTAAAATATTCAAATTGACAATTAGGGAAAATTAGAGATTCTGTTGCCTCAGCCAAACAGATTTGAGAGGGATTTTTGAGTGGCCAACCCAAAGCAAGGCCCTTGGAGCATGTTAGCTTCTGGGGCAGAAGGAATACATTGTCCTGCTCTTTTGATCTTCAACCCTAGCCCATAAACCTTACCCCTCAGAATTTCTGAGTTTCCCAACAGCAAACCATATGGCCAAAATGTCAGAGGAAGTGCCAAGTATGAGAAATTAAAGAAGATGAGTTGGTTTACCAGCTGTACCTTTGTCTTTTCTAGGCATGAACTGTGATGCCGTGAGCAAAGGATGGACTTTGGAGTCAGACAGAGTATCATATGGTGGGAGATCCCCATTTAATTAACTACCAGGAGTTCGTTTTCTGGCAGGGAATTCAAGTTGAGGGCAAGATCTGAATTGCTTGGCATATTAGGTACAATTTTAGAGGATGCTTATAATAGGGGGCAAGAGTCCCAGGCAGGAGAAGAGAACTTTAAGTAAACATATAGAGGGGAAAAGCTGACACTTGCAATGCATATCCTTCTGCCCTTGTTTCACACTGAATTGAAATCTCTGCAAGGAGTGAGATATAATGGGGTAAAAGTCCTGGCCTCGGCCGGGCGCTGTGGCTCACGACTGTAATCTCAGCACTTTGGGAGGCCAAGACGGGTGGATCACAAGGTCAGCAGTTCAAGACCAGCCTGGCCAACATGGTGAAACCCCCATCTCTACTAAAAATATAAAACTTAGCTGGGCCTGGTGGCAAATGCCTATAATTTCAGCCACTCGGGAAGCTGAGGAAGGATAATCGCTTGAACCTAGGAGGCAGAGCTTGCAGTGAGTCGCGATCCACCACTGTACTCCAGCCTGGGCAACAGAACGAGATTTCATCTCAAAAAACAAAACAAAACAAAAACAAAAAGGGACATTAGTACCTATCTCTCAGAGGGACTTTATGAGAATTTGATGAGATCATGCATTAAAATGACAATACAAAACTCTGGACATCAGGTAGGTGCCTAAATACAAGGCATTGTTTATTGGACTGAACACAGTATTCTGCAAATCAGAAGCTGCAAGGGACATCCATACAATGGAATATTACTCAGCCTTAAGAAGAAATGAGCTATCAAGCCAAGAAAAAGCAGGAAGGAACTTTAAATGCACATTGCCAAGTAAATGAAGCCAGTTTGAAAAGACCACATACTCTGATTTCAACTGTATGACGTTCTGAGAAAGGTAAAACTGCAGAGATAAGTGATCGCCAGTGGTTGAGGGGAGGAAGGGAGAAATGAGTAAAGGGTGCACAGGGGATCTTTAGGGCAGTGAGAATATTCTGGAGGATACTATAATGGTGGATATATGTCACCATGCATTTGTGGAAAGCCACAGAATGTACCATACAAAGCATGAGATCTTATGTAAATTATGGACTTGAGTTAATAATAATATATCAGTATTGGTTTATCAGTTGTTACAAATATACCATACTACGGCAAGATGTTAATAATAGTGGAAACTGGGAGGTAGGAGGCGGAGAGAGGGAGGGATATGGAACTCTCTGCCCTTTCTGCTAAACCTCAAACTGCTCTAAAAACTAAAGTCTACTACGTGCTGAGTAAGTGAAGGAATACATGATTTTCGCAAGAGACAGAATTTTATCATCCCTCAATGACACCTGATTTCAAAGGTCCTATAGAATTCTTGCTCTGTCTTATATGGGATCATCCACATCTCAGCCTCTTCCCTAGCCCATCCCTGCTGACCTTTACTGGGGACCAGCATGAACCCCAGCTCTACCTTTGAGAGAATCAGAAAAAGACGTCTCCTCCAGGTGGTGCAGCCCTGTGGGAGCTTGGTTCTGCAGGCAGAGCTTGGCCAAGAATCCAGCCGGCTCTTTCCTCCTTGGTGAGGACCACCATCAGTGGCAGACACAAACCTTCTGGTGGCCCTGTCACCCCATTCTTTGGGGTAATACTTCACCGATAGAGCACCGTTACCCGTGCTGCCCTCTGCTGGCCCTCTTGTCTGACCTGGGGCTTTCCCTACCAATGCCCTTGGCACACATTCAAGAGCCCTTCCTGGGCTCCTGGTTATCAGCCAGGGGAACCTAAATGTTCTGCCAGTGGCCAGGAATGAAATTTCCTCCAGCAATTTCAACCCAGCCAGAAGGTACTGAATCCGGAACTGCTTCCTCCCAATTGTATCTCCCCCTTGACGTCTCACTATGCACAGAATCGCGGAGGAGTCAGTGCTAGGGGATCATTCCGAGCTAGCATGACCCTGGCGTTCTCACTGTCTTAAAGCAGAACCTCTGCCTTAGACAAGGCAACCCAGCAGGTCAAAATGCAGTGTCCAGAAAAAAATGGCAACCCCTGCAGCCCTGCTCACCAACACAGGTGGAGAGACCAGGCACCATGGGGAACAGAGCACAAATTTGGGAACAAAACCCAAGAGTTCAAGCCCTGTACTTGCCTCTTCTGACCTATGCAGTTTCTCAGAATTTAACTCCTTGAGCTTTCACATGTTCACCTAAGCAAGGGAATGATTGTCTTGCTGGATCATTGTATTAGACATGGTAACAGTTACTAAAAGCTTACTGTGTGCCAAGCACTGGGCCAGGCATGCGATATATATGATTTTATGTACTCCTGACAACAATTCTGTGAGACAATATACATTGTAGAAAGCAAGTATACCACAAGTAACAATATTACCAATATGTTGCATCAGATGCAACCATTTTTTTACCTACAGAAACAGCCATTTCATATCTTTCATCTGGGTATTGAAAGAAAGGGGCTGAACGGTTTCCAAACTAGAGATTTAGGCAGGTTGGGAGCAGATTAAAGTAAAACCAACCCAAGCCAGTGACTGGCAGGTGAGGGTGGGGTACAGCCCCTCAGTGCAATAGCTGAAAAAGCAGAATAGCCTTATTTCAGATCTCCAATTTGAAAGGAAACTTGGAATTCTCGCACTAAATAGTAAACTGAGGCAGGAGCCTCACAGCAAGAAAGAACTGATCCAGGGCCGGGCGCAGTGGCTCACGCCTATAATCCCAGCACTTTGGGAGGTGAGGCTGGTGGATCACCTAAGGTCAGGAGTTTGAGACCAGCCTGGCCAACATGGTGCAACTCCGTCTCTACTAAAAATACAAAAAATCAGCCAGGCGTGGTGGCGCGTGCCTGTAATCCCAGCTACTCTGGAGGCTGAGGCAGGAGAATCGCTTGAACCCAGGAGGTGGAGGTTGCAGTGAGCAGAGATTATGCCACTGCACTCCAGGCTGGGTGGTGACAGAGCAGGACACTGCCTCAAAAAGAAAAAAAAAAAAAAAAAAAAAAGAACTGACCTGGGCACAGGGCACATCAGGAAAGCTCTAGATGAGTGCTTGGCAACCTTGAGCTTGCAGCTGAGTCTCACAGCGGCCTTATTGAAACACAGACTGCTGGAACCTTCCCTGAGGGTCTCTGACTCAGTAGATCCCAGGTGGGGCCCGAGAGTTTACATTTCCAAGAAGTTCGCAGGTGATATAGATGTTGCTGGTCAGAGAATCACACTTCGAGAACCACTGCTGTAGACCAAAGGTTGTAAACTGGTGCTGTGAAAAACCAAAGTCAATTTCCAGTGTCATTTTTTTTTCTACACCTAGGTTTGAATTTTTTAAGTTTTTTTTCCATACTTAAAATCAGGAGGTTTCACACATAAAAAATTCCGATTTTCACCTTGGAAAATTGAGAGAATCTTGAAACCCCTATTCCTGCAGCACACCCGTTGGCTGGAGTGAGTAGATGTTGCCAGCAGTTAGATGGAGTCTGTTCTCTGTCTGGCTCTTGGTGGGGATACATGGTTTGTACCTCTGAGTTTTGTGTTTCCAAGGTCAGCTGTCAAGGCATATTTTACATCTGTATTTTAATTCACTGCTGTCTGCTCTAATAGAAGCTTTAGTTTATTAGCCAGAGTTTAGTACCAGAATCTAGGCCAGAGGAGAAAATGCCAATTGGGCCAGCATGTCCTATTTTCGTTGGTACTAATCTACAAACACATATTGAGAACCTATTACATGCCTGCTTTCTTCCACAAATATCCCGTTTCTACCACAGATAAACAAACCAATTAATGGTCCTGGGGAGTCAGGGAGGGATATCTAGAAGCATTTACAAAGAGATGTGACAGCCTCTAAAGTGACCCGAGCGATCCCACCTGCAAGCCATGAGGTTGCTGATTTTCTCTGTGGTGGTGCTTGCAGAAGTAAGGATCCGGGGTTGGCTGGGAATAAAATGTGATTCATGTTCAGGGCTATCCGGAGCATCCAGCCGATAGAGTCACCTGCTGTCAAAGCTTTCTGATATGTTTGTGTCTTTCCAAAAAAGCCATATGTTGAAATGCGAATCTCCAGTGTGGCGGTATTGAGAGGTGGGCCCTTTGTGAGGTGATTAGCGCATGATTAGTGCCCTTATAAAAGGGCTGGAGGAACCACTTCATCTCTTCCACGATGTGAGGAAGCAGCAGCGAGATGCCTTCTTTCAAGAAGACGGCAATCCCCATCAGACACTGAATCTCTTGGGTCTCAATCTTGGATTTCCTAACCTCTGAAACTGTGAGTGATACATTTTTTCAATGTATAAATTACTCAGTCTAAGATATTTTGTTTTAACAGCCCTAACATAGTAAGCCACCTTCTCTATGGAATTTTGTTCTCATCTGAATTTTCTTCCCATGTTCTTATTGTCTAGTAACACTCTGTTGAAAAAATTAATCAGTTCATGTACAAGGACTTTCTATAACATTTACATAAGTGAAATGTGAGTTGCATTATTTTGTTTAGTTGGTTTTCTCTCCCTGCTTTACTAAGATCCAGTCATTTCAATGGTGTATTTTAAGATATGTGGTGCCAAAAGTTCATAAACTTCCAGAAACTAACATCTTTGAATTCCCACTATTCAAACTGTGGTCTGAGGGCCAGGGGCATTCCATTTCCTGGGAGCCTGTCGTGATTGCAGAATTACAAGTCCAGACAAACTCAATCAAAATCTGTAGGACAACAAGATCCCCAGGTGACTTATTTGAGAAATCAGGCTTAGAGCAACAGTGCTCTAAAGCAAGTGTTAGATATCGAACTGTACATGGATCTCAGAAGAAACTGGGAGCACTAATACAGTGATTAAAAAAAAAAAACCTTTGGAAAAATCTTGAAAATGTGGTCTACAGGTGTCTTTAAGTTTGGAGGATCCCTTTGCAAAATAAATATTTAAATATTTCATGAACCCACCTGACAGTAGAAATATATTAGTGTTCATCTCTTTCTAAAACATTCAATGAGTAATACTTTTAAATGAGTGTGTACATGATTAATCAGATCATCTATATAATTTGGAAAATATTCATGTATTTATATGTGTAAGATAATTTTTTTTCAGTTCTATGCGCAATGCTTGCACACATACGGATTCTCACAGTCCTTGTAGCAACTTCACAACCCACAGACTGAGTGGGAAATACTGGCCTAGAAAAATAATGATTAATAAATTACCATTATAGCATACATTTTCCTGTGCAAAAAAATGTAGAGCAGTTGAAGAAGACAAAACATACAAAAACACACACACAAAGTTGTTTTTGTATGTTTTCTTTTAGATACAGTGTCTCCCTCTGTCTGCCAGGCTGGACCACGGTGGCGTGACCGTAGCGCGCTGCAGCCTTGAACTCCTGGTCTCATGAGATTCTCCAGCCCCAGCCTCCCAAGTAGCTGAGATTACAGGCGTGACCAAAAAATAATAAATGTGTGACCAAAAAAATTGATAAATGGTTCATGTCTAACTTCCAAATCTAATTAATAGCCTATACCAATGGCTCCTGAACTTGAGAGAGAATCACCTAAAAACTTGATAAAACTACAAAGGCTCAGGCCCTCACTGTTTTGCCAAACCCCTATTAATTCCAATAGTGAAGGCACCAGGTTCAAGAAGAGACCCAGAGCCAGCAAAGGAGACCTGGGGTTTTATTAAGGGTTCCATACAGGGGAGAGAGTCCAGTGGTGGTGGGCTGGACAGGAACCAACTTAATTATCAAAATGATCCAGTGGCAACTGGCTAGACAACATACCCACTTTCCTACAGTGCTGACTAACGGGGCAGTAGAACCACAACCGCCTGCAAACATCATGAATCAAATATTATATAGCGTTTTCACTTAACACCCTCCCACCAACAACCCCCTCCTGGCAACATTTATTTAACCCAAGAACTCAGGGCCTCAATCCCCTATATGCGCCGTATTACATGGGACAGGCTGGGGGCTCAAACATTTATCATAGATAAGGAATGAATCTCCGGGTTGGCCCCTCTTGGATTCGCTAGCTCAGAACACACATGCAGGTGCATCTGCCATACAGGGTCATTCTCAGGGTGTACTTAACGTTATTGCTGTCAGGTGCGTTTACCCCACACTCACCTCAGTGAGCCTGGGCCTTTGCCTTCTTAGCTGTCCAAATGGTTTTGACACACGTCCATGTTTAAGAATCACTGTTCAAGAGCTAGGTTTCTTGCCTGTAATCCCATCACTTGGGGAGGACAAGGCACATGGATTGCTTGAGGCCAGGAGTTTGAGATCAGCCTGGCCAACATGGCGAAACCCCATCTCTACTAAAAATACAAAAACATTAGCTGGGTGTGGTGGCACGTGCCTGGAATCCCAGCTACTCAGCAGGCTGAGGCAGAAGAATCTCTTGAACCTGGGAAGTTGCAGTGAGCCAAGATTGCACCACTGCACTCCAGCCTGGGTGTACAGAGTAAGATTCTGTCTCAAAAATAAAAGAGCTAGGTTTCTCAGCCTCAGCACTGTCAACATTTGGGGCTGAATAGTCCTTTGCTGTGGGTCCCTATCCTGGGCATTGTAGAATTCTTAGCAGCTTTCCTCGTCCCCACCCACCAGATGCCAGTAGCACCCTTCCCACATATGCAAACCAAAAACGCCTCCACACGTTGCCCAGTGTCCCTGGCAGGAGAGCAGGAGTGGGGGTATAGGGGTGTGGATGCTCACCCCTAATTGAGAAGCACTGGCTGAACAATACGGATTCTATGTTAGATTCCTAGGATGACATGGGCTTTGGTTGAGATCTGCACACCAGAACCACAGAGCTGGGTGGCTCTGCTCACCTACACCAAATTCCCTGGGTCCTGCCTGATAGTCGCTATCTACAATTACAGCTGTGTCTCTGACTATAAAAAGTTCTAGTCCATTCTGATCTTGACACATTGAGACTAACACGGCTAAATGACTCAAATATTACTTCATGGTTTGAGTTCAATTTTGAAGCAACATGCAAGGCTCAGCCAGACGTGTGTCTTAAGGCCAGAGTCACATTTGTCACACACAAACCAGACCACTAAATATCTATTTCAAAAAAGGAAAAAAGTCTCTTCTAAAGCCAACTTCCAGTCTATGTTTGAAAATTATATTCCGCAAAGATGAAAAACATACATTTTCATTTTGTTTCAAATTAGCACGGTAAACAGCTGGCTCTTTTCTTTCCAGTGGAGGCCTTAGCTCCATTTGTTAGCTCTGTTTCTGATATTTCACCTATTCTTTATTTACTTAACAGAGTTTGACAGGAAATTCTCAGAGAGATAATATATCTCCATTAATAGGGTGACTAGGGGAACATATTCTAAGGTTTCAAGTGGCCTGGAACAATAACTTACATCTTTGACATTTTTGTCAGCTACCATCCCATTAATAGCATCCAGTACCGCTTTCCCACAATCCATGGAGTCTTACAAGTGTTTTGTGGAAAAGCATACTTTTTCTATTTTTCAGAAGATGCAGGTTCATTACACTGTTATCATCAGATAATGGTGCAAATTAAAAAGGCTTGTGAGAAAGGCCACCTGATTTCCATAAACACAGTCTCCTGACATAAATCAGACTACTAGAACAAGTGAAAATGAATCAAGCTAGATTTCTGGGTGGATCTAGGGATTTAAGGGTCTGTAACCTCTTCCTCCTCAGGGTCACCAATTTGTGTTGACCTCAAAAGTGTATAAAGAGAAACTTCTTCCCTAAAAGAGAAACTTTTCCTCTGTTTTAGTGGGAGGGTGGCTATCGGTGAACAACAGAGTATTATAGGTTTTTACCAAGAGATAAAAGCATTTTCATGTTGACAAACATAAATGCACTTTCTTCTTTGTAAGACATCAGAAAAAAGTTAAAAAATAAATCAGAGTTTCGTCTGTTAGGAATTCCCCTGCCTGCTCAATAGCTTTTTACACCAACATTGCAAAATAAATCCCAGAATGAATTGAAGGGATGTCTTATATCAATGTTTTCACGGCCAAATTACGGAGATCCAGCCTTGCAAGGGAGAGTAAAAAATTTCCCCATCTATCAGATGCTTCTCCAATTACTCATGGCCCCAGTTCCGTCTAAGAAGTGTCTCTAATAATTGATAATGCAAGGGGCATGATATGAGCTAACAATGCAATTTATAGCAGAGAGATAAAACCCAGATAGAAGAACATTTACCTTATAATGCTATTAATATAAAACTAATTATGAGGGTTGGTTCTAATTAGAATGTTCACTTAGAATCAAGATAGAATGGCCAGAATAGTGAGTTTCCTGGTGTTGGAACTTCATTCTTTGACTTGAAAGGTTACATGCATTTTCCAAGTAGGATATTAAAATCTTTATTTTTAAGATGGTGCCATTTAAAAATCAATCTGAAGTTGATTCTCTCCTCCATATCTGTAAAATCATCTATCGAGAGAAAGTATATATTTTATATAATTTTACATTGTATATTCTATAGCACATGGTTACATATCTAATATGTACACATATTTAGGGGGTTGAATTTATCCCCACCAAAAAGATACCTGCAAGTCCTAACCTCCAATAGCTGTGAATGAGACCTTATTTGGAAATAGGGTCTTTAAAGATGTAATCAAGTTAAAGTGAAATCATACTGGATTAGGGTGGGCCCTGAATTTAATGATTGCTGTCCTTAAAAGGAGGTACAAAGCTATATGAAAATGATAGGCAACACTGGAGTGTGCAGCTACAAGCCAGAGAAAGCCAAGAGTTGTCAGCAACCACGAGAAGCTAGGAGAGAGGCATGGGACAGATTCTTCCTCAGAGTTTCCAGAAGAAATCGACCCCGCTGACATCTTGATTTCAGACGCCTAGCCTCCTGAACTGCAAGAGAATACATTTTGTTGTTTTAAGCCATGCAGTTTGCAGTAATTCGTTACAGCAACCCTGAGAAACTAATAAAACATACATAATTTTTTGGTTCTATTCTTATTACATATTTGTATTCAAAATAAACACATTTTTGGTTGAAAACTAAACTAAACTACATACTTAAATGTTTTATAAAATCTATTTGAGACTAAAAAGTAGACATTTCATTCAATCTTAGTGTACAAAAGATGGTCTCTTTAATTAAAAACCAAATAATATCATTTTCCTTTTGAAAGCTGTTGTTCTAAAAGTCTTCTGGAAACCTGGAACATGATCCCTACCAAAAAACTAATTAAAAAAAACCCATAAATCAAAAATCTAAAAGAGCTCTGATTGCCTAAAATAATTGTCACATAGGTGTCACAGCTCTGTCCTCTGAACTTACTTTTGCAACCTCATTCAATAATTGTTGACTCTTATTTAACAAATATTTCTAACAGGTTGTTTGCCCATTTCAGGTGATAAATACTGCAGGGGGCTGGAGGCATCCAAGGCATATATAATAAATGCAAAATTTTCTCTAATCAACCATTGAGGTAGAAAAGTTTGGAAGAAAAAGCTGAACAATTATAGATGTTTATAATCCTAATAAGGGTCATCAAGAAAATCTAATTTCATGTTCTGCATCTTCAGATACAGGACATCAGAGAAACTTGCAGGAAAGGGTCTATTGGAACTTTTTTTTTAAGTTTTAGGGTACATGTGCACAACGTGCAGGTTTGTTACATGTGTATACATGTGCCATGTTGGTGTGCTGCACCCACTAACTCGTCATTTAACATTAGGTATATCTCCTAATGCTATCCCTCCCCACTCCCCCCATCCCATGACAGGCCTTGGTGTGTGATGTTCCCCTTCCTGTGTCCATGAGTTCTCACTGTTCAATTCCCACCTATGAGTGAGAACATGCGGTGTTTGGTTTTTTGTCCTTGTGACAGTTTGCTGAGAATAATGGTTTCCAGCTTCATCTATGCCCCACAAAGGACATGAACTCATCCTTCTTTATGGCTGCATAGTATTCCATGGTGTATATGTGCCACATTTTCTTAATCCAGTCTATCATTGTTGGACATTTGGGTTGGTTCCAAGTCCTTGCTATTGTGAATAGTGCCGCAATAAACATATGTGTGCATGTGTCTTTATATCAGCATGATTTATAATCCTTTGGGTATATACTCAGTAATGGGATGGCTGGGTCAAATGGCATTTCTAGTTCTAGATCCTTGAGGAATCGCCAAACTGACTTCCACAATGGTTGAACTAGTTTACAGTCCCACCAACACTGTAAAAGTGTTCCTATTTCTCCACATCCTCTCCAGCACCTGTTGTTTCCTGACTTTTTAATGATGGCCATTCTAACTGGTGTGAGATGGTATCTCATTGTGGTTTTGATTTGCATTTCTCTGATGGCCAGTGATGATGAGCATTTTTTCATGTGTCTGTTGGCTGCATAAATGTCTTCTTTTGAGAAGTGTCTTTTCATATCCTTCACCCACTTGTTGATGGGGTTGTTTTTTTCTTGTGAATTTGTTTGAGTTCATTGTAGATTCTGGATATTAGCCCTTTGTCAGATGAGTAGATTGCAAACATTTCCTCCCATTCTGTAGGTGACCTGTTCACTCTGATGGTAGTTTCTTTTGCTGTGCAGAAGCTCTTTAGTTTAATGAGATCCCATTTGTCAATTTTGGCTTTTGTTGCCATTGCTTTTGGTGTTTTAGACATGAAGTCCTTGCCCATGCCTGTGTCCTGAATGGTATTGCCTAGGTTTTCTTCTAGGGTTTTTATGGTTTCAGGTCTAAAATTTAAGTCTTCAATCCATTTTGAATTAATTTTTGTATAAGGTGTAAGGAAGGGATCCAGTGTCAGCTTACTACATATGGCTAGCCAGTTTTCCCAGCACCATTTATTAAATAGTGCTCATTAAATAGGGAATCATTACCCCATTTCTTGTTTTTGTCAGGTTTGTCAAAGATCAGATAGTTGTAGGTGTGTGGTATTATTTCTGAGGGCTCTGTTCTGTTCCCTTGGTCTATATCTCTGTTTTGGTACCAGTACCATGCTGTTTTGGTTACTGTAGCCTTGTACTATAGTTTGAAGTCAGGTAGCATAATCCTCCAGCTTTGTTCTTTTTGCTTAGGATTGACTTGGCAATGAGGGCTCTTTTTTGGTTTCATATGAACTTTAAAGTAGTTTTTCCCAATTCTGGGAAGAAAGTCAATGGTAGCTTGATGGGGATGGCATTGAATCTATAAATTACCTTGGGCAGTGTGGCCATTTTCATGATATTGATTCTTCCTACCCATGAGCATGGAATGTTCTTCCATTCATTTGTATCCTCTTTTATTTCATTGAGCAGTGGTTTGTAGTTCTCCTTGAAGAGGTCCTTCATGTCCCTTGTAAGTTGGATTCCTAGGTATTTTATTCTCTTTGAAGCAATTGTGAATGGGAGTTCACTCATGATTTGGCTCTCTGTTTGTCTGTTATTGGTGTATAAGAATGCTTGTGATTTTTGCACGTTGATTTTGTATCCTGAGACTTTGCTGAAGTTGCTAATCAGCTTAAGGAGATTTTGGGCTGAGACTATGGGGTTTTCTAGATATACAATCATGTCATCTGCAAACAGAGACAATTTGACTTCCTCTTTTCCTAATTGAATACTCTTTATTTCCTTCTCCTGCCTGATTGCCCTGGCCAGAACTTCCAACACTATGTTGAAAAAGAGTGGTGAGAGAGGGCATCCCTGTCTTGTGCCAGTTTTCAAAGGGAATGCTTCCAGTTTTTGCCCATTCAGTATGATATTGGCTGTGGGTTTGTCATAAATAGCTCTTATTATTTTGAGATACGTCCCATCAATACCTAATTTATTGAGAGTTTTTAGCATGAAGGGTTGTGGAATTTTGTCAAAGGGCTTTCTGCATCTATTGAGATAATCATGTGGTTTTTGTCTTTGGTTCTGTTTATATGTTGGATTACATTTATTGATTTGCATATGTTGAACCAGCCTTGCATCCCAGGGATGAAGCCCACTTGATCATGGTGGATAAGCTTTTTGATGTGCTGCTAGATTCAGTTTGCCAGTATTTTATTGAGGATTTTTGCATCGATGTTCATCAGGGATATTGGTCTAAAATTCTCTTTTTTTGTTGTGTCTCTGTCAGGCTTTGGTATCAGGATGATGCTGGCCTCATAAAATGAGTTAGGGAGGATTCCCTCTTTTTCTATTGATTGGAATAGTTTCAGAAGGAATGGTACCGGCTCCTCTTTGTATCTCTGGTAGAATTCGGCTGTGAATCCGTCTGGTCCTGGACTTTTTTTGGTTGGTAAGCTATTAATTATTGCCTCAATTTCAGAGCCTGTTATTGGTCTATTCAGGGATTCAACTTCTTCCTGTTTAGTCTTGGGAGGGTGTATGTGTCCAGGAATTTATCCATTTCTTCTAGATTTTCTAATTTATTTGCATAGAGGTGTTTATAGTATTCTCTGATGGTAGTTTGTATTTCTGTGGGATTGGTGGTGATATCCCCTTTATCATTTTTGTTGTGTCTATTTGATTCTTGTCTTTTTCTTCTTTATTAGTCTTGCTAGCGGTCTATCAATTTTGTTGATCTTTTCAAAAAACCAGCTCCTGGATTCATTGATTTTTTTGAAGGGTTTTTTGTGTCTCTATTTCCTTCAGTTCTGCTCTGATCTTAGTTATTTCTTGCCTTCTGCTATATTTTGAATGTGTTTGCTCTTGCTTCTCTAGTTCTTTTAATTGTGGTATTAGGGTGTCAATTTTGGATCTTTCCTGCTTTCTCTTGTGGGCATTTAGTGCTATAAATTTCCCTCTACACACTGCTTTGAATGTGTCCCAGAAATTCTGGTACATTGTGTCTTTGTTCTCGTAAGTTTCAGAGAACATCTTTATTTCTGCCTTCATTTTGTTATGTACCCAGTAGTCATTCAGGAGCAGGTTGTTCAGTTTCCATGTAGTTGAGCAGTTTTGAGTTTCTCAATCCTGAGTTCTCGTTTGATTGCACTGTGGTCTGAGAGACAGTCTGTTATAATTTCTGTTCTTTTACATTTGCTGAGGAGTGCTTTACTTCCAACTATGTGGTCAATTTTGGAATAGGTGTGGTGCTGAAAAGAATGTATATTCTGTTGATTTGGGGTGGAGAGTTCTTTAGATGTCTATTAGGTCTGCTTGGTGCAGAGCTGAGTTCAATTCCTGGATATCCTTGTTAACTTTCTGTCTCATTGATCTGTCTAATGTTGACAGTGGGGTGTTAAAGTCTCCCATTATTATTGTGTGGGAGTCTAAGTCTCTTTGTAGGTCTCTAAGGACTTGCTTTATGAATCTGGCTGCTCCTGTATTGGGTACATATACATTTAGGATAGTTAGCTGTTCTTGTTGAATTGATCCCTTTACCATTATGTAATGGCCTTCTTTGTCTCTTTTGATCTTTGTTGATTTAAAGTCTGTTTTATCAGAGACTAGGATTGCAACCCCTGCCTTTTTTTGTTTTCCATTTGCTTGGTAGATCTTCCTCCATCCCTTTATTTTGAGCCTATGTGTGTCTCTGCACATGAGATGGGTTTCCTGCATACAGCACACTGATGGGTCTTGACTCTTTATCCAATTTGCCAGTCTGTGTCTTTTAATTGGAGCATTTAGCCCATTTACATTTAAGGTTAATATTGTTATGTGTGAATTTGATCCTGTCATTATGATGTTAGCTGGTTATTTTACTCGTTAGTTGATGCAGTTTCTTCCTAGCCTTGATGGTCTTTACAATTTGGAATGTTTTTGCAGTGGCTGGTACCAGTTGTTCCTTTCCATGTTTAGTGCTTCCTTAAGGAGCTCTTACAGGGCAGGCCTGGTGGTGACAAAATCTCTCAGCATTTGCTTGTCTGTAAAGGATTTTATTTCTCCTTCACTTATGAAGCTTAGTTTGGCTGGATATGAAATTCTGGGTTGAAAATTGTTTTCTTTAAGAATGTTGAATATTGGCCCCCACTCTCTTCTGGCTTGTAGAGTTTCTGTTGAGAGATCTGCTGTTAGTCTGATGGGCTTCCCTTTGTGGGTAACCCGACCTTTCTCTCTGGCTGCCCTTGACGTTTGTTCCTTCATTTCAACTTTGGTGAACCTGATAATTTTGTGTCTTGGAGTTGCTCTTCTCGAGGAGTATCTTTGTGGCATTCTCTGTATTTCCTGAATCTGAATGTTGGCCTGCCTTGCTAGATTGGGGAAGTTCTCCTGGATAATATCCTGCAGAGTGTTTTCCAACTTGGTTCCATTCTCCCAGTCACTTGCAGGTACACCAGTCAGACATAGATTTGGTCTTTTCACATAGTCCCATATTTCTTGGATGCTTTGTTTATTTCTTTTTATTCTTTTTTCTCTGAACTTCTGTTTTTGCTTCATTTCATTCATTTGATCCTCCATCACTGATACCCTTTCTTCCAGTTGATAGAATCAGCTACTGAGGCTTGTGCATTCATCAGGTAGTTCCTGTGCCATGGTTTTCAGCTGCATCAGGTCCTTTAAGGACTTCTCTGCATTGGTTATTCTAGTTAGCCATTCGTCTAATCTTTTTTCAAGGTTTTTAGCTTCTTTGTCCTGGGTTCGAACTTCCTCCTTTAGCTCAAAGTAGTTTGATCATCTGAAGCCTTTTTCTCTCAGCTCGTCAAAGTCATTCTCCATCCATCTTTGTTCCATTGCTGGTGAGGAGCTACGTTCCTTTGGAGGAGGAGAGGTGCTCTGATTTTCAGAATTTTCAGTTTTTCTTCTCTGTTTTTTTCCCCATCTTTGTGGTTTTATCTACCTTTGGTCTTTGATGATGGTGATGTACAGATGGGGTTTTGGTGTGGATGTCCTTTCTGTTTGTTAGTTTTCCTTCTAACAGTCAGGACCCTCAGCTTCAGGTCTGTTGGAGTTTGCTGGAGGTCCACTCCAGACCCTGTTTTCCTGGGTATCAGCAGCGGAGGCTGCAGAACAGCGGATATTGGTGAACGGCAAATTTTGCTGCCAGATGGTTCCTCTGGAAGTTTTGTCTCAGAGGAGTACCTGGCCGTGTGAGCTGTCAGTCTGCCCCTACTGGGGGGTGCCTCCCAGTTGGGCTACTTGGGGGTCAGGGACCTACTTGAGGAGGCAGTCTGTCAGTTCTCAGATCTCAAGCTGTGTGCTGGGAGAACCACTAGTCTCTTCAAAGCTGTCAGAGAGGGACATTTAAGTCTGCAGAGGTTTCTGCTGCCTTTTGTTTGGCTATGCCCTGCCCCCAGAGGTGGAGTCTACAGAGGCAGGCAGGCCTCCTTGAGTTGTATTGGGCTCCACCCAGTTTGAGCTTCCCAGCTGCTTTGTTTACCTGCTCAAGGCTCGGCAGTGGTGGGCACCCCTCCCCAGCGTTGCTGCTGCCTTGCAGTTTGATCTCAGACTGCTGTGCTAGCAAGGAGCGAGGATCCGTGGGTGTAGGACCCTCTGAGCCAGGCACGGGATACAATCTCCTGGTGTGCCGTTTGCTAAGACTATTGGAAAAGTGCAGTATTATGGTGGGAGTGACCCGATTTCCCAGGTGCCATCTGTTACCCCTTTCTTTGGCTAGGAAAGGGAATTCCCTGACCCCTTGCACTTCCTGGGTGAGGCGATGCCTCGCCCTGCTTCAGCTCACGCTCGGTGCGCTGCAGCCACTGTCCTGCACCCACTGTCCAACAATCCCCAGTGAGATGAACCCAGCACCTCAGTTGGAAATCCAGAAATCATTCGTCTTCTTCGTTGCTCATGTTGGGAGCTGTAGACTGGAGCTGTTCCTATTCGGCCATCTTGGTTCCACCTCTCTCTATTGGAACTCTTAAATATAAACATTTTAAAATTGCTTCTTAAGAAAAAAAAAAAGCCTTCAATCATAGTGGACATTTTACTTCTGTGTAGCACACATTATCCTTCAGTCCTGATTACAAGTGTTACTTTAGCTGCCAAAAAGTAATATTTAATTTTGGAAACAATTTTTTAATTAATTTGTTCTTATTTAGAAAATTCTTATGAATGTAAACGGGCTTGTCTGTGATCTGTGTTGATATTTAAGGTGCTTACATAACCATATGGAAAATGAGATGAAAATTCCTGTTTACGTTTCTCGAACGTTTTACATATTTTTTAAAGTTCAAATTTTTTAATGTTAAGAGTGTTCTTGTTTATAACACACATAAATATGTTTCTCAGAAAAGTAATTTTAATAAATGTTTGCTTGAATTAAAAGGCAATCCTTTGAATGCAGCTTCTTAGTACAGTACGGGGAGCTTGGGAACTATATGAGGGAAAGCAAGCCATTAAGCCATCTTCCTTGAGACTAACTAGTAGCTAGTCACCAGTTCATGGATCGGAGATTTGGTTATCTTTGCAGACCTGTAGACTAACATGTGAAATCTTAAGTATTTTTTTTTTCCTCTAGAAGCTCAGCCACCACCTCAAGAATTTTATACTAGTGGCCTTGCAAACAAATTTAGTTGACATATGGTTTTTTCAGCCATATCCAACACTTTAAAATATGTTTACATTTGAATGCCTTTAAGCAAGGTGGGCATTACTAATTCTCCTCAGTCCCCACTGTTCTCTGTTTTATGCAGGCCTTTTTGTCCATTTACATTTTCTGTCTGATCCCCTAAAACATCTGAATTTTCCTCTGGCTACAACGTAGCCTCTAATTTACAGTTAGTGACGAAAGTTGCCAGTTGTATCTGCAATGGCAGTATTTGATCTTGCTACTTGGAGTTTCGAATGATGATGAAAATTCACCCGTGTGGATTAATTTTCCTTGAGTGAAAGGATCACCAGAAAAGCCCCAGGCTATCCCAGCAGACCTCCACATGCCTTACAAAACAGGCTAAGAAAGGACACACACAATGAGCATTTCTCGGATTCCTCTCTGTTCCTTCCAGTGTTTGATACCATATCATTGAAGCAATTAAATTTGCTGAGTGTAAACTGATTCAGACCATGCCAGTAGCACTCCTGAGCCAGTAATGCAGGGACAGTTATTTGGTTTATGACGTCTGGCCCAGTGTGGGATGTAACCTGGTGCAGTCATCTTGAGAATATTGCAGGAGAAAGTAGAGCGTAGGATTTAACATTGAAAATTAGAAGTTGATCCTACTTCTTAGACAAAATTGAGATTGACAAAATTGAGGTTTATCTACATAAACCCTTAAACAAAGATGTGGTTCTGAATCAAAATTAGGGAACTGGGGGAAAAAAAATGAAGTTGAGGATTTTGTCCCATTTAATTTCTTAAAGGAAACTCTTCAAAAGGAAAAGAACATAAGAAAGAAAGATAGACAGGATCAGCTCTCTTCCTGTGCTCTTTTGGGCTAGTTGCTGGCTAGCACCATTTTGGCCCCACATTTGCTTGAAAGGGTAGTTTCTGTGTGTTCTATAACTTCTGAGATCCTTTACAACTTAACTGTGGTTCAAAGGCCTCGAAGCACTGAATTTTCTATGGGCTGGTAAACCAAGCATTTCTTGACAAGTCCTTTCAGAATTAGAAGTAGGTTCTCTATAAAAGGCTGCCTTCAGATCATTTCTTCATTATTAGGTTTGACTTGTTCTGCGTGAAAAGTTGGCTAGTTAAATTAGATCTCAGATTAGTTGAAACAGATCCCCTTGCAATGTGTTTGCATCAAGAATCTTTTCTGTGGCAGCTCTCCCAGTGGTTTGTTGGAATAATCGCACAATGACTTTGGGTGCATTTCAAAAACAAGAAGTGACCACTAAGGGCTTCAGGCTTTTGACTAAAGGTTACATATTTCAGCTATGTGATAGCCAGAATATAGTCTCAAAAATACTTCATTTAATAAGTGAGTTCATCAACGTCACAGGATACAAGGTCAGCATAAAAAAACCAAAAACAATTCTATATACTAACATTGAACATGTAGAAACTAACATTAAAACTATAATATATAACACTGCTCTAAAGAAGGCTAAATACTTAGGTATGCACTTAACAAAACATCTACAGTATTTGTATGCTTAAAATTACAAATGCTGAAGAATGAAATCAAAGATAACCTAAATAAGTGGAGAGACATACAGTGTTCATGGACTGGAAGACTTGACATATTAATGATACATTTCTCCCCAAACTGATCTATATGTTTAACACAATTCATATCCAAATACCGGCAAGATTTTTCATAGACATAGATAAGCTTATTCTAAAATGTATATGGCAAGGCACACATCCTAAAATATCTGAAACAATCCTGGCACAGAAGAATAAAGTGGAAGGAATTACTTACCTGATCTGAAGGCTTATTATAGAGCTACAGTAATCAAGACAGTACAATGAATTAATTAGTAAATTAGTATCTATTAGAAAGTACAATGAGTATTAATGAAGGGATAGGCACGTAGAGCAGTGGAACAGAAGACAGAAACAGACTCACACAAATATGCCCATGTGACTTCAGACAAAGGTGCCAAACCAATTCAGTAGAAAAAGGATATCCTTTTCAATGAACATTGCTGGAGTAATTAGGCATTCTCAGGCAGAACAAAGTGTATCTAAACCTCTCACCTTATACAAAAATTAGCTGAAAATGGATCATATTCTTAATTGTAAAACACAAAACTGTAAAACTTCTTTCGAAAAACATGTAGGAGAAAAATCTCTAGGATCTAAAGGCTAAGCTAAGCATTCTTAAACTTGACAACAGAAACATAATCCATAAAACGAAAACTTACTACATAATCCTCCAAAATTAAAAACTGTTGTTCTTAGAAAGCCCCTGTGCAAAAAAATGAAAGACAAGCTACAGACCCAGAGAAAATATTTGCAAACTGTATATCCAGCAAAAGACAGTTATCGAATACAAGTTAAAAAAAACTTTCACAACTCAGCAGTAAATAAATGAGCAAAAAAATTGGAAAATGGGTAAAAGATATAAGCAGATGTTTTACAGAAGAGGATACACAAAGGCAGATCAACACATAAACATATATTTGACATGGTTAACCAACAAGGAAATGCAAATTAAAACCACAATGATGTATTACTACAGACTTATCAGAATGGCTTTAAAAAAAATACAATATAAATGCTGGTGAGGATGTGGAGAAGCTGTACCACTTATACATTGCTTTGCTGATGAGAATGTAAAATGGTATAGCCACTATGGAAAATAGTACTGAAGTTTCTAAAAACACTAAACATGCAACTACCATATGACCCAGCAATTGCACTCCGGGGCCTTATCCCACAGAAATGAAATTTATGCTCGTACAAAAACCTGTGTGTAAATGTTCACAGCAGCTCTATTTGTAACAGCCCCAAACTGGAATTGGCTCAGATTTCCTTCAACAGGTGAATAGTTAAACCAACAGTGATACATACTATGTGGTACCTACATAGCATGGAATACTACTCAGCAATTAGAAGGGAGAAATGATTGTGATAATGTGTAAGAACTTGGCTGGATCTCCAAGGAATAATGCTAAGTGAAAAAGCCGTCCCCCAAATGTTACATATAATATGATTCCATTTATATAGCATTTTTGAAATAAGAGTTTAAAAGGTGGGGTGTGGACATTTCCAGGAGCGAGGTATGGGAGTGGGTAGAGGGTAGGTGTGGCTAAGAAAAAGCAACAGGAGAGATCTTGTGGTGGTGGATGGTAGTGGAACTGTTGAACATTTTCACTGTGGTAGTGGATGCAGAAACCTACACGGCTGATAACATTATACTTAATACACAACACTCATACACAAACAAATACAGGTATAACTGGGGAAATCAGAATCAGATCAGTGGATCATATCAATATCCGTATCTTAATTGTGATACTATACTATAGTTTTACAAAATACTACCATTGAGGAAGGCTGGGTAAAGTGTACAAGGGATCTTTCTGCAATATTTCCTGCAACCACAAGTGAATCTACAATGACCTCAAAAGAAATTTCACTGGGGAAGAAAAAGATAATTTGAAACCAAGATTTAACAAGGTCCACATAAATGCAAATTTAGGAACTGGAAAAGTAGGTAATTAATTAAAAGATCTTTGATAAAAGTGAGGCCAATATGACATATCGTCTTGTAGGTCATTATGACAATTTTATAACTGAGGGAAGATTTAACTGGCATCTGGTTTAAAACTCTGGCCTCAAAGTGATGTCCTACAGGAATATTTAAAACTTGTCATCTCTCTCCTAGTTTTTTGCTTGTAATGATGTGATTCAGATCTCTGCCTGGTCAAACCAAAAATGCAAACACGAACCAATAGGTCAACCTACAAGAACATAAACCACCTACTTTCATTTGGATATTCAGGCACAAATGGATAAAAATGACATTTCTCTATGTTGTTCCTCTTCTAAGGACTATGCAAAAGATTTGATGTTGGGATTTCTGACTATAACTTCGTGCTGCAGTCTCTCTGAATCTGGTCATTTAGGGAGAAGGCTCCATTCTTCCCTGGTGAAATTGATCTTGACACTCTTTCTTTTAGTAGGTATTAATAGACACCTACAGCCATGTGCCCAGCACTGAGCTGGGTTGACATCAACCTCCCCTTTCCAACCTCTGCAAAAGGCCATATCCCCAGAACCCACAAGGGAGCTAGCCATTCAAGTGTTCTGTGTTGCTTTAAGGATAGATGCCTAAATAAAGACATTTTTTAAGTCCCAAAGAAAGCCTTCTGCTCATCCATATTGAGCATTAAACTATGAAGTGTGGCTGGTTGGACATCACAAGTATGTTGAACAATAGCAATCCTGATAATAATAGCAGCTCACATTTATTTAGTCCTCAACTTGTGCCAGCGACTGTACTAAGCAGGACAGTCATCTCATCTGTTTCCACCCTTAGGGAACCGTTTTGATTCTCATTTGACAGATGAAGAGGCTAAGACTTGTAACAACTAAGTATCTGGTACACAACCACACAGGTAGGAAAGAGCATGGCTGAAATGAAAACCAGCAATCTGACCCCAGAGCCCAAGCTTTTGACCACCATAATACGCTGTCTGCAGGTTTTCTAAAGGAGCTTCCCAACCGTCTGTTTTTCTGAGGATGTGTTTTGCTTTGGGGTGGGTTCTAACTGACAGTGTCATTTCAATAAACCGTAAATGATGTTGAGGGCTCTCACATATCAACACAGGTGCAACTGTACCTCCTCTTTCAATACTCCACTAAGGATTAGTTTGAAATCTCGCTGCTGTGTTGTTTTGTCATAGGCTTCACTGCTCTTGGCATGGTTTGGATTCTTTCTTAGAAAACCCACCTACCAGACAGTAGAATTTATACAGGCTGGACAAAGCCTCAGGGAAAAAACTATTTTCTTGCATTCATTGATTCCAATCCAACAATTCAATTCAACGAATATGAATTGAGTTATACTCTCTGTAAAGTACAAAATACTGGGAATATTAGGATCAACTGGAGTTTACATTATAGAGGGGAGAAAAGACAAACAATGAACAAGCAAATACATATGAAGAGGTTAGTTGGGAGATCTAGGGTTGAAAGATGGCCACGTGGATGCTATTTTATATATGGTGGCCAGGGAAGTTTTCTCTGGTAAAGTCACTTTTGGGCTCAGACCTAAAGGAAGTGAGAGAAAGAATCGTGAAAAATCCTGGGAGAAAAAGATTTCAGGGAGTAGAAAGAGCCAAGGCAAAGGCCATCCAAGTGGGATTGTGCTTGATGGGTTAGAGGAACTGCAAGGAGGCATGTGTAGGTTGCACTGACTTAGCAAAGAGAAAAGAAATAGAGGAACTATTAGAAGTGGGGGCATATAATGCAGGGGGGGTCTATGGGTTACTGTAAGAAAGAGTGATTCAGCCGCTGGTGGGTATCAAGTGGAAGAAGAATGCGGATCCAACTTATCTTTTGAAAGAATCACTGGTTGTTGAATTACACATATGCTGTAGGAGAGAAAGGCTGAATCCAGAAGTGCATTTAGGAAGTTATTGCAATAGCTCTGGCAAGCAGTAATGGTGGCTGTGGAGCTTGGAAGATGGAGATCAGGCTCTCATTATATTTTGAAATGATTTGACCAGATTTGCCAGTGGAGATCTAATGTAGTATGTGAGAGACAGAAAGATGTTAAGGATAATTCAAGGACTTGGGATCTAAACAATGCTGAAGATTTAATTAATACATTCAACAAATTTTTTTAAACTTACTTGAGTTATAGAAAGTGATCCCAGCTAGGCGCAGTGGCTCACGCCTGTAATCCTAGCAATTTGGGAGGCCCAGGCAGGTGGATTGCCTGAGCTCAGGAGTTCGAGACCAGCCTGGGCAACATGGTGAAACCCCATCTCTACTAAAATACAAAAAAAAAAAAAAAATTAGCTGGGCACGGTGGCATCCGTCTGTAGTCCCAGCTACTCAGGAGGCTGAGGAGGAGAATTGCTTGAACCCGGGAGGCAGCGATTGCAGTGAGTTGAGATCGCGCCATTGCACTCCAGCCTGGGTGACAGAGCGATACTCCATCTCTTTAAAAAAAGAAAAAAAAAATTGATGTCTAAGCTGAGTCCTGGAGAAAAAACAGCAGTTAATCATCCAATTGATGAGGCAGAAAGAGTGTTCCAGCCTTGTCTAAGCATGCATGTAATCCCCAGAATGAAAAGCCATGGCCAGACAAGGCGGGGAAAGCTACTCAGTATGCCTGACGTGTGGTCAACAAAGTTTGCCATGTCACTCAATTTTCATTACTGCAAGAAGCCATGTGCTAGTGTCAGGCCTACTGTCTCCCTACTCAATACCCAAATTAACCTGTACATATGTTTCCAATACTGCCTTGGTTAACTAATATTGATTGAGAACCTGCTTGTGCCAAGACAAAGGTACTATCCTCAAAGAGTTTATGTTCAAGTAACAGGTGTTCCTTGATTGTGGCAGCTTGAAAATTCAGTGGTTGGTTCATCCACCCAACAAATTTTACTGAGTGGCTACCCTCTTCTAGGCACATTACTCAGCCTTGAAGATAAAGTGATGAACCAAACAAAAATTCCAGAATGGATGGGGGAGAGAGACAGTAGGAAAAATAAGCAAAATACAGAATGTGTTGAGTAATGGTAAATGCTAAGGAGAAGAAGAAACTAAGGAAGGGGGATAGGAATAGGGTCGGAATTATAATTTTAGATAAATTACACAGACATTCAGGGTATCATTTACTAGTACTCTATTTTAAAAATCATAAATGTGGTTCAAATGTGGAGGGTCTTCCTCACTTGAAGTTAAACCATTCCCCTTAAGAGAAGGTTAACAGTGAATGTTAATTCTCAGCTCTCCAGATCTCTGCCTTAAATAGGAACAGTCTTTTTATATTAAAACATGAGGACAGTAGCCTTTGGAAAAGATGTGCGATCTAATTAAAATGGAGAGATTAGCTGCTGTCGGAATATTTCCAAAGCCTAGAAAGGTAATTTAGTGAAATGTATACAGTTTTATCTGGCTTTAATTTTTAATGAGTTAATTTATGATGTGTCCCTATTTTTCTCATTTACCTGAACTGGCCAAACTGTGAAGCTGTTTACAAACAGACAGTGTTCCAAGACCAGGGTGGGGATCACGGTCTTGAGATAAAGGGCCCAATAATTGATACAAGACAGAAATTCCATGCCTGCCTATCCAATACTACCTTTCAGCTTGGGTAGAAATAAGTTCCCTGTCTGAGATTCTGCAGGCAGAAATATCTGAAAAAATCTTAGCTGTGCCAAAAAAATCTACTCCAGGGTGAGTTAAACACTCACTGTAGTCTGACAGATTCTGACCCATGAGCATGAGGGGTGCCTTGATACCCATAGCAGCTGTTACACATTTTTAAATAAAAGATGTTTTCTTTATACCATGCTGAAACACTTCTGCTATGGAGTATGCCACAACATTTTTAAAATGTTAATGAACAAATTCCCCCTCCTTCCAGGCATAGGACAGGATCACGCTTTCTCCTTGCCTTTCAAGGTAGGCATGGCCAGATGTTTTGCCTTGACCAATGGAATGTAGATGGAGATTTTAGGTGTCATTGCCACAGTGAAGCTTTAGAAGCCTGTGCCTAAGTCACAGTTCCCTTGTTCCCAAATTGGCCATCACGGAATCCTGGGGCAAGATGCATCAGCCTCACTCCCTGGGTGACTGGAAGGGGCCAAGACCCTGTTGAGCTGCGCTGAACATGTAGCATGAGTGACATTCAAAGCCTCATTGCATTAAGCCACTGATATCTGGAGGCGTCTTGGTTACCGCGACTGGCCCTAGCATATTCTGCCTGGATCTGAGCCAAAATAAGGAATATAAAGAAATAAATGAGAAACCAGTACCTACAGAGGAATCCTTTGGATTAAGTGATTTGAAAAGGTTGACATGTAAAGGGTGCTAAATTACTCCATGGAGATGTGTTTGAAGCAATGAATGGTTAAACTGGCCTGTGTTTGTGTCTCTGCCTTTCTGCTTTTCACACAGGCTTTGGGCAGGGCACTTATTGTTTCTGAGTCTCAATTTCCTCTTTTGTGAAGTGATGGCATTTGTAATATGTTATAGCTCCAAACATAAGGGCCTGGAAGTTACTGGGAACTCAGAATATGTTATTTCCCTTCCTCGTGTTGTTTCCTTTGTTTTCGTAGCTAAGCAGTTCAACTTGGTTATAAGAACAGAAAGCCTAATAAGCTCTTAAGCTTCAAAAGGCAGTTAGACTGCATCCCAAGGTGAGCAAATTTAAAAGAGGGAAGAAAGTGAAACAAAATCCCAGGAACTGGTTTATTTATCGTGAGCAATTACGTCTTCAATATATTAGAAGATAGGTTTTCAGCTTAGAAGGTAAATAAAAGGCTAAATAATGTTGTCAAAGCTTGATACAAGTTCAAGATCATGATGCTTGTACTAATAGTTTGTGGAAAAGAGCACTGGGTTTTGTTTTTGTTTTTGAGACGGAGTCTCGCTCTGTCACCCAGGCTGGAATGCAATGGAGCGATCTTGGCTCACAACAACCTCCACCTCCTGGGTTCAAGCGATTCTCCTGCCTTAGCCTCCCAAGTAACTGAGAGTACAGGCACACGCCACCAAGACTGGCTAATTTTTGTATTTTGAGTAGAGATGAGGTTTCACCATCTTGGCCAGCCTGGTCTCAAACTCCTGATCTCAAGAGATCCAGATCCGCCCTCCTCGGCCTCCCAAAGTGCTGAGATTATAGGTGTGTGCCACCGTGCCTGGCCAGAGCATTGCTTTGATGAAACAGTTGACCTGAATGGAAGTGGGAGAGCATATTAGAATCATCAGAGAGGCTTTTTCAATGCTTCCTCCTACCACCCTTCCACCAAATCTGACTTGCCCCTCAGAGAGCTTGTATTAATCAGCATAGGTGGTGCTGTAGTAAAACAAAACAGCAACAACAAGCAGAGAACAAAAACCTCATCAGTGGATTTCATCTCAGTGGCTTAGAAGGTGTACGGTTTCCTCACGTGACCTGCCCATCATGGCTTGGCTGCATCTCTGTTCCCCAGCACCTTCACTTTAGGACCTGAGCTAAGGGATTTGTCTCTATCTGAAACACCACCCATCCCATGAGAGAAGGAAAGGGTGACATGGTAAACGTCACAGAGACTATTACGCTTCTAGCCAGAGGGGACACCTCACCTGTAGTCTCATTGCACTGGCCAGAGAAGATTACACAGCCACGCCTGATGCCAGTGGGGAGAAGGAAGGATAACCTTGTCCAGAGAGAGGTGGCAAGTATCTGTGAACGGTAATCAAGGTAATCACCCCAGAGGGTGCAGCCTTCCCCATCATGCTTCTGCAGTGAGTGCCTCCATCATGGATGGGGGTATGGAGGCTGAGGGTAGGGGTGTCATAGGCATTGGCTATGCCAGAGCAGAAACGAAGGTGAAAAACAGCTTGAGTCTATGCCCTGCCTTCTAGCTATAACTCTTTGCTAAATGATGAAAACACAGTCAAAATAATAAAAGTGGATGTTTTTGCCAAGTCACGCTTAGAACTTAGTTTTCCTCCCCAGCCATCCAAGACTTTCTTCTCTTTTAATACCACACTCTTTTTGTAAATCAACAAATAAAAATACCATACTTTTGACAGGTAGTTGATAGAACTCACTTGGTTAGGAATCCCCAAGAATGATTTATGTCAGACTAAAGAAAGGGCATGCTATTGTTTTGTCTGTTTGACATGAATCCACAAGTTAACTCCTTGCAAAGAGCTTTCAGTTGGGCAGGAAAACTAGACGAAGTGATTGTACTAAGTTATTAGGGTACAATAATCCATGTGATGACCTCACTTTTCCTCACCTTTGCATAGATGTGTGAATATACTTAAGTTATAGCCTGAAATCTCCCCAGTTTATCATATTCACTCTCTGCCTGAATGCTATTTTTGTCTTGATTACTTTAAACCAATGCCGTGGATTGAGGTCAAATATTGGAAGCCAAGTCACAATGTAGGTTGAAGGGATTTCTCCTTGTAGTTTTAACCCTAATGAGAAGGAAATGACCTTATCCATGCTTTTAAAGCTATGTAGGCAGAAATCCAACAAAAGAAGAGTATTTTTTTGAATAGCATTACCAATGCCTTTATATCACTAAATGAAGTTATTAAGCTGAAAATCATTAAATATTGATTGATTCACTTATTGGTTGCATTTCTTTTGTCATATTTTACTTTGCAAAAGATCTGTAAGCAAAATGTGCCATTTCCCCCAGCTAAAGTGTCTTGGTAGAAGCACAGGTCAGCAAGATGCTCTTTAGTGCATCGCAGAGCTTCCCAGCACCCATTAACACAATTTGGCTGAAGCAACTTCATTATGTGCCCCCAACAACATTTTGGCTCTAGGTCTCTCTTCATCATGAACCATGTGATTCAGCTTCTAATTATTGCTAATTCAGTTAATGGGTTGAAATACTGCTTTTCCCTCTGTCAAGGTGCTTTATGCTATGAACATTTAAATCTTCCTGTCGTCTCTGGGTTGGACAATCATCATCCGCTTTGCAGTTCACAACTGAAAGATAAACAATCCTCAAACATGACTGCCAAGAGCATCTGAGAAGTCTTGTTTTGTCCCAGTTTACAAAATAGTTCTTCTTGAACATCTGATGTAATACAGTGGAATGTCATGTCTCTAAAAACATTGTTGCTAGCAGTGAGTGTGCTTAACTTATTTTTTATATCACTGCAAAGCCATCATCACAGCTAACAAAATTAACAATGATTCCTTTGCATCATCTAATATGCAGTCCATGTTCAAGTTTTTTTTCTCGTCTCAAATGTCTCCCTGCACTTCGTTTGTAGGAATCGGAATCCAAACAGAGTCCATTGCATTTGGTGAATTTCCCACATTCTGGATGTGGCTGATGGTTTCCTCATGGTATCATTTCATTCGTTCCTCTATCTTTCTAATTTCCTGTAGGCAGATCATAAAATCTAGAGACTTTATTAAATTCTGGTAAAATTTTATTTTTGGCAGGAATCCTTCAGAGGTGGGGATTATGTATTTCTTCTTGCATTACCTCAGGATGCGCATGATTTCTGTTCGTTCCTCTTTTATTGATGCTAAGATTGATCAGTATTGTTGATCAAAAGGGATAGAATTTGGGTTGCTACATCAATTCTCCATAGTCTGTGGCTCAACTTAATGGGAAGGGTTTTGATTATCCGGAGGAAGCTCAGGTTACAGTTGCTGATCAATAGCCTGTACACCTCCTGACTACATGTAAGAAGCATAGACGCCTCTCTTTTCCATCAGAATCATTTGAGTGAATGAGCCCAGCTTCAGTGATGAAAATTTGTATTCCACAGTCGACTCTGAAGGCCTGCGAGAGGAAGGTGAGAACATTAGTACACAAGCTGTCAGGTATCACAAGTGTTATAAAGTCATCATTAGACTGGAATTAACCTCTAAAAGCAAATTAAAATCTGGGGAAAGAACATGCAAGGTCAGAATGAAATCGTATATGTTGAAGACCTCATGATACATGCAAGGTTGCAGACCTCTGGGATTTTACCTATTGATATGAGAAAATTGACGCTTGATGTTTTGCCCAAGTTACATGTTCTCTCTGGGTAAAGATCCTAAAAACAACAATTGGATTTTAAAAAGTAAACAATACAGCAGCATGATTTGAATAGACGTCACTGGTAAAATGCAGGGGCCTTCAAATACAATACCAACATTCTCTGAAGGTGAAGTTGAAGTCATCTGGGGTTCCCACCCAGCTCAGTGTCATGGAGTGAAATTTGAAGAAATACAGTTCAACTACCAAAAGAAATGTAGAAGAAATTCCATTTAAAAAGGTCTAAATATATAACCTATGCCAAACTTTCTCAACATTGGCATTATTGATACTTTGTTCAGATAATTTTTTGCTCTAAGAGTCATACTGTGCACTGTAGGCTGTTTAATAGCATCCCTCGCCTCTACTCACCAATGCAAGTAGTAATCTAGCTGTGAAAAACAAAAATGTCTCCACTTTGCCAAACGTGGGGTGGGGGGCAGGGGTGGGGGAATCACTCCAGGTAAAGAACCACTGATCTGTAGTAACACTTATCAAAATTCTTCCCCAACTTGCCAGAAGCTATATCTTTTATTTTGGGTACCAGAAGATACCCTAGTAAAGTCATGAGGCTTGAACATGTGCCATTTGGCTGCCCACGGCAGTGCTTCAAAGAGCTGACTACTCTGAAGTCTGGTTACCTGGCAGCAAATTCCAGATCTACCACTGAAATGCTGGGGAGTTTACATGTTCTCTATTGTAAAATGGAACTACCTCAAACGCGTGTTATCTATCCACGAAACACATGCATCAGAGTCACCTGTGCAGCATTCTAGACATGTACAGCCCTGGGTCCTATTCCAGACTCCCTGGTTAGGGCTTAGGAGTCATCGTTTTTAACCTAAGTTCCACGGTCAGGAGTTGTGTTCTCAGAACAGTATGCTCAGCTTTCATGTGTGTGAGTGTGTGTGTGCTTTGGCCTTGTTTATAGCAAAGTAGATATAACAAAATTTATCATCTTAACCATTTTAAGTGTGTAGTTTGGCAGCATTAAGTATACTCACAATGTTGTGCAGTCATCATCACTATCCATCCTGAACTTTTTCCTCTTTCCCAACTGAAAGTGCACCCATTAAACTCTTAAATCTCTATCCCCCAACCCTGACTCCCTGACAACCACTGTTCTACTTTCTGTCTCTATGAACTTAACTACCCTAAGTACCTTATGTAAGTAGAATCATACAATATTTGCTGTTTTGTGACTGGCTTATTACACTTAGCAAAATATCTTCAAGTTTCATTCGTGTGTCAGAATTTCCTTCCTTTTGAAGGCTGAATATCATGTCATTGTCTTTGTATACCATATTTTATTTATCCGTTTATCGATGCACATTTGGATTGCTTCTACGTTTTGGCTATTGTGAGTAATACTGCTGTGCGTATGATTGTACAAATACCTGTTCAAGGCTGGGTGCAGTGGATCACGCCTGTAATCCCAGCACTTTGGGAGGCCTAGTGGGGCAGATCATTTGAAGTCATGAGTTCGAGACTAGCCTGGCCAACATGGTGAAACCCCGTCTCTACTAAAAAATAAATAAAAAAAAAATAGCCGACGTGGTGGTGGCTGCCTGTAGTCCCAACTACTCAGGAGGCTGAGGCAGGAGAATTACTTGAACCTGAGAGACAGAAGTTGCAGTGAGCCGAGATTGCACCACGGCACTCCAGCCTGGGAGACTGTGCAAGATGCTGTCTCAAAAAAAAAAAAAAAAAAAAAACACGTGTTCAAATACCTGCTTTCACTTCTTTTGGTTGTGTATATGGAAGTGGAATTGTTAGATCATACAGTAATTCGATATTTAATTTTGTGAGGAATTGCCATGCCATTTGCCACAGCAGCTGCACCATTTCACATTCCCACCAGCAATGCACAAGGGGTCTAATTTCTCCACATCCTTGCCTACACTTGTTATTTTGCGGAATTCTTTTGTTTGTTTGTATCAATAGCTTTCCTAATGGGTGTAAAAAGAGGTATCTCGTAGTTTTGATTTGCATTTCCCTAAGGATTGGTGACTTTGAGCATCTTTTCATATGCTATTTAGCCATTTGTGTATCTTCTTTGCTGAAATGTCTATCCAAGTCTTTTTTCATATGTTTTGAGTCATGTTCTACATCATGGTGAGAAACACAAGATTTGGAGCATCAAAGCCCTGGTCTCTAATCTCAATCCAATAATTTTCTTATCTGTGGCATCTTGGGCAAGTTTTTGACCTCTCTGAGCCACCATTTTCTCAACCAAAATGACAAGAGTAGAGCAAGCTTGAAGGTGGGTTGTTTTTGAGATAGAGTATTGCTCTGTCACCCAGGCTGGAGTGCGGTGGCACTGTCTCAGCTCACTGCAACCCCCACCTCCCGAGTTCAAGCAATTCTCCTGCCTAGGTCTCCCAAGTAGCTGGGATTACAGGTGCCTACCACCACACATGGCTTATTTTTACATTTTTAGTAGAGATGGAGTTTCACTATGTTGGCCAGGGTGGTCTCAGACTCCTGATCTCAGGTGCTCCACCTACCTTGGCCCCCCAAAGTGCTGGGATTACAGGCATGAGCCACTGCACCTGGCCTTGAAGTGGGTTTTGAGAAGAAAATGAAAGAATGCCCTATATATAACATACCTTGGATCTGTTGTTATTATTTCCCACGTGGAGAAATTAGGAGATTTATTGACTGTGATATTCATACATCAGAAGGAAAGCAGGAAATACTTTCAATAGCAAAATAATGAAATGATGTAAGGATATACCTACAAGCTTTCAAAGCTAATGAAAAAAGTAGCATGAGAGACCATCTCAGTGCTCTCCTTGAAATAAAAGTGTTTGCTCAGCTGAGCACAGTGGCTCACACCTGTAATCCCAGCAATTTGGGAGACTAATGAGGAAGATCCCTTGGGCCCAGGAGTTCAAGGTCAGCCTGGGCAATATAGAGAGACCCTATCGCTACAAAAAATAAAAAAATTACATGTGTGGTGTGATGGTGCACTCCTGTAGTCCCAGCTACTTGGGAGACTGATGTGGGAGGATTATTTGAGCTGGGGAGGTAGAGGCTACCGTGAGCCATGATCAGACCACTGCACTCCAGCCTGGGTAACAGAGCAAGAACCTGTCTCACACACACACACACACACACACAAAATTGTTTGCTCTAGCTCTCATTTAAAAACAAACAAAAAGGAAAACTTATAATAATCCAGGCCTTAACTTGAAACTTCTATTTGTTGGAGGATTAAACGTCAAGGTGAAATAAAAATGCATTCCATGAGGTGCTCTAGAATGAACAGTCACTAGAGCATATATAAATCCCAGGTACACCCTTCAACGTTGGCTTTCCTGTTGAACTGTAGTTGGGAAGGTGTTATTGTCCAGTTGGATGCCAGTAGATTCTTTGGATATCCATCTTTTTATCATATAGAATAACCCATGAGCAATTAGAAGCCAATAGTACAGACAGACCACCTGGGCTTGCAAAGCCTTCCTACTTAAGAAGGGTATTTTCTTAGACTGTATTCTCACTTTGTTTTTTTGTTGCCCCTTGGTTTCCTGGGAACACATTCTCTTGAGATCTGTGGGAAGTGCCTTTATTCTCTTGGGCTGCCTTTTTCTCACTCTTCTTGTCTGGTTAACCCAGTAATCTCAGGCAATGCCCATGGTCCTCAATCGCCGTCTGTTTCCAAGAGCCTGAGATACCTGTCAAGTCACGCATGAAACACTGTGGTGATACCATGGAGAGAAAACCTCCAGTAATGGGGAAATATGGGCAAGTACAAGGGAAGACAGAAGGAAATTAACATTTAGTGAGTGCCTAGTGTAAAAGAACAAAAAATTAACATGGAATGTGCATGAACTTGAGCAACTCCCCCAGCCTGCCAAAGGAAATTTTGAAATTGTCAGTCCTATTTTCCTTCTTTCTTCTTCTAAAGAATATGAACTTTTTCTTCTAGGAGAAAGGCCAAGTGAATCTACATAATAAAGGGCCAAGAAAGAGAAAATGGAGGGAGGAAAGGAAAACTAAGTCACAGGTGATGGGTGGAGAATTTACTTTCAGGAAACATTAAGGAAAGAGCCCCTGAGGAGTTGCAGGGTATGAGTGAAGTGGCAGGAAAGGGAGGAGAATTTTGAAAAGAGTTTCTCAAATATTTGGGCTTTCTTTAATGGAACATTTTTTTAAAAAATTCTTTTTGGCAGTTAAACTGTGCTTTTTCAAATTTGATTCCGTGATATTGAACTATGGGAACCTCAGATTTATTAGAATTACACACATATGTATTATCTGCTTTTTCACGTGAATTCAGTATTTTATGGACACATCATTGTATTTTACGGACACGTCATTGTATTTTATAGGTTCAGTAGAACACAGTGAGGCCTCCTGAGTCAGTCTGGATTCGAAACATAGTTCGACAACTTAGCTGTGTGAACGTGGAGAAGTTACTTTACCTCTCTGTGTCTTGATGTTATCATCTGCAGAATAAGACTAACAGAAATAGCTCCAAAATTTCTATGAGGAAAAAATAATTTAAAACGGTGCGGCACATAGTTGTTAGTACTTGCCGTTAATATTATTCTTACAGATGATAAATTTGAAGATATTAAATAACTTGCTGAAGAGCGCATAGTCTATGAGTAGGGTTGCCAGATAAAATGCAAGAGACCTTGTTAAAATGGAATATCAGATAAACAACAAACACTTTTTTAGTATAAATATGTCCTAAATACTATGTGGGGCATACTTTTTTTATTTTTTTGTAGAGTCAAGATCTCATACTCTGTCACATAGTGGCTATTCACAGGCATGATCATAGCTCACTGCTGTGGCCTCCAGAACTCCCAGGCTCAAGCCATCCTCCTGTCTCAGCCTCCCAAGTAGCTGGAACTGCAAGGCTATTTTTTTCTTTTTTCTTCTCTTTTTTTCTTTCTTTTTTTTTTTTTTTTAAGAAATGGGGTCTTGGTATGTTTCCCAGGCTGGTCTCAAACTCCTGGCTTCTAGCAATCTTCCTGCCTCAGCTTCCCAAAGCACTGGGATTACAGGCGTGAGCCGTCATGCCCAGGCTATATGGGGCATACTTACACTAAAAAAGGTATTTATAGTTTATCTGAAATTCAACTTTAGCAGGGTGCCTGTGTTTTTATTTGCTAAATCTGACCACTCTAACCATGAAGAGTGATTCAAATCCATGCTTCCTGGCTGCCAAATCCATGTTCTTCCACTCGCTCAAAAGGAGTAGGCAGAGCCTTGGAATGGAAGTGAGTGCCAAGTGGTTCATAGACGTCCAAGGAAAACACCCTAAGGAGAGTATATTGAGCACCTTCTGTGTGTCCCAATCGTGCTCAGTGATACATATTACATTATCAGTAACCTCTGCAACAGTTCAGTTAGATCCATGTTATCTCCATTTTACAGAAGGGAAAATTGAGAGTCTAAGACAATAAGAAACTGACCAAGGACACAACAGATGGAAGTAATAGAGTCAGAGTTCCAAAGTCAGACCTGCACTCAAGAACAATGATCTACCCTTCAGATCATCTTCTAAGCAGTTTTTCTGGGAAGGATTTACGAGGCATAAGAAGATGACCCACTGTTTTCCTGAGAATATCTAGGAGAATGCCATTTCTCTTTGAATGACTCAGCTCTATACAGTAAAGTGAAGAATGGGCTTTCCTCTTGCAGGTTTAAATATACAGACAACGAATGTACAGATGCCCTAAAGCAAAACTAATCCAAGCTGATGGTCTGTGCACCCTGCATTCGTTGGATGGTTGCCAGCACTGCACTTAGCAAGGGGAGGGAGTTAAAGTTCCCCTCTTTTATTCCTGAGGCTGACAAAGTTAGTCATGTGACCTGTACAAAAATATGTGTAAAGTCACCAAAATGACACACGCACAAAAGTTTGTTCACGCAGCTCTGTCAAAGCCAAATGCACTTTATAGATTTTTCCATATTTATTTCGAGAATAGAATCTCTCTGTTTGACAGTCTGAAAAATGCAGTACCCAGGGCAAAGACTCCTCTGATATTTCTGAAATATAGAAAAACTTTTTATTTTTTTTAATTCCCCCCAAATGCTATTAGCAATTTCAAGTCCTGAGTGTTTACTCATTTAGTTGAGACAGTTTAGAAGAGGCTATCATTTCCTTAGTCCAAAAGCAGATTGATATTTAACTGGGGAACTGGCTCAGTCCATAAATGACAACAATTACACTTCTGGCTGTAGACAGGAAATTCTAACGGGCCTTTCATTCAGTAGGCAAATTATTTTCTATCACTTACAATGTGGCAGGACCGTACCAGGCACTGGGAAAATAGTGACTCATGAGAGTTTAGACCCTACTCTTTTTTTTTTTTTGAGACAGAGTCTTGCTCTGTCACCCAGGCTGGAGTGTAGTGGTGTGATCTCGGCTCAGTGCAAGCTCCACTTCCCAGGTTCACACCATTCTCCTGCCTCAGCCTCTCGAGTAGCTGGGACTACAGGCATCCGCCACCACACCTGGCTAATTTTTTTTGTATTTTTAAAAGAGATGGGGTTTCACCATGTTAGCCAGGATAGTCTTGATCTCCTGACCCTACTCTTATAAAACATGAGGATATCTTTCCTCAAAAACCAGCAAATTTTGTGCTATAGTTGAAAACAAAAAATGTAACAGAAGTTGTTGAGCTATAAGGAAAAAAAAAAAGAAGAAGTATGAGATTGTTTAGCACATGCTTTTCCAATTTGAGATTTTTTTCGCTTCTCAGTGTGTTGGCCTGTTAACATGAGGGTGAGTATTATTCTCATCTATTCAAAAGAGGAAACACAAGTTGAGATAATGCAAATGTTTACTAGTTTGGCTAGCCCTCCACATTAATATTAGGAAAATTTTGTTTTTCTTTGACATGTATAGTTGGTACTTACGTTAGTCAGAACTTGTGTAGCTACAAGTGACAGACACTCAATTCAGAGTGACTTAAGCTAAAAAGGGCTTTTCTTGGGTCAGGAAATCAAATTGTGCAAGGCTGAGCACAGTGGCTCATGCCCATAATCCCAGCATTTTTGAGGCCAAGGCAGGTAGATCACTTGAGGTCAGGAGTTCGAGAGCAGCCTGGCCAACATGGTGAAACTCTGTCTCTACTAAAAGCACTAAAATTAGCCAGGCATGGTGGCAGGCACCTGTAATCTCAGCTACTCAGGAGGCTGAGACAGGAGAATTGCTTAAACCTGGAAGGCGCAGGTTGCAGTGAGCTGAAATTGCACCGCAGCACCCCATCTAGCCTGGGTGACAAAGCGAGACTCTGTTTCAAAAAAAGAAAGAAATTAAATTGTCCATAGAGTGAATCTGAATGGATCAAGGGCTCGAGTGCACCAGAAATATTTCTTCGTCCATTTTTTGGCTCTGATTGAATTTGAAAACTCAAGGAGCTCCTAATTCACATTTTCTAGTTCAGCCAAAAGGAAAAAAAAAAAAGAAGAAGAAAATAAAAACCTACTTTTTCCCAATGATTCCCACTAAGTTTCCATCCCAGAATCAATTATAAAAGCATTTGGGATGATGGTGTCCAAACCATGCAAGATTTTGATTGTTTGAGATTGGGGTGAGTCAACTTCACAAGAATAACAAGGACAGAGAATGGAAAGGAAGGGTCACTCAGAAAACTGAGAGGCTGCATCATGAGAGGAAAGGGAGATGCATACTGGGAAGAGAAAAACAAAACATATCAAAAGAGTCAAAGATTTTTTATGGAAGTGTAAGAGGCAATAGTCTGCTATCTTTAAGGTGCCCGCCCCAAACCTAGAAATGAAGTGGAAAAATGGGTGATTAATGTTAAAAGGGAGAATCTCCACCAACTTTTTCTCGTAGAGCCAGGGTTCGCAAACCTTACAGATCATCTTCCTGGAGAAAGTGGTTGGACTTAAGTTTAGCTAAATGTTTAAATCATTGATTTCAAAGTGAGAACTGATGACAAATTAGTAGATAGTACAGCAGTCTTTGGAAGCAGAGCTCAGTTAAAAAAAACTTCACCACTTGGTAGCTCCGTGACCTGGAACATGTTCGGTCTCCTTCAACTTCAATGTCCCCATCTGTAAAATGGGAGCAGTAATACCTACAGGGTTGTTTAGGGATGAAACATGATCACTCCAGATGCCAAGCATAGAACATGACTCACGGTAAGAGCTCAGGAAATGCTCGACATTTTGTTTTTTTTCTTTCTTTCCATGAGAAAAATAATAAGGAGAAAAAGATTCAGTGCTCTTACTTGCTGATGCTCACCAGAACAAGCTCCACAATTTCGAGGGACCCAGTGAACAATGAAAACATGGGGGCCTTCACTCAAAGATGATTAAGATTTGCAAGGTGGCAACAGCAGAGCATTAAACCAAGTGTGGGCCCTTCTGAGCGCAGGGCTCTGTGCCACAGCGATTCTCACATTGTTTTTGCTAAAAGAAAAGAATGTTAAAGTAGACCACTTTTGAGTAAGAAGGGAATGGGAACATTAGCCCGGAGTCTAGTTCCTGGAGCGAAATCTTTGAGAAGTAGGTTCCATTTTCTTTCTCTACTGGGAGCAAAAGAAACCTCAGACACGGATAAGAGGTGGACACGGATAAGAGGTGGACCCATTCCCAGGAGGTGCCACTTTCAGTTGATTTTAAGGAGGTGTAGAAGAGAGAAAAAGGACTTCTTTTTTCTAATTTGGATGAGAAGCTTTCTGGAGATGAAAGACAAATGATAATATGGAAAGGAATTTTCAAAGGGGTAACATTATAAATAGCTCTGAAAGCATAACAAAGTGAAGCCAATAAAAATGGATGTGCTGCACAGTCTGAAATTCCACAAAGATTCTCTTTCAACAATATACTTTCTTAATAAATCAGCTTTCTTTGCTCCATTAAAATCATAAAGCTAAGCAATTTGTAGCTGAGTTCATGTCTTTTTTTTTTCCTCAAAGAGCTCAGTTGAGCAACAAAGAATTGTCTTGGTCTGAAATATTTAAAAGTATATTTTTAAAAATTTAATTCCTGTAAATTAAAAAACAGAAATCTTGTTAATATCCAGCTATATATTATTCTGTAGCTCTACAACAATATAGAGGAGGAGCTAAATAATCCTGTAATCTCCATGGGCCTCAAAGACAGATGGGAAAATCCTCTTGCTCTGCCTGATCCAGACTAATCTAAGATGATGAGAATGTTGTCCCAGCTTCAACCCAAGGGTAAGAAGCTGGGCCATGCCCTTCTCATTTTGATGTGGGTAGTAATTTAGCTTTGATGCTAACCATTTCCAGTAGCAAAATGACATGGTGCTTAGTCAGTATAAACATTAACCATTTATTTAAAATTCAGTATATAAAAAGCAATCAACTGGGTGACAGGGACATATTTACTTTCACCTCCCAAATAAAGGAAAAAAAGTAGAGGTCTGAGAATTAATCTAAAGCAAGACTTGCACCAGCAGTCATGCAAGAAGCACCAGAAAGGGTTGTTGTTTGTTTGTTTTTAAGAAAAGATAGAGATTGATAGATTATGGACAGGAAAATTTCAAAACAATTTTGCTTTTCCACATATCGAAAACTTAATGTCTTTCCAGGGGACATGGGAACGTGGTTAAAATGTCATCTTGTTTTTGAATGCGGAGTTTGCAATGTCGGTATTCCACATCCACACTGACGTACGTCTTGCCCATGTGGAGATTTCCTCTAGGGACTCATGATCTCAGACAAGTAATAGCTCAATTTACTTCCAGGATGAATTTGGATCTGTTAAAAAGAAAGACTTGTCAACAATTTCAATGGTCACCTCAGGGCTCTAGGTGTTCCTCAAGGTAGACTTATCCTCAAGAGAGGCAGCAAAAATTCTTTCTAATAGACTCTTGAGGACAAAGCTTGAAAAGTATGGCAGATACCACTCACTATTCTTCTCCAAGTGGCTGTAATCTCAATCAGGAAAGATTCAAGGCAAAATTCTGTGTATTAGAATTGCCATGAAAATACAGATTCCTAGGCCACCACCTTTCTGAATGAGATCTTAGAATTTGTTTGGGTTTTTTATTATTATTATTTTTTTTAGAGACAGGGTCTTGCTTTGTCACTCAGGCCAAAGTGCAATGACACCATCACAGCTCACTGTAGCCTTGAAGTCTTGGGCAGAAGCTATCCTCCCACTTCAGCCTCCTGAGTAACTGGAATTACTGACACATACCACCACTGCCAGCTAATTTGTTATTGTTGTTATTTTTTGTAGTTGCCTAAGCTGGTCTCAAACTCCTGGGCTAAAGCGATCCTCCCACTTCAGCCTCCCAAAGTGCTGAAATTACAGGCATGAGCCACCGTGCCCAGCCCTGGAACTTGTATTTTTAAAACTTCCCATGATAATCCTGACTTGAGACCATTTAACTCTGTACAACTCAGTCCTTCTGCTCTCAATGTATAACAAATTATTCCTGCTTCACATGCATCAGCCTTCACTGCAATTATTTTCCATCCTCGGGGGACCTACAAGCAGGCTGGAGTGTGTATTCCTACACAGTGCATATTAAAACAAGGGTCAACAAACTATGACCCACAAGTCAAATCTGACCAGCAGCGTATTTATATAAATAAAGCTTTATTGGAACACAGCCATGCCCATTTGTTTATATATTGTCCATTGCTGCTTTCACACTTTATGGTCAGATTTGAATAGTTGCTTCAGAGACTGTATGATCCTCAAAGCCTAAACTATTTGCTTTCTGGCCCTCTTCAGAAAATGCTGTGAACCTCTAGGTTAGAAAATAATAATAGTTACAATTTTTGAGAGTTTATTACATACTTAGAATTGGACCAACCGGTAGAAAGAAGTCCTATAATGCAGCCAAGGCTACCCAGCCAGTGAGAAGCAGAGCTAAGATTTAACCTCTAGCCTGGAGCCCACACTCCCTTAGTTACTGTTCTGTGCTGCGCAAGACTTCATCAAATCCCTGCCTTGGCTAGAAGTAAAGCCCAGCCTACTCATGAAGGGTATCACTTAACTAAATGATTTATTCATCTGGATAAAAGGAAGGATTGGGCTGGATTTTAACCCAGCCATTAATAAGGTTGTTAACCCTGACCTTTCAAATCAATCTTCTATATTTACCTTTACCTTTTAAGAAGGATTCAATCATTTTCTAGCAATAAAGCACATTTTCTTCTTCTTACAATCTAATGATCACTTGCTATAATACTAGACATCAGAGCAGCCCATCAAACCATTAGTTATGCATAAAACCTATTAATGTATAGTATTCACAGTTGCATTTCTTTTAAGTCAATAAAAAGGAAACAATTTATTATAAGGGTCCTGATATTTACCTTGGTGCATTAAGAGAGTCTTTCCCAAAGAGTTATGTGTTATGCCAACCATACTTAGGGCCCAAGGTAGTTAGGATAAGCACCACAAGCCTATGCGTCTCTCATTGACTTGGTCACTTAGAGCTGTGTGGTCTGGCTGGGAACCAAAACTTCCCATATATCGATTATTTTCATCTGTAAAATGGGGATGACACCACCTAACTTGAAGAGTTTTGTGGAGATTAAACTTAAAAACTTATATAAAATTAAATAGGATGATGAATGCAGAATAAGTAATCAACACATAACTTATGAAACTATTTTTTTTTCTCCAAACCTAAAGATACTCAGTCATCTAAATGTTAGACCTTGCTGTGGAAGAATTCTCAAATTGCCCTAAGCCAGCCTTTGGGCACCCAGCAAGCCTGAACAGAGGGATTCTAGGAAAGCATCTCAGACTACAAATGTCAGTCATCTATCTCAGAGAAAAGGGAGTACTTCAACAAAAGTTGCACATGTTTAAAATATACTTTTAATTCTCAAAACTAGCCAGAGATCAGCCTGCTCTACTAGTCTAGTCCTCACCACTGAATGCCTAACCTCTAGATTTCCAGCCACAGAAATGTGCAATTAAAAAAAAATTACCATGTTGATATGGTTTGACTGTGTCCCACCCAAATCTAACCTTGAATTGTAGCTCCCATAATCCCCATGTTGTGGGAGGGACCTAGTGGGAGGTAATTGAATCATGGGGCAAGTCTTTCCCATGCTGTTCTTGTGAGAGTGAAGAAGTCTCATTAGATCTGATGGTTTTATAAAGGGGAGTTCCCCTGCACACACTCTCTTGCCTGTTGCCATGTAAGATGTACCTTTGCTGCTCCTTCACCTTCCACCATGATTGTGAGGCCTCCCCTGCCATGTGGAACTCTGAGTCCATTAAACCTCTTTTTCCTCATAAATTAGCCAGTCTTGTGTATGTATTTATTAACAGTATGAGAATGGACTAATACACATGGTTAAAACCAATCACTCAACCACCAAACACTCTGGGAGCTTTTAATATCCACCTAGAAGTAGGAAGGCCCGGAGTAGATCAGGGACATGATGTAGCTTCCCACTTACAACATTTTTCAACAAGGCAAAAAGACAAATAACTGAACAAACCATTAACATGTGGTCCTTGTGCTTGGAGAATGCTGATAATTTTGAGAGTTTATCACATATTTAGCATTGGACCAACTCTGGTAGGTGAATTGTCTCATGTAATTCTCCCAGCAGTTCTAGAGTTTTTAATCTTCATTTCCTTCAGTTCGGGAAACTGGTACCAAGAAGTCCTATAATGCAGTCGAGGCTACCTAGCCAGTGAAGGGATTAAGGTCAAGCAAGTGATGGGAAAAGCCAGTGATGCTAGCCTAGGTTGGAATATGGTCAGTACTCTCAACAGGGTGAGATTCCTGCAAGTGGAGGAACATTTGCACAAGAAGCACAGTCTCAGCTGGGTTCCTCAGCATGGGCAGGATTGAACTTGGGTAGGGTGGAAAGAAACTGTATTCTAGAAATAAGGAAAATAGCAAATGCTGAGAAGTGGGAAAGATGGAGCTGTGTTGAGGCCTAGGTCTAAATATAATGGGCATCAGAGGGAAAAGCTGCAGGGAAGGTTGAGAATACATTTTCCATGGCCATGGGGGACGGGATGTAAAGGTGGGATTTTATTCTGAGTAGTAAGTGTGTCTTCGATAGAAATAAGTCTTTGGCAAAAGACAGACCCTGCTAGTGCTGATGTCCCTCTTCCCTTCCCTCACATCCATCTTGAGCTTCTTCCCAAGAATCCATGCAGATTTGATTGGATCTCAGCACATTGCGTGGTTAGCATCCCAGCACTGCCATTTAACCTTGGGTGGAATGACATCTTGTCAACATTTGGTACTAAAGATGGTTCATATAGGCAGAAGGTGACTCGGGCCAACATCAGCCTTGCACATCCTTTGGAAGGTACCTCCCAATAGGGCCTGCCATTTTCTCCCAAGTATGCCCAATGTGGCCAGTTTTTCTTGCTGTCTTGGAACAGATCACAACTTTTTTGCTAGAGTGCATGATGAAGTCTTTCAATGTTTTAGGAACCTGGTGTTTGGAAAATGTTTACCTTTTAACATCAGAATCATACTTATTTTGGCAGCAGGGTGAAGCATGAGACAGTGGCGCCTGGGAGCAGAGTCTGACTGAGGCAATAGTGCTTTTTCTCCCACTTGCTGCTTGCTCTGGGGCCGACCCTCCTAGTCTGCAGTAGTAAGCAGGAAAGCCCATACTATGAAATTCTTTCTCTCTCTTGTTGCCAAGCACACAGGGCTTGATTCCAGTCATTTCGACGAGTTTATGATTTGGCTCCACTTTGCATGTGCTCCCTTATTTAATTCTCACAACAACCATAGGCACAGGGAAACATTAACAACTTTATTTTGTTTATTTTACTTATTTTGACATAGTCTTTCTCTGTCACACGCTGGAGTGCAGTGGCATGATCTCAGCTCACTGCAATCTCTGCTTCCTGGGTTTCAGCAGTTTTCCCACCTCAGCCTCCTGAGTGGCTGGGACTATAGGTGTGCACCACCACACCCAGCTAATTTTTGTATTTTTGATAGAGTCAGGGTTTCACCATGTTGGCCCGGCTGGTCTCGAACTTCTGACCTCAAGTGATCCACCTGCCTCAGCCTCCCAAAGTGCTGGGATTACAGGTGTGAGCCACAGCACAGCCAACAACCTTATTTTAAAGATGTAGAAACTGAGGCCTAGAGAATTTAAGGAACAAACAACAATGGCTTGTAACTGTTGGAGGTGGAATTTGAACCCAGGTTCCAGGGCTCTTGGCACAACTAGTCCTGTATCCTTGGGATAGATGCTTAACCTCTTGGAGGCATTGTATTGTGGCCTGTAAAATGATCATAGAACCATCTGATAGGGAAGACCTATGGAATAAAGACACCACTCTTCATCATCATGGTAACTTCCACAGATTAACTATGGTTGTCATCTTCATGTATCTGGAAGGGAAACACAAATGACATATTTTTTGAGGCACTGTTCCCACCATCCACGAGATCTAAGCTAACCAAGACAAGACAAACATGGAAGGTATAAACCAATGGCACATATGATTAAGTACCCAGAGAAGCCATTCAGCCAAAAGCAATCAGGTGTCTCAAGGAGGAGTGCCCTACAGGCCAGTCATAGTAGACAGAGTGACAGTTATTTTGGATCTTGATGTGAAGGCAAGAATGGGTGTCCAGATGCAGAGAGGGATGGTAGAAAAATCCATGGGCAAAAGTTTGGATCCAGGAAATGACCTGGTATATCCAGTTAACTAGAAGAGTCTAAAGATTTTATTGACAAATTGTTTACGACACTGAAAAAATGTGAAACAGTGGGGAGGTCAATGAAATGACTATGACCTATCCACAGAATAATATAAGATATAGCCTTAAGATAAGGTAGATTTCTTTTTTTTTTTGAGACGGAGTCTCACTCTGTGGCCCAGGCTGTAGTACAGTGGCACGATTTCGGCTCAATGCAACCTCCACCTCATGGGTTCAAGCAATTCTCCTCCCGCAGCCTCCCTACTAGCTGGGATTACAGGCATGTGCTACCATGCCCTGCTAATTTTTGTATTACTAGGGAGATGGGGTTTTGCCATGTTGGCCAGGCTAGTCTCAAATTCCTGACCTCAAATGATTTGCCCACCTCGGCTTCCCAAAGTGCTGGGATTACAGGCATGAGCCACCACACCTGGCCAGTAGATTTTTAATACACATATGTAGAACAAAGACTTCCCTGCTCTCCAGGACAAGGTTAAACTTTCTTTCATGAGCACCCACAGTTTGTTGTACCTCTCTTCTGTAGCACTCCTCACATTTTTTGATTAATTATAGTGTGATTATTTGGATAGTGCCTGTATCTTTCCCAATTAGACCTATAAGTACCATGGAATTAGGAACCACAACCACAGACCTTTAGGTTAATGATTGTATTCCCATCCTCCAGCCTAATGCCTGGTACATAATGAGCACTTCTTCAAATTTATTCCATTTGAGGCCAGGCCTCACACCTGTAGTCCCAGCTACTCAGCAGACTTAGGCAGGAGGATCGCCTGAGCCCAGGAGTTCAAGGCTGCAGTGAGCTATGATCACGCCACTGCGCTCCTGCCTGGGTGACAGAGCAACACGCTGTCTCTAAAATAATGTTTAAAACTTGTTCAAATTTTTTGCACATATACATAAATGAAAGAATAAAGAATCTATGTTACATATGCAAGTAAAAATTTAGTAATTATCAATAATATTTAGTTAGGATGACAAGTCCAATCTACTGGTTGTGCCTGTGAAGGGTCTCAGCCCTTGTTCAAGTTTAGGGAGGAAAGAAAGTCTTGCGGGAGGAATGCCTGCCATTGTCATCTCTAGCCCGTGTGGCAGCTCACTGCCATATTAGGTGTAAGCCAATGTATTATATATAAATTACGTGTGTAAGAGTGTGACATGATGAATGACTTACCTAGAATATTATTCACTATGTTTTTACAGTGACTTTTCTTGGGTGGTTTTTACTTTAGATTTTCTTGGTTGCTTCAATATTCCAAGTGTCTGTGACCTTTATGACTAAGAAAAAAATTGGGCTGTTTTCCTTTTCGAGGGCTTAGGTGCCTCTCCCCTCCTCTGGCTGGGTCCCTGCCACACCTCCTTTCCCTTTCTTCTCCTCCAACCTGTGCTCTATCTGGGAGGGTTTTGTTCCCCACAGAGGCACAGAGACCAGCACTGCCTCCACCTCCATTCTCCAACCTCCTTGCTAAGAGGGGGTAATCATCACTTCTCTTAAGAAAGTGAGAGTGACTCCCTACCTGGGTGGGCAATAGGAAACAACCACCTCATGAATATGCATTGGATCCCGACAGGCTTTCAGCGGCAGGATGGCAGAGCTGCTTTGACGCCTGCCATGACAGAGGGAAGGAAGCAGAAAATTCAAATATAGTAGTTTGTGGAGCAGAAGGATGCCCAGAGCCAACAGGCTGGGAGAAATTAAAGGTTCACTGACATTCCACTCAACCAAAGGCCTTCTTTATTCTAAGGAGGTAATAGCTACCTACAAAGAACTTGTCTTGTGACTATTCATTTCTGCCATTACCACCGGCACAGCAGAGGCCTAAGGCAGCGCACAACATCGCCTAGAATGTCACTGATTACTCCTTTAGGACAGCAGTACAAGCCCAGAGTGTCTGACTGAGAGTTCCCAGAGCTGCCCACTATATTAGAGTTCTCCAGAGAACCAGAACCAATGTGAGAGATGCACACACGATCCCCAACTTAGGATGGTTTGGCTCACAATTTTTTGACTTACATGGTGCAAAAACAACATACATTCATTAGAAACTCTGATTCGAGTATCTGTACGATCATTCTGATTTTGACTTTCAGCATGGTATTCAATAAATTACATGAGATATTCAACAGCTTATTATAAATTGGATTTTGTGTTAGACGATTTTGCCCAACTTCAGGTTAGTATGAGTGATCTGAACATGCTTAAGGGAGGTTAGGCTCAGCTATGAAGGTGATGCTCAGTAGGTTCAGATATATTTTGAGATGGGTTAAGAGACTCCTTGTGTTTAATATTAAATGCATTTTTGACTGATGATATTTTCAACTTGTGATGGGCTTATCAGGACCTAACCGTGTTATAAATTGAAGTGTATCCATATATCATATGTATACACACACACATACACACATACATAATAGAATATTCTAATATATACACATATAGAATATTTATTATATATGTATATTATATATGAGAATATATATTCTGTTACATATTCATATATAATTCATTATAATCATAGATATATATGAATATATAAATTCATATTTAATATACAAATATATAATCATATATTTAATATACAAATATATAATCATGTATTTAATATATGAATATATAATCATATATTTAATATACAAAAATATATGCATATATTTAATATATGAAAATATAATCATATATTATACGAATATATAATCATATATTTAATATACGAATTTATAATCATATATTTAATATACAAATATATAATCATATATTTAATATACAAAAATATATGCATATATTTAATACACGAATATATCATCATATATTTAATACACGAATATATCATCATATATTTAATACACGAATATATCATCATATATTTAATACACGAATATATCATCATATATTTGATATATGAAAATATCATATATTTGATATACGAAAATATCATCATGTATTTGATATACGAAAATATCATCATGTATTTGGTATACGAAAATATCATCATGTATTTGATATACGAAAATATCATCATGTATTTGATATACGAAAATATCATCATGTATTTGATATACGAAAATATCATCATGTATTTGATATACGAATATATCATCATGTATTTGATATACGAATATATCATCATGTATTTGGTATACGAATATATCATCATGTATTTGGTATACGAATATATCATCATGTATTTGGTATACGAATATATCATCATGTATTTGGTATACGAATATATCATCATGTATTTGGTATACGAATATATCATCATGTATTTGGTATACGAATATATCATCATGTATTTGGTATACGAATATATCATCATGTATTTGGTATACGAATATATCATCATGTATTTGGTATACGAATATATAATATATGCTATACATAAATTTTTCACACACACACATATCTATGGATTGGATGAATCCCTCCCACAACAGTGAGAGCTTACCTTCTTTCCTGAGATTACTGATTCAAATGCCAATCTCTTCCAGAAACACCCTAACAGACACACCCAGAAGTAATGTTTTACCAGCTGTCTGGGCATCACTTAGCCCAGTCAGGTTGATGCCTAAAACTCATCGTCACAAGGGGGACCCACTAGGAATTTCAGCCCTATTTCCCAAAGTGGGGTCCCAGGATACCCATCTAATAGGATGCTAATGGTTACCCTGCATAGAAAGGTTGTATAAATGGGGCATGATGGCTCCCACCTGTAATCCCAGCATGTTGAGAGGCCAAGGCAGGAAGACTACTTGAGCCCAGAAGTTCAGCACCAGCCTGGGCAAGAAGGCAAGACCTTCTCTACGAAAAAAAAATTGTTTTAGCCAGACATGGTGGCACGTGCATATAGTCCCAGCTACTTGGAAGACTGACGTGGGAGGATTGCTTGAGCCTAGGCATTCGAGATGGCAGTGAGCTATGATTGTGCCACTGCACTCCAGCCAGGGTGATAAAGAAAGACCCTGTCTCTTAAAAAAAAAAAAAAAAAAACCGGTTGTGTAATAAGCAAGTGTAGAATGTGTTAGTAAAACAAAATAGCATCCGTTTTTTCACTTACTGTGGGATTTTGACACAGAGCTATATATTGTGAGTCTGGAACAGGTAAGTGAGGCTGACTTTTTCTGAGCCTTATTTGACCAGAGAATACTTTTCTCATGTAATGTCTGGATGGACAAGTATTTCAATGAACAGAGTTCCAGAAATGTTGACATAAATATCTGTGGCAAAAGTCCGTGGGATTCCTCAGATATATTTTGAGATGGGTTAGGGGACTCTGTGTGTTCGATTTTTTTTCAGGATTTGACATCACAGTGGCAGCTGAATTGCCAAATGAAAAAGAAAAGTCTACAAATCTTAGAAATGCAAGGTGGGGAAGAGATGAAGATGTTGACCAAAGGGTATCAACTTGCAGTTATAAGTCCTGGGGACTTAATGTACAGCATGCTGGTGACAGTTAATAATAATGTATACTTAAAATTTACTAGGAGAGTAGATGTTAAGTGTTCTTTCCACAAAAAGGTAACTATATGAGGCGGTGGCTATATTAATTAGCTTGATTGTGGCAGTAGTTTTACAATATATAAGTATATCAAAACAGGTCATACACCTTGAATGCATACAGATTTGTCAAGTATACCTCAACAAAGCTGAAAAATACAACATTATTTGTTCCTGAATTGGTCATGTGCAACATGCAGTCTTGCAAAGTGAACCCCATTGCGCCACTGGTTCCCACTATAAGACTTGAGATGTGTTTTCTGAGATAGGATTTCCCTTCTTCAGCCAAGATAGATGCCTCTCCAAAGCAGAGGTGGTGTAACAGCTTCTTCCAAAGCAAGAATCTTCTCTCCTCCTAGAAATGGTAATGTTCCTCCTGCACCGCCCCGTGCCTAACACCCTCTGTTCACACCCCAGATTTCTTTCTTGCTTTGCAGTTGGTTTAGTACTTCCCCCAAATCTATAAACTCCCCTGTCAGCTAAGTCAGAATTTTTCTTATATCCAGAGAAACCCTCATTTCCCCAGTGAGGCTTCCAGAATAGGATCATTATAGCTAAAGAAGTTTCCCATAATTTGAGTATAATATATAGCGTACATAAGCCAGGGGCCAAACTGTTACAGTAAATAGGAGAAGGAGGTGGTTAAATTGGGACTTTATCTTGGAAAAAAAGTTAACAACTGTTAATATTAGCTTGTTCTTTGAATTTAGGTTGCAATCATAAATGTGAACTTTTTTGGCCACCAAACAGCATGGTAGTGTGATCCGCACTGAACAATATACTTCATTCCATAACTTCTATATCAAAGTCATAAATATTTTACAAAAATATTCCAGAGTTTTATCAAATTATCCCAGACCCCCTTATGATTCTTTGATATTTACATCTTTGTTTTCTGAAGTGCTCATCTGTGATTTTTATGATTCATTATTTCCTCCTCTTTCCTTGCTAAATGGCCTAATTTTACCAGCTCCTCTTTATCAATGGCTTTGCATATGGTTCAAAAGTAGTCCTTATAAAACTGTCCTCCATATTCCCTAAGCAGTAGTTTTTCAATATCACTTTCATCAATCTCATGAAATTTTGCTCCAACATAAAAAATTTCACTTTGTAATCAATTCACGTTGTTTTATTGGATGTTTAAAATTATTCATGAGAGTGACCACAAACACTTAGAAGTGGCAGTTAGTGTTAAGTAGAAAGAAATGATTGAGTGGAGACAGATCTGAGTAGTTATTACTGATTTTTTCTCATTGTGATGGCATCTGTTTTCTTTGGAAACCTGATCAACTGGGGGACTCGAATCATGTGGAGTCTTTATGCACGCATCTGAAAATTCCTAAATTATAAACAACTAGTCCATTTTTCAGCTTGCAATTTCACAAATATCAGACTTATAAATAAAAGAAAGATTTGAAGTGTTTTGTTGAGTGTTAGATTCTAAAATCAGAATTTTATGGGCATTTTTGAGGAAAAATATCACATAAAATCTACCAGCAATGGTGAAAAACCAGAGCACTTCTATTTTAATGTCTCGTTTGCTTGAGTCTCGTTTGCACCCAATAAGTTGTAGTTCCACTTAAATACATTGAAATATGGATACATTTGCTTCTGTTTATATAAAGTTAAAAAATAGGCAAAACTAGCCTTATGCTGTTAGAAATCGGGATAGAGATTACTCAGAATTCCTCGTAAGAAATACTTGTCTCTTTTTTCCCATTTATTAATTATTTTTAAGAGTCAGGATCTCACTCCATGACCCAGGCTGGATTACAGTGGTATGATCATAGCTTATTGCAACCTCGAACTCCTGGGCTCAACTGATCCTCCTGCCCCAGCCTCCCAAGAAGCTGAAACGACTGGTGTACACCACCATACCTGGTTAATTTTCTCATTTAAAAAAATTTTTTTTTTTTTTGTAGAGACAGGGTTTCACTACGTTGCTCAGGCTGGTCTCAAACTCCTGGCCTCAAAGAATCCTCCAGCCTTGGACATTTATTATATATTCGATAACTTATTTGTATCACTATGGACTCACGAATAGTAAGTTTACACTTCGGGTTACAATCTAATACTATGTTATTTATTTGTTTTGGCTCAAATTGTTCCATCTCTGACCATTAGGAACACCTTTAGGTTGGCTCCTCTGTCCTTTTGAAGAGCTACATTTGTATTTTGAGAATTTCCTTAATTTCTAGCAACACAAGGTGCTATAAGCCCATTCTATTTTTTTCCTGCCCCAGCTCTAGACTCAGCTGTTTCTCCAAAAATCCCTGGCTCCTATAATTGGAGAATTGTGGAAAATATAAACTTCTTGAAGACACTAATTTCTCCACATTCCTTTTCACCACATTCCAATACCTATAAAAGTCCTCAGCACCTAATGAGCCCTGGATTAGTTCTCGCAGAATGAACACTTGAATGACTGAAAGGGTGTTATAACTTTATGAAATGTTCCAGTGTCCTCTAGATAGATCATGTCTTAGCTAATAATCTACTAGAAAGGGAAACAATGAGCTTGGCCTCTGTATGCAGTGGGCCTGCTTAACTTTATGCTTTGTTTCTTCATCTGTATAGTGGGGATAATAACACCTATTCCATAGGATTGTTATGAACTCATCAAATGGGCCATTCTATTCAAAGCACAAAGAGGCATACATGGCACATAGTAAGTGATCAATAAGTACTAAGTATTGTTAGCCTCAGTGTAGTGTGTACCCAATGTGACCTGCATGTTGGTTTTGTGGTTCTTCCATCTATCTCCTATGGCAGCACCTATTGATTTGACAAAAATTCTCTATTTTAATCAAATTCTCTATTTTAATCTGCTCATTAGAGCCAAGGAGCAGCCTTCATCTCACCTTGTACTGTAGTCTGAGGAATGTAAATAATCACACCCTCCTCCTTTGGGCTTCAGACCCAACTGGAGAGAAAAAAGAAAAAAGACAAAGTCCGATAAGAAGAAGGAATCCAAACCTTACTGCTGATAACGTCGGGTTTTATTATTGGGTGTAAACCTGAGATCCAAATGGCCTGTTCACTCCTTCCCATAAGGTTAGACATAGGACCTGCTGGGACATGGTTGGCTCCAAAGAGGGGCAAAAAAACTGGAAGCTACCAGTTGAGACTCGGTTGCTCAAAAGACAGGCCATATTGGTGCAGCAAAGTTTGATACATTAGCCCTACACAGGAGAGGGTGGTAGGCCAATGGATCTCAAACTCTGATTGAATCCTCATATAGAGGAATTACCCGATGGGGGAGAAGCTAGTGAGGAACAGAGTAAAGACAGCAGCCTCTGCTCAATACTTCAGGGCAAGCTTATGTCTCCATTTTATGGACTTGCAATAATGACAAGAGAGGAAGAAAATGGTCCCTTCACATCCTCCAGCAACTTCCTATGAAGTGTGAAACACAGGAAGCACAAATATCCCTTCCTACTCATTAACAGGCTTATGTCACATGTAAAGAACTTCAGCAACTGAAAAAGACCTCTCTGATTCACCTGAGCCAGAAAAATGCAGGGATCTGATTTATTTGATTTTTCTCTTTTAAACTCTAACTGTGTCCTTGGGCCCAAAACAAATATTATACATGGAAGTCAGTTACTTAGCACAAGAAGAGTTTTGTTTCCATGACATAAATTCAAGTTAGGATAGGTCAGGAGACTCGGGCAAAAACCACAGGCATCCCTCACAGTGTCGATCACCTGACCTGAAAAGTGGATTTTTCAGACTTTCATGAATGGACAGATTGGCAGCCTCGAACCCGTTGGCACGGATGTGGCTGAGGATATTAAACTCAAGAACTGAGCTTGCAAAGAGGCCGTATCTCACCTGTCAGCGCTGATGGATTGTGAGTGGGTGCTTGGAGTCCGATACTAAGCATTTTGAGACTTTGAGCTCAGTGGGAAAGGCGGCTGCAATATCACCAAGCTAAGTAGTGGTAAAGGCTTGGTTTTTGTAATTCTTCTACCTTCTAGTTGGTCACATGTCAGCTTTTGCAGTAATTTCCCAACTTCTCTAGATCTCAAAAGGCTCAAATACTTGTCTCTTTCTGTAGGATGGATGCATCTTTGGGAGGGTAAGCTGTAAGGACCAGAAACTCATTTAACTAGCAGGCAGGTAAAGTTATTACACCAGCAATATAATATGATTTAGTTGAAATACTATTGCTACTAGTAATAGTAATAGCAGTAGTTATTTCAATAACATGAACACCTACAGGCCTGGTGTGGTGGCTTATGCCTGTAATCCCAGTGCTTTGGGAGGCCAAGGCAGGAGGATGACTTGAGACCAGAAGTTCAAGACCTGACTAGGCAACATAGTGAGGCCCCATCTCTACAAAAAGAATTTAAAAATTAGCCATGTTTGGTGGTGCTCACCTCTAATCCCAGCTACTAAAGAGGTTGAAGTGGGAGAATCTCTTGAGCTCAAGAGTTCCAAGTTGTAATGAGCCAGGATTGTACCACCGCACTCCAGTCTAGGCAACAGAGACCTCCTCTCTCTTTAAAAAAAAAAAAAAGAAAAAAGAAAAAAAAGAACACCTATAAACTTGCCACAAAGTCAACTAAATAGAATATTGCCAGAATCATGGAATCTCCTTCTATGCCCTACCCAAATCCTATTCCTCACATTATGTCCCTAGAGGAAACAAAAAACCTGTTGTTTTTCTTCAGTGGTTTGCCATACTCCTAAACAAAATATTGTTTCATTTTGGTGTTTGAGGAGATGATGAAAATGGAATCCTACCACATTTATTCTGCAGTTACTTGTTTTCTTTGTTAAACCTTATGTTCCTGAGAATTCCAGTTTTTATGGTATGTTCACTGTCACATCCTGTATAGGTTTCCAATTTTTACATGACAATTAATTTTTCTTTTCTATTATTGTGGGCTGTTTCCAGCATTTTATCATTACAAGCAATACTGCTATAAACATAACTTTTACGTGACTCTAGGTGCACATTTGCGAGATTTCTCTAGCGTATATTCCTAGAAGTAGAATTTTGAGACTGCAAGCAATGTGCTAATTCAACTTTGCTAATTGGTGCCATATTGTCTTCTAAAGTGGTTGTGTCATTTAAAACTCCCACTTACCATGTAGTAGAGCTCCCCATGTTTCCCATTTTCAGCAACACTTGGTATTGTTGGCTCGTTGATTTTTGCCAAACGACTGAGTGTGAAATGGTAATCTCTTTGAGATTTTAATTTGCATTTTTCTGACAACAAATGAGATTGAGCATCTTTTAATTTTTTTATGGGCATTTATATTTCCTTTGAAATGACTGTTGATGTCTTTTGTATATATTTTTTTCAATTGGATGTTTTGTCTAAATTTCTGTTGGGTCGTTTTAAGGACATTTAAGTTCTTAAAACCATCTGGAATTGATATTTATGTGTAATGTGAAATAGGAATCCAACTGCATGTTGTTTATATTGAAAACCAATTGTCCCAGTACAATTTTTTGGATAGTACCTCCTTTCTTCACTTACATACCGTGCCAGCTGTGTCAGGTTTCCATCTATGTGGGTTTTCTTCTGGAGTCACTGTCCTTGTACAATAGTTTATGTATGCCTATGACATATCACACAATCACCACGATTATAACTTCATAATAAGTGTTGATATTTGGCAGAGTAAGGTCCCTATCTGGCTCCTCTTTTAAACTGTTGTTATGACTCTATTCTAGTTCTCATAAATTTTAGAATTAGATCATCAGATCTCTCCCTGTCCTCAGACCCCTAACCTCAAGCCTCTGACACACCAAAAAAACCTTATTAGGAGTTGAATTTAAATGGCATTGAATATAAAGGTCTACTTGAAGACAATTAATGTCTGTATAATATGGCTTTCCATTTATTTAGTAATTTCAACAGCATTTTATAACTTTCTACAGACTATATGTTTTAAAATAGATTTATTGCTAGGAAAATTTCATTTGTCTCTCTCTCTCTCTTTTAAGACAGGGTCTGTCTCTCACTTATTTCTAAGTCATGGTCTCACTGCCATCGTTCAGGTTGGAGTGCAGTGGCGTGATCTCGGCTCACTGCAGCCTGAATCTCCGGGGCTCAGATGGTCCTCCCACCTCAGCCTCCTGAGTAGCTGGGACCACAGCTGTGTGCCACCACACCCAGCTAATTTTTGTATTTTTAGCAGAGACAAGGTCTTCCTGTGTTGCCAGGGCTGGTCTCAAATTCCTAGGCTCCCGTGATCTGCCCACCTCAGCCTCCCAAAGTGCGAGGATTACAAGTGTGAGCCACCATGTCCAGCCTCATTTCTCTTTCAGTCGGTATACATATTAATTTATTTCTTATTGAAATGAATAGTTATCTCTAGCATTATTTTGAACAGTAGTGATGATAGAAAACATCAGTGTCTTGTTTCTGATCTTATACACGTTGAAGATTTTTCCGTTGTATATGATCTTCGCTATAGTTTTTGTTACCAAACTATTTAATACTTTCAAGTTGAAAATACTTATCTGTTGAGATAGATATTAAATGGGTGAATAAATCGAGATAGACTGAGATGATAGAAATGATAAGTAGATTTCTATCAATGTATATTTTCACTAATAGGTGTTGAAATTTATCAGATTTTTGTGTTTGTTGTTAATCCTGTAATTTTCCTTTTTAAGTTCTGAAGTCAGACCATCCCTACAGCCCGGAGTAAAGACCTATTTGATTATAATATATTTATAATATATCTTTTATTCATTCAGCTCTATTTTACTGTGTGTTCACATGTAAATATTCTTAAGAGAAATAGGCTTGTACATTGCTTTCTTGTTTTGTCCTTATCACATTTTGGGATCAAGGAGGAACTGGACTTATAAAATGAATTGTGCAATTTTCTTTTTCTCCCTTTTTTTTCCTCCTGGAAAAACTGAGTAGAGTAAGAATGAATTGCTCTTTGAAAGCTTGGAAGATCTCACCTGTAGAATCATTTGGGCCTGAGGCATGTTGTAGAAGTGGGTAGGTGTTTAATGAACGTTGTAATTTCTATTCTATTTTTCTATTTTTATCTTATGCCAAAGTGTTTCTTTTGTCCTTCTTTCAATTCCACTGAAATTGGAGTTGTTCATGATGCTTTTTCGTGTAATCTCTATAGTTATCTCCCCTTATCATTCTATATTTTGTTTTTCTGATTTTTTCCTTTGTGTACATGATCTGTCTTGCCAAAAGTTAATATTTTTATCTTTTCAATTTTCTCTACTTTTCCCCTCTGTCTGCTCTTACCTTTAGTGTATCCTTACTTCCTCACATATACCTATTTGCTCTATTTCCTTTCTCAACTTTATTTTTAAAGAGTTTTATTATGGTATAATTAACACAGAAAACTTAACTGCATAAAATGCAGGATTTGATGAGGTTTTACAAATGTGTACACCCATGAGCCAATCACCACACTCAAAAGAATGAACACCTCCACTACACTCAACAGTTTCCTTATGCCCCTTTGTAACTTAACTTCTTTCTCCCACCCATCCCAGCATCTTGGTCCAGAGGCAATCACTGATCTGCTTTCTGTTACTATAAACTAGTTTGCATTTCATATAATTTTATAAAAATAATAATATATGTATTCTTTTTTGTATGACTTTTCTCGGCATAATTATTTTGAGATTCATCTATATTGTTGTATCAAATATAGATATTGTGACCGTACTTTATTTTTTTGATGCTGGGTGGTTTTTCATGATGTTTTGTGTGTGAGTCTTTGTATTGACATCTGTTCTTTTTTCTCTTGGGTCAATACCCAGGAATGGCTTACTATATTATGTGGTTGGTATGTGATTAATTTTCAAGAACCTTTCAAAATGCCTTTCCAATGTGACTGCATCATTTTACATTCTCAACAGTATTGTATGGTATTGTAGGAAGGTTTCAGTTCTTCTATACCCTTGAAAACACTTGCTATGACAAGTCTTTAAATTGTATTCATCCTAATAGATATGTAGTGGCAACCCATTATGAGGACTAATACAACCTTACTTTGCATTTCCCTAATGACTAATGATGTTCAGCATCTATTCATGTGCTTATTGAACATTTGTATATCTTTTCAATGAAGTGTCCGAATCTTTTGCTCAGTTTAAATTGGATGATCTGTTTTCTTATTATTTAGTTATAAGAGTTCTTTATGTATTTTGGTTACAAGTCCTTTATCAAATGTATGATTTGTAAATATTTTTCCCAGTCTGTGGCATATCTTTTCATTATCTTAATAGTGTCTTTGAAGTAGCAAAAGTTTTTAATTTTGATGAAGTCCAATTAATCATACATTTTTATGATCATTCTTTTAGTGTAATAGTATAGTAAGAAATCTTTGCCAAATCCAGCCTCACAAAATTTTTTTTACTACATTTTCTTTTACAAGTTTTATAGTTTAATGTCTATTGAGTTTTTGTATGAGGTATGAGATATAGGTGGAAAGTCATTTCGCATACAGATATCCAATTGTTTCAACATGTTTTCTTAAAAGACCATTCTTTCTCTGCTGAATATCATTCCCCCCCCAAAAAAAAAAAATCAGTTGTCTGTAGTATATATGTAGGTATATCCTGAGACTCTATTCCCTTCCACTGATCTATTCACGTATTTATGCCATTACAATACTGTCCTGATAACTGCAACTTCATGAGTCTTGCAAATAAGTCATACTAGACCTCCATCTTTGTTCTTCTTTTTGAAACTTGTTTTGGCTATTCTAGGTCCTACATATTTCCATAGGAATTTTACAATCAACTTGACAATGTCTATTAAAAGTATGCTAGGATTTTGATGGGGGAGTGTGTTGAATCTCCTGATTAAATTTGGGATAATTTATACCTTAAGATTAAATATTTCAAAAATGGACGTTTATTTAGTTTTTCTTTAATTTCTCCTAGCAATGTCTTACAGTTTTCAGTGTATTTGAATTTCACATATTTAGTTTGATTTATCTCTAGGTATGTCATACTTTTTAATGTCATTGTCAATGACACTGCTTTTTAATTTCAATTCTACATTGTTCATTGCTAATACACATAAATAAAGTGGATATTTGTCTATTGGTCTTTTGCAATCTCTCTAAACTCACTAGTTCTCGTTTCTTTCCGTAGATTTCGTCAGATTTTTTACATAAAATTTTACTTCTTCCTTTGCAGTCTGGGTGCCTTACTGCAGTGGATAGTGCAGTGCAATGAATAGGAGTGGTAAGAACAGCTTCTTAGACTGTGAGTTTATAGCTTTCATCAAATTTGGGGATAATTCAGTCATTATTTCTTCAACTTTTTTTTTTTTTTTGAGGAGTCTTGCTCTGTCACCAAGGCTGGAGTGGAGTGGTGCGATCTCGGCTCACTGCAAGCTCCGCCTACTGGGTTCACGCCATTCTCCACCCTCAGCCTCCCGAGTAGCTGGGACTACTGGTGCCCACTACCACACCTAGCTAATTTTTTTGTATTTTTAGTAGAGATGGGGTTTCACTGTGTTAACCAGGATGGTCTTGAACTCTTGACCTTGTGATCCGCCTGCCTCAGCCTCCCAAAGTGCTAGGATTACAGGCGTGAGCCACTGCACCCAGTCTGTTCAACTATTTTTACGCTTCGCTCCTGACTTTGGGGATTCCAGCTACATGTAGATTATGTTGCTTGAAGTTATCTCCCAGCTCACTGATGCTCTTTTTTTCCTTCCTTCCCTCCCTGCCTTCTTTCCTTCCTTCTTCTCTTTCTCTTTTTCTCTTTTTTCTTTTATTCATTCTCTTTCATTTTGGATAGTTTTCATTACTATGTCTTCAAGTTCATTCTTTCCTTTTACAATGTCCAAAGTGCCATTAATCCCATCCAGTATGTTTTTCATCTCAGACACTATAGTTTTCATTTCTAAAAATTCAATTTGAGCCTTGTTTTATGTATAGTATGTCTTGACTTAAGTTGTTTAACATATGAAACACTGTTATAATAAATATTTTTAAATCCTTGTCTGATAATTCTAACATCTATGTTAGTTCAAGTTATTGATTTTTCCCCCTCTTCAAGTGTGTCATACTGTTCTGTGTCTTTTCTTGCCAGATAATTTTTTATTGAATGTCAGATGTTAATTTTACCTAATTGGGTGCAGAATTTTTTTATTATTATTATTCCCACAAATATTCCTGAGCTTTGTTCTTGGATGCAGTTAAGTTACTTGGAAATAGTTTGATCTTTTAGAGTCTAGCTTTTAAGATTTGTTAGGTGGTACCAGAGCAATGTTTACACTAGAGCTAATTAATCCTCATTAATGAGACAAGACCCTTCTAAGTACTCTGATCAATGTCCTGTGAATCTTGAGGTTTTCCAGTCTGGCTAGTGGCAACAGGCACTGTTGCCAGCACTGTGTGAGGGCTGACTACTGTTTTCTCATCTCTTGGGTTTTCCCTCCCTGTGCTGCAGGCTGCAAACTCTCTCAACTCAACAGTCTGGGCAATCTTTTTTGGGGGGTGGTGTGGAGGGCTGGAAGCAGCAGAAGTCTTCAACTATTTGAATTAGTTTTTTATGCTCCTTTACTTGCCATCAAATGTTTTTAATGCTATATTTTCCTCTAAGAACAACTTTAGCACTTTTACTATCATTCATTTCTAAGTATTTTTAAATTTTTATTATGATTTTTACTTAAGTTTGGGTTGCTTTGTCTCTAGGCTTATGAAATGCTTAAACTATCATGTAGGAGAATGTCATTTTTTACATTCTTTTGCATTTAAGGCTCTTTTTATGAATTAGTACATGCTTAATTTGGGGAATATTCCATGTACGGCTGAAAACAATACATTTTTGTTTGATATACAGTTCTCTTCATATACATTTATCTCTATTAGCTTGAGTCTACAGATCAATTTATTCACATGTTCTATATTTGTGGTTAATTTTTTTCTTATCGATCCAACACATTCTGAGAGGAGTATAATAAATCTTTCATCTACAGTGTTTTATTCATTTTTCTCCTTTACTCCAGTTGTTGCTTAGTATGTTTTGAGGCTATATTCTTAGATGGATATTAAGCATTCATTACCATTATATCTTCTTTATCTTTTATCTTTACCATTATATCTTCTTTATCTCTTATTTCTTTGTCAGGCTTCTAACTTACCTCTTTGCCCATTGTGATTTTTTCTCCCTTCTACTGAAATGGTATCGAAAAATCCTTTTTTTCTCCTTCTGTTGAAATGGTTACCACTGTTTTCTTTTGGTTCATTATTTTTTCTTTCTTATCACCTCATTTTCAAACTCTGTATCCTTTTGTTTGTGTGCTTCTTATAAAGAACATATTGCTAGAACTTGTTATCTCTAACAAACATCAGTCTTTCGTTTTTGAATTTAACATGTTTGTATGTATTGTAAAACCATTTATTAACACTTGTCCTTGCTATCTTGTTTCCTGTTTTCTATATATTCATTTTTCCTCATCATTTTTCCCCTACTGATGGCTTGAGAGTTCTGCATACAATTTTCATTATTTCAATGGTTACAACTAATTTATTAAGATCCATGTACATTACTATGCTTCCATATAAATTTCTTAAGCCTACAAATAAACTATATATTCTCTGAATAAGACAGCTACCATGGCTTGCTCTCCCCTCTTTCTTGTCATACTCTTAGATTAGAGCCCCCTTCCCCTGCCACAACACTTGCCTATTGTTGTCATCTGGAATTTTGTTCTGGATTATTAAGATTGTGTGTTGTTTTCATCCCTGCTTTTTTACACAAAAGTAAACTTTGCTATGTTATTTATTCACCTTCATTTAGCAAATATAATAGGACTCATTTTTCTTTTCTTGGAATACTTCCTCTAAGAGTGTTCTCTAAAAGGTCCATGCTGAGGGCTGGGCAAGGTGGCTCATGCCTGTAATCCCAACACTTTGGGGGGCTGAGGTGGGTAGATCACCTGACATCAGGAGTTTAAGACCAGCCTGACCACCATAGTGAAACCCATCTCTACTAAAAATATAAAAATTAGCTGGACGTGGTGGTGGATGCCTGTAATCCCAGCTACTTACTTGGAGGCTGAGGCAGGTGAATTGCTTGAACCCAGGGCGTGGAGGTTGCAGTGAGCCAGGATCGCACCACTGCACTCCAGCCTGGGCAACAGAGTGAGACCCCACCTCAAAAATAAAATGCTCCTGCTGAAAATCTCTACTTTGACTTTATTTTTAAATGATAGCTATCTGTCTTTCACAGTACATTGTATTTCTGAAGTGTCTTGTTTTTCCCCCTCTACTTATGCAGCCTGTGGTATTAGCTTATCTGGGCAGTAAAGTGGACTCTGGGATAAAGCTGCACCCAGACCCTAGGGGAGGGGTTGGGTGTTTGAGCCCCTTGCCTCACAACAGGTGTGGCTGTATCATATTTTCCACCTCCCTGCCAGCTGAACCCAACCCTCAAGGAATTTGCTTGTGCTTCGACTTTGGACACTACTCTTTCCCAAGAGCAGGCTCCCTTAGTGGGATCTTCTATATATCAAGGAATAGAAGAGAGGAGGAGAAAAATGCTTGACGGAGCTTATCTCTGCCTATGTGTTCCCCACTCTACCTGGGTGCCAGTGCTATTACCTCTCAGTTTCTAGGTTCATATCCACTCCCGAGAAGAAAGATCACCTCCTTACATCATCGCTGTTATCTCTTGTTAAGAGTCCTTTTTGGGTACAGATTTCTTTGTTTCTGGCTTAATCCTAGGAAAACCTAGATCAGGAGCTTTCCATTTTGGAATCCCTCTGAACATATCTGTGGTCTCTGACATTTACCCCAGGTGGGGCGCTGTGTTGGGTACTTGTCAGACCCGAGCTTCTAAGGTGTAGTCATCTTTGCTCCAAACTTTGCTTCCTACCTGCTGATCCAACTCCATTCTTTGTGGTTGGAGACATTGCTTTCCATCCTGCTTCCCCACTTGGAGGTTCATAGAATAAATTCTGTTGGAGATTTTGAGATGATGTTCACAACTCTTCCCAAACAAAGTCTAAGCCCAGAATCTCCAAGCCTCAGCTCTCAAGGCACAAACTGATGATTTTTAGAGTTTCAAATATAGTATTGTCAGACAAACCATGGCTCTTGTGTAATTTGTATGCATTATGGATTGTGTTTAGAAGAAATTTTATTTTGCTGGGTCTTCTAGGCAACTCCGCAGCCTTCAATGGCTTCACTTCAGGAAAGATGTGTAGGAAGTTGACGCAGGAAGAAGGCATTTGACCTTTTTATGGACCTCAGCTACAAATAAGTTCAAATAATTTGTATTAACCTAAAACAGTTGTCATCTTTGGAAACTATCCCTGGGGGAATCATCTAGGTTTTTCTGCTTACCCCTTGCCACTTCCTTTCTCTCTAATGCTGATTGTGTTGATTATTATTTATTAGTGGGGCCTGAGATTTCTCCCTGAGCAGAAATACCCTAAGAGTAGCTGAGGTCCATAAAGAGGTGAAATGCCTTCTTCCTGTGCCAACTCATTACTTCTTTCCTGAAGTGAAGCCACTGAACGCTGTAGGATTGCCTGGAGAAGACCCACCAAAATAAAATTTCTTCCAGACACAATCCATAGTGCATAAAAATTAATCAAGTCCTACCATGGCTTGCTTTATTCATAATACTTAATGGTCATGTAATAGGAGTTTTTATTCAGCAGTTAAAGTTCATAAGTGCGGGTTTTACATGGAGATAGGTATTATGCTGATGGTTTAATTACACACCTTTTTGCACACCAAAGGAAATGGGTTATGCAGGTTTTGTAATTAAGAAGGACTTCTGAGACAGAATGAACATAGGGTCAACTGATCTTTTTGAAAATGTTTATTTTTAAATTAGCAACTCTGAAAATGTCCAACCTTGGAAATAATACTTGAGATTAGAAGATGTATGTATATATAAACAACATTATCTTTCTCTCCCCACCCTCCACACACAATTTTTCTAGTTCTCATGTTAAAAATTAAAGTTTTTTTTTTATAAACTTAACACTGAGTAGTTGTAACAGTCTCCCTTAAGGCTAGCATAGGAGATATTTTTCCCAAGAACATCAATTTTAAGTTCATTAAGCAAGTCACCTGGTGTTGGGCCAAAAATGAGTCTACTGAATCTCCAAATTTTTGATTTTGTTGAATCCAAACTATTCGATTTCTCCAAATTAGATTCCATTTTCATGGGACAAGGATTTTCTATTTTCTCTGTGTTACTGAAACTGAAATATAATGGACTCTTTCCTGCCCTTACCTAACACACACCCTTGCACGTACCCAGCTCTGACCTCTGAACTCTAGGCTCCTTTAGTCAGCTGCCTATTCAACATCTGTAGTTGGTTAGAAAGCCTCATGGGCTTAAAAGTCCAAAATAATATTCTGCTATTACTTGAAACCTATTTATCCTATAATCTCAGATTAGTACATGGCAACCCTATTGTTTCAGTTTATTACACCAACCAATCTGGGGTCTCCATTGACCCTTTTCATCTCTCACACCTGACACCACATTCAGCAGCAAATTCCAAGTCTTTTTTCAACATATAATGTCTTCTTGCCATCTGTCATCTCTACTGCTACCCTATGGGTCCCAGCCACCCTCTCTCTCTCATAAGGGACCCCTCTTCTTCCACATCTGCTTCCCCATGTTTACTCTGCAGCAGCCAGTGGGCTTCTTTAAAAATTCACATCAGTTGATGTCATATTTGTGCTCCCAATCCGCCAGTGGCTTTCATCTACCCAGAGGAAAAATCCAATGTCCTCACAATGGGGCCATTGCTACATGGTGTCACCTGCTCCGCCTAACCTCCTACAACCCTCTTCCACACTCTTTTTGCTCCAATCTCAGAATTTTTGCCTCTTTGTTCTCTCTGCCTAGGATGATCTTTTCTATGATATCCACCTAGTTTTCTTCCTTTACACCCTTGTTCAAAAGTCACCTTCCCATCGAGGCCTTTACCATGGCAACCACTCTACCAGCCCACTCCCCAGTGCTTTCTGTCCCCCTTCCCTGCTTTGTTTTTCTACCAACCACTTATCATCATCGAATTTACTATTGTCTGTTTCCCCTCTCTAGAAAGTAAGTTTCAGAAGGAAGGGATTTTTTTCTGCTTTGTTTACTGTCGAATCCCCAGAGCCTAACAAAGGTGTCTGATATACAGTAGGCCTTCACTGTAACAGTTTGTTAAATCAGTAGTCTGAGGTATCACTAGATTATAGCCATTTGAGGGCCACGACTTACGTCTTTCAATGATGTTGGACATCATAAGCAACACAATGCTTAACATCACAGGGGTAGTGGACAGCTCCTGTTTTGACCTGTGATCTTGGCTCACTGCAACTGCCGTCTCCTGGGTTCAAGTGATTCTCCTGCCTCAGCCTCCCAAGTGTTTGGAACTACAGGCATGCATCACCAGGCCCAGCTAAATTTTGTATTTTTAGTAGAGACAGGGTTTCGCCATGTTGTCCAGGCTGGTCTTGAACTCCTGACCTCAGGTGATCCACCCACCTTGGCCTCCCAAAGTGCTGGAATTACAGGTGTGAGCCACTGCACGTGGCGTTGTGTCATATTCTTCATTGACATGTTTATTTAATACCAGAAAGACTTTTTTTGAAAACAAAAACAAAAACAAAAAAAAACAAAAAAAAAACAAAAAAAACCCACCACTTTTGGAGGCTGTGTTTAAGTGTAGTGACCCCCTCTCTCTGCTTAGCTGTGATTCTGCATTTGAGCCCTGCATCTAGTGATGCCTCAAGCCAAGTTCCCTCTGATCAAGCTGTGAGAGAAATGATGTAAAATTAATCCAAGTCATTTTTCCATGACCTGGATCAGCCATCCCTTTTTGGCATTTTTGATAATGTTGAATTTTGTTAAAGCACAAAACAGTCATTTTACCTCTGTTCTAGCCCCAAAGAAGTGTCATTCTTAGCCCTGATACCAGTGTATTTGGGAGTCTTAGTTTTATCTGCAAAACGAGAGAAGTATAATTTAGAACATATATTCAGTGTGTCTCATGGTTCTTTCTCAGGAAGCCGTGATAGTGAGTGTTGTAGCCCTTGCTTTTGCCTTGAACATCATCTACCCTATGTTGTCTCTGACATTTGGAGCTCCAGCCACATAGGCCCCCTTTCAGGTTCTGGAACTTGTAATGTCTCCTCCTGCTATAAGGCCTTAATGCACGTGGTTCCCTTTGTGAAATGCCCCCCCTCGCCAGAGTACATTCATTAGGACTCTTTGATTATAAGAGACAGAAAATCAACTCAAACTGGCATATACAAGAGAATTTATTGGCACACATAATCGAAAATCCGGGCATATATATCTAGCTTCAGGAATGGCTGGATCCAGGGACTCAAGTAATTGATCAGTATTTGGTGTGTAGGTACCTCTGTTTCTTGTTTCCAACTTGGGGTTTAGTCTCCCTTCTTGGCTTTCCATCTTGGTATTGGTCTCAGATCTAAATCTTGTTCCTAGCTTCCGCCTTTGTTTCTCTTTCATTTCTGTTTTCCTCTTTTTCCTTTCCTTGAGGTCGACCCTTCCCATATTACAGCTCCAGGACCATGTCCTAGTCTATCAATAATCTTTTCAGGAAGAGGATTTGTTACAACAATTTTAGTAAAAGTCGGGATTAGATCTGAGCAGTGAGGCTAACAGGGACAATCCTACTGAAGCAATACTGACAGACAGAAGAAGAGTAGCCCTCAAATGAAAAACAAGGGTGCTACAATTGAAGAAAACGGGAATGAATGCAGGTCGCCTAAGTCACTGGAATCCACCTACTTGACGCTTACTCATCTTTCACATCTTAAACGTATTCCCTGATTCCTCCTTGTCAGAGCATATCTCTGCGTATTGCAACTTCTTGTAATGCTTGGACTTTCATATTTCTCTGTGAAACTGATTAGTGCCTGGCTCCCAGCTAGACTGTAAAAGACACAGAGACAGGCTGGTTGATTCCACCCCCCCTCAAAATTCTACCCCATTTATTGAGAATGTATTCTATGGCCTACTCTTTACATACATATACTATCTCATTTAATCATTATCATGCTCTTGTAATGTCAGAATTTTTGCTGAAGCTCAGAGAGGTGTAAGTAAATTGCCAAAAGTTGTGCAGTCATCAAGAGGTCAGGGAGACTGCATTCTACTTGTCTGGCTCCAGTTCCAGGCCTGTCTCTCCCAGCCCCAGCTTCTGTGTTTCTCTGCCAGGCATCCTCAGGGTGGCCCTACCATGAATGGGACAGAGTGAGTCTTGTCGTCAATGAGCTCACAGTTGCTCTCTGTGTTCCTCCAGGGATGCTGGATCCCAGCTTAAGGCATGAAATTCGGGATATAAATGTTTTTCTCTACCGATTAGCAAGACTTCTACAGTATGTACCTTATTACATTAAACAGACTCAAGGAAGGTGGAGGGCTATTCACCATTGCAGTCAAGACTAGAAATATTCGTCTTTGAGGTGAGGCAAGCCGTGAAGACACTATGATACCCCAGTAGATACCCAACAGACAGAGCCTGCAATTCAGTCTTGTTCCACGCTGGGGCATGGTTCTCCTGACACACTATTTAACTGTGGGCATGACAGCCTATATAGGGCTCACATTTAGATGGTTTTTCTCCACATTATTTGATAACTTCATAGCATCTTTTTTTTTTTTTTTTTTTAGGTGGGGTCTTAGTCACCCAGGCTGGAGTGGATATGATCTTGGCCCACTGCAATCTCCGCCTCTCAGGTTCAAGTGATTCTCCTGCCTCAGCCGCCTGAGTAGCGGGGATTACAGGTGTGTGCTACCATGCCCGACTAATTTTTGTATTTTTAGTATAGGCGGGGTTTCACCATGTTGGCCAGGCTGGTCTCGAACTCCTAACCTCAGGTGATCCACTCACCTCAGCCTCCCCAAGTACTGAGATTACAGGTGTGAGCCACTGTGCCCGGCCTGATAACTTCATAACATCTTAAAAATCGATGTCAATGGCGTTGTTTTAAAGCTATATTATTATGTGAGTATATTTGGTACCTTTGTATAAAATCCTTTATTTTGTTAAGAGGCTCTCTGGAGGTGGTGGCAGGACCAGGGCTAATAGGTGGGGCTGTGGAATCAGTCATGGAGGTAAATATCAACTCCAGTCATGGAGGTAAATATCAACTCCCTGGGTTCTTCTCCATGCAACCTTGAGCATGTCATGTAGAAGACCCCAGCATCGGGCCGGGTGTGGTGGCTCATGCCTGTAATCCCAGCACTTTGGGAGGCCAAGGTGGACAGATGATCTGAGGTCAGGAGTTTGAGATCAGCCTGGCCAACATATAGTGAAACCCTGTCTCTACTAAAAAATACAAAAATTAGCTGGGCATGGTGGCACATGCCTGTAATCCCAGCTACTTGGGAGGCTGAAGCAGGAGAACTACTTGAACTCAAGAGGTGGAGGTTGCAGTGAGCTGAAATTGGGTCACCCTACTCCACCCTGGGAGACAGAGCAAGACACTGTCTCTCAAAAAAAAAAAAAAAAAAAAGAGAGACCCCAGCATCCTCATCAGTAAAATGCTGAAACTTGGTTTTGGTTGGCTATGAAATACAATGAAATAGTTTACACAGGCAGGCTCTGGCATCTGATTGCAAGGGTTCAAATCCTACCTCTACTCTTCCTAGCAGCGTGTTTGTTCATTCATTCAACAAATGTGAACATTGATTCCTGGTCTTCATGCTGGGAATGCAGCAGGGAACCACAAGGGCAAAGTCTCTGCCCTTATAGTTGGAAGGGAGATGTGAGTAAGCAAAGACACAAATGAATATACAATGTTGAGAGGGGTTAAGTGCAATGGAAACAATAAAGAAGGCTGGGGGGTGGGGCATGGAGTGGGGAGTAGAGTGGGCCATGAGAGTGCCATTTACCCTGCATGGTTGGGAAAGGCTTCTCTGTTGGGACATTGCAGTAGGGGACCTGCAGGGAGAGGGAGGGTGTGAACCACAGAGACAGCCAGGGAGAGAGCGTTCCTGGCAAAGGGAAGAGCGACTTCCAGCCCTGAGGCAGAACATACTTGGTGAGTTGGGGCCTCCAAATTCATCAGCTCACAATGGCAAGACGATCAGTGTGGCCAGAGAAGAAGAGATCTTGAGGGGCTGGGCAGGTCTCTTGACCTCACTGTGCCTCAGTTTCCGAATCTGAAAGAACTGATTTTAGTACCACCTCCTGAGGAATGACTGAGCTAGACCACATGAAGCACTTGGTGGTATTGATTATTGTTAGATGGTAACTGCAATGATGACTTACTGTATTTTTTTTTTAGAACTTTCCCTCCCTCCCTCTAGCTGGCAGAGGCTTAGCCGTCTTTTGGGTTTCAATTAAACCTTGCATGTTCCAGGAAGCTTCCCTGATGGTCCCCAGTGGAAGCAGGCGATCTTCCTGTGTATTCCTGTACTTGCTCTCTCATTGGCACTGTGTGCACTGCAGTTCCTCCCTGTGAACCATTAGGTACAATGAGGCCAAGGCTGTGTCTATCTTATTCTGAACTGTAGGTCATTTAATGCCTTTAACGTTTCTTTGTGGGTGAGTAGATGGAACGATGAATAGATGAGTGGGTAGAAACGTGTATGCTAGTGAAATTTCCTTCCGACAGGGCAAGTTACAAGGCAGGATTTGATAAGACTATTTCAGAATATTGGTTGAAATATGAAGTGCCACACTACTCTTTTATGCTGAGACTATGGATTTCATCAAGATAAGTCCCCAAGGGAGAATATGTTATTAAAATTTTAGAACTTTAAAATTGGAAGAAACCCTTTTCATCATTTAGTTAAGTGTCCTCAATTAACAGAGGAAGCTGAGGACCAAAGAGATGAAGGAACTTTGCTAAAGTCACCCAGTTTCTTTTGGTTAGGGCTGGAACTGGTAGCCTGGTATTTGGATTCTCTAGCGTTTGATTTCAGAGTGTGCTGGGCATGGTCTACTTCTAGGATCCCAGGATCCAAACACTGAATGGATCATGGATCTCCTGAAGGAAGGAGCTGTGCAGGGGTGGGAGGGACTGCTAGGCTGTGTTCTTGAGGTGAGTGTTTTTAGATGTGATGCATTTTGTGGGAAGGAAATCACTACTTTATGTATATGGCTTCTAAACCCTTCAGCCCAGCTGAATACTTAAAAAAATTATTTATGTTTTTTAGATTCAGGGGGGACATGTGCAGTTTTCTTACACAGCCAGCTGAATACTTCTAAAGAATTTAAATTTCTGGTCAGACAAATAATGCTCCAACCTGTTTGGCAGATATTTTTTTTTTCCTATCCATAGAGTCCTAAAGTAGCAAGCTTGATTTGAAAATAAATTATTAGTAAACATTTGAAAATGTGAAACAAATTATTCCCCAAACACTTAGCTCCTTCCTTCAAATACACACTTGAAAAATGCTAAGAATCTGTTCTGCGAGAATGCTTGAATCTCTCCCTAAATCATAACACGGGTAAACGTACTGAAATATTTTTACAATTTTATTAGAGGTTTTAATTCACTGCTTTATCTATCTCTGTTAGACTGCAAAATAGCTTTAAATATTCAAGTGGTAATTAATGAATCTTTTATGTTGCAAATCAAACATTTTTCATCTGTGCACTGGTGGAGTAGCAGCCAGGAAGGATTTAAAGAGTAATTGTTCCCCCTCTTCCCCACTGGTGACCAGCATCTACGTTACGTTTTGGGGAAAGTGGGCTTGTGTTCCCTGCCCAGTGGGACGAATGCTCAGTGTGGATGATGTCTGCTGTCTTTCGGGAGGTCAGGATTTCTTGACGTTTCTTGCCAGAGACATTCCTGACTAGATGGAAAGTCTTTGAATGTGGAATTTTTGCTTGAGTGCAAAATAATAAAAAGCATGTGTATGTTTGAAAAAAAAAAAAAGGATCAGCTTAATGGCAAAATAGCATTGGCTTACATTAATATTCTATTACAGTAAAAACTTCTGTTTAATAAATTTTCTCCAGACTTTTTTCCTCCAGAATCTCACGTATTTTTCTAAGTGGATGCCAACCTAAAGAAAGTACATATGATACATTTGATTTATGTTAAGTCAATAGTGTGCAAAAGCCATCTAAAATTGTAAGTGTAGAAATATAAACCCAAGGAAACACACATAGTACCCTATATTGAAAAGGGGAAAAAGGGTTAGCTTTTCAGGGGCTGAAATGCCTTGTAAATATTATTCTGTTTAGAAGATAGTTTTTAAATATGGCGTTTTATGTCAAATAGTAAGAAAGCAAGTCGGAAATTCTGCGATTTAGTTTAAAACCCAAAATCAAGCTGGTATTAAAGACTTCGCATAACAAAATAGTTTTCCTTTTCTGTCTCTGTCACTAATGAGAAATGAGCCAGTGAGAGCAGCCCTTGAGAACTTTTACAAAGGACTGACAAATTCTTGATTGGATGCCATATCGGCCACCCTGTGCTGTTCTATGGTCCTAATTAATACTGGGCTTGGTGACATTTATGTATCAGAGCAATAAGCTAAACAGGAAACAATTTATGTCACCTGAAGCTTTTTAACAAATCGATACAACTATTTGTAATTGCTTGTTTCACAAGATTAAAAGTGCTAAGGCCTGATCTTCGCCCACGGATTTGTGGTCAACATGACCTGTGCTTCCGTTGTTTAAAAAAAAAAAAAAAAAAAAAAAGAAAAAAAAGAGTTAGTGATCAGCACGGACTTCCATCAAGTAATCCATATTGCTAATATTTCTGGAATTTTAATGTAGTTACAATTTATAGCTGATCAAATGTGGTTACCTAAATTGCTGTTGCTAGTAGACAGTTTAACTGTCTTTATTAATTACAGTATAATTTAATGTTTGAGTACCGGCACTTGTGTTGGTCATTTTTACAGCTCCAGCAGTTATCTGCCTTATGACGAACTATTTTAGCATTTTCAATGGAAATTTGCTAATATGATGAGTGATAAAAATGTCACACGCTGGTAAATAATGATTATTGCTTTGGCTGAAATTAATTCTTGAAAGGCCGGTTACCTTCAAATTAACATTATAACTTGAAGCTTGTCTTTTTCCCTTCACAATATTTTCAATATAAACCAAAAAAAAAAAAAGGACCGTTGGTAATTTCAAATGTGTATACATATATTTTGGTATTAAGCATTGAATGTCATTTTACAATCAAAGTGGAAATAAGACAACATTGGGTTTTGTTATTTTAAAAAATAAAATACCGTTTAAAAATAAATATAAGTAGGTTATATCTAGAGATGGTTTTCTAATCCAAATATTGTCCCACAGTTAAAACCAGTGTTTTTGTATGTAACTTAATTTCCCTCCAATGTGAATTTTGTCTTAAACCCTTCATCAATTCCTTAAATGAAGGTTTGAGACACCCAACTTCACATTATTTGAATAAAGAATACTTTTATTTGATTCAACTACAATGAAGATGAAAGATAAATTGTGATTACTACCCTACACATAAATACGTAATATCATCAAACACAAAATCTAATAAGAAAGACTAATTATACTTTGTTTTTGTCTTTTTTAGGGGGGAGGGAGAGGTGGTTACTATTATGAAGCTGCCTGTGTTGGTGTGAAATTAGTCTTAAGAGTTTTATGTTCTTTATATAAAAGCGCCTATTTATAAGAAGAGCCAATATTTTGGGTTTGCTGCCTCGTTTATGAGAGTGACAAGCCTGAAATAAATATGTAAAAGAGTGTTCCTGCTTGAGAACAATTCCTGAAATATAAGTTAAAATGTAGTATGCCTCAACCAGCAAAATCTTTACTAACATATCGTCATACTTGGTTTAGGTCCTCCAGTTTATTAAAAGAAGTATCTGTACATTTTTTAATTTTACTAAATGTATATGCTGTAAGCAGTATTTAGGTTTAAGCCTGGTAATTAAAGGAATTTGAATTAACGCTAAGATTATAGTCTCAGTAGCCAGGTGAGAATTAAAGGTTCAAACGTTTTGCTAATTATGAGACTAAGGGGTTTCTAGATAGGGCATAATTGTTAATTCAAAGAGGACACTAGTTTGCAACTTAATAGCAAAATCTACTTGTTAAAAACACACACACAGACACACACACACACAACTTTCCTAATATGGGCTTTTCAAAACAATGCTGGGAAAGAATGTTCACTTGTATCCTCAGCATCGGTGGGTGCTTTGCAGAATAAAGACTGGGAGGTTAATTTTCAAGTCATCCTTTGCCCTGAATTATGTGCTCTGAATTATATACGTAATGGTTTTACGTTACCATGGTTTGGCCACTTAAAATACTGCTTTCATATTGGCAATTTAATTTTTATTGAAAGATGATGCTCAAATTAATCCCTAGAATATATACTATAGAGTAATATTAAAGAGACATAGCACATTTCCTAAATGCAGGCAATTATTTTTTTAAAATCTCAAAATTAAGATGGTTTTTCTGGAATATTTAGGTACTGAAGTTCTGTTTTCTTCAATGAATACAATTATCTAGCATACTTTTGATAGAATACTTTTATAAAATCATTTGTTCTAAGCATTTATCATTATATGCAAAAAGATTTCTTGATGAGAATATTATAGACGGTGCATATTTTTGACATTAGCATTTTATTTGGATGACTAATCTTGCAGATGTGAAATTTTAATGAATTATTCATGAAATTGCTTTCCTCTGAAATTTTAGTTTGCTCTTAATGCTAGTTATTAAACATTGTTTTTCTTTATAAAATTTGATGAAAAAAATTAGGGTGTGCTTCAAGAGAAAAGATAGCATCTCTTGCTTTTTTTTACTTCCCAATTCTCTAAGTGGATACTTTCACTTGGAAATCCTGAGGATAAGAGCTTCAGCCTTCCCTGATGATGAAAGCTTTCAGTTAAGATTGATTTTAATTCTGCATTGGAAGCAGCTGGTGATAAACCTAAGGCATATGCCTAACATACAATATCAGCAGGTCAGAAAGGGAAACAAACTTAGGCTGTGGCGACTTTTACTACCAGTGTGAACAACCAGCATTTTTATTGCATTTGAGAATGCTTATGTCAGTAATCAGTACTGACTACACAACATTTTTTTTATTGTCTGTATTCGCAGACATGGAATGATGGAATTACAGTTGATGTCAAGGAATGAGTTTCTTTTATGCCTTATCAAAACAAAACAAAACAAAAAAATTCTTGTTACTGGCAGCACATATACATGAAGCACCATGCTCACAGTCCGGACTGTATCATCTTCATCAAGGCTTATGGGTAGCAGAGATTGCATGAGCTACACTGGGCCCAAGAAATGCCTTCAGCATTGTAACTCTCATTCTCAGGATAAAGAAGCAAAACTGACTTTGAAGACATCCAGAATTTCAGGAGGCTATGTCATTAACCAAAAGGTACCAAAAAGATTCAAAATCTGAATAAGCACACTCTTCTTTGTGCCTTTGGAAATGGAGCTCAGCTGGAATGTGGAAAAGAGAGGAAATATTTTTTAACTCTATTTTTTTTCCATGAGGAAAAAAAAGCTAGTGATTTACAGCGTACCTTGGGTTAAGAATCCAAGGTTTTCTTTACTAGGTCTGACAGGATGCTGGGGATGGCGTCAGGGCTGTCCGAAGGTGGCAGGACTGGCGGTAACTCTTCATGTATGTACATAAGCCTTGATATTCCATTTTGCGGCTGGTCCAAGGTGGCAGCCTAACTCATCTTACAAGACAGACTCTACGGACAGGTAGGTTGGATCCTCATTCCTGACAGTGACACACGGGACTACCTCCCTAATGTATGCTTTTCTTTGAGAAAAAAAAGTAACAAATTTTCTTTACATCTTGGCACCTTGTAAAGTTTTTTTTTTTTTTATACAAAAGTTCAATAGTTTTGACACTCCCCATTGTTAATCACTACTTCACTGATAAACTTGGAAAAGTGTGACCCTGGAATTTCATCATGCAAAATATTTACTGCAGCAGGAGAAAACATTTTTTAAACAACATTTTTTTTTTCTTTTCAAATGTATGAACTTGTTTAAGATAGCCAGGAAGGCAGTGGTAGGATAAACACAAGGGACAGGAATGTATCAAAAAACAGATTAACACACACGCACACTCGCGCACACACACACACACACACACACACACAAAACCTGTACAAAATGCTCCAATCAATGAGAACAGAAAAAAGAATCTTCAACTATGTTACAATTTAAAAGCAGAAAAAAAAGTTAGGGAGTTTCTCCCTCCCACATGTCAGGAAATGTCATCCAATATTCTTAAAGCAAGGAGAACTAAATAAAATACATGTGCAGCATATTCTGCAATTCCATTACATACAGTAGTTTTTTTTCCAAAGCTATTTTTTTTTAGTATCGTTAATATAAAGCAGTTGCACAAAAAGCAAAGGTGTTTTGACAAACAGGTGTATGCATTTATTCCTTTTTAGGAACAATATCTAAAAAAAGAACCGCCCTCTGCCCTCCCCCAAAAAAGACAAAGATTCACACAGACACATCGGGATATATGTACAACATAATAAACCCCATTCTAAAGAAGCAACTGGGATAACCCCCAGGGGATACAGAATCGGAATTGTAAAAATCATAGTGAAATTTGCTTGCTGTAAAGCCTGAGAATTTTTTTTTCAGTTGGTTCTTCTGCAAGGCTGTGATACCTGCAAAGATATGTAAAATCTAATTTTTCTTTCTTTTTTTTTTTTTTGCTACAGTCTTTAGACTAAGCATGCAAGACATACGACTAAGTGCAACTGAGTGAAATGTTTTTTTTAAAATTTTAATCATTCCCTAAAGGTTTGAACTGAGGTATGCGTACTAACAGTTTCTCATGCTGTTATCTTTACTCATGTCTAGCTACACATGCTGAGAATGAACTAATCTACCAGATTTTTATCCTCTTTTGAATACCAAACTAACCAGCAACCACTCAGTTTAGAAGCACAGGGCCCCCTTCCCATGACCCTGTCTGGCTACTGCCTGCACATCATGAAGCTGCCTGGAAAAGTTTTTTTTTTTTTTTTTTTTTTTTTTTTTTTTTAAAGTCTTGCGTGACCACAGACTGCCCTTTATACAGAAAGCAGAGTGAAGCTTCAAAAGTAACTAACTGCCAGAGACGTTTTTGTACCAAGCTTATGAGTGGATGGGAGTGTTACTTTTCTTTAAATGAAAAATGCTGACCAAAGCCTAATCGGAAAAAAAGGAAAAAATAAAAACAAACTGAAGGATATATGCCAAGATAAACCAAAATTAATACAGTGATCACAGCACAGTTCTTCAACAAAAGTGGCATACAATCTAAAAATATCTTTTTTTCTAGAAATACTATTATGTGATCTAGTTCAATTAATGGAAGCTTTTCTGTTCTGACTCTAAACTGTCTCCTTTATTGGATACTCTAATTGCAGTGGCATACATTCATTTTTTTTGAGATGGGACTCCCTTCCTTCTGTAGCTCCTTTAATATTGTGTCCTATTTTTATCTGCAGTAGCCCCATAAAATCTCTTTTAAGAGAATGAGTTTTGGTCTCTGTAGAGGTACACAAAAAGAAAAAGGAAAAATAACTACGAGAAAAAAGTAACAACTTTGGTTCCATTATCTACTTGGTCTTCTAAATTTACGATGAAGGAGCAGTTCTCTTTCTCAGGTTGCAATAGCCTATCGCTTGTCATTTGCCTCTAAATTCTTTTGCCTCCTTTGATCAACAATAAGAGGATATTTGGCTTCATCAGATAAAGCATAAAACAGAGAACGTAATTTACCTTTGTGTAATATCTTTGGTAATTTTAGAAAAAAAGGTACAAAGAATATAAATTAAGCTTCGAAAGGCTCTCGAACTAAAAAAAAACTACAGTCCTATATAAATAAATGACAGGAAGGTGAGTGAGTGCAGAGTTGAAGTGTGTGGAGGGGTTCTAAGGACTGAGGTTGTACTGACCTGTAACCATCACATTCTGCATACCATGTTTGGGACCCCCCCAAAGCCCAGGGCCTACACGATATCTTCTGTGAGTTTTTGTGACACTGGGTTGGTGATATAATATTGCATAACAAACTGCAGTACCAAATTTGCATATTTGAAATTAACATTTTAGCATTTGCTGAACTCAGTCCTCATTAACTCCCTTAACAAGTTCAATCTGAAATCGAATTTGCATTCAAACAAACAGTTTAATGCCACCAAGTAGGTCTGAACTAATGTATAAACTCAGCGCCGCCGCCGCCACCCCTACTTTCAGGGCAGCTGCTCAGGGAAGCCGGGTTTTTTTGGCCGTTTTGCAAACAAAACCATCCCACACTGGTTATCGCAGAGCACCCAAGGCCCATGGCAACTTGGTTTCACAAGGGAGAGCCTTCCAAGGCCATATTGTCAGTCTAATTAGTATGAGCTTTTTTTTCAGTGCTGCCTATGTTTCCTTGTGCTGGTAGAATGTGGTGGCATTTATTAATGATGGTTGCTGCAAAAAAAAAAAAAAAATCCGAAACACCCCTCCCCCCAACCACCCTCAATACTGCTGCGTGGAATGAATCGGCATTGTTCCTAGAGTATGTCTCTCTCTCTTTTTTCTGTCATTCATTCTCTTTCTGGCAGGACGTCACGTCTGTGTGAGAGGGCCTTCATGTGTAGAGTGCAGCATTTGGGACCTTTTTGAAAAAGACCAAAACGGAATGTTTTCTGACTTTAGAGAAACGTGGTGATGTCTGAAGGAAGATGGAATGAGTGACAGAAAGCTACAAACGAGAAATGACATTCAGCTTTGTATAATAAAAACACCTATTAACATTCATCACAAGGTACAGAAAACTTTAAGCCTCCAAGAGGCCATCGGCCCAAATGGAGGCCTGAGGTCAGAACTTAAAATGGTATAGTAGAAGAAAAAAAAAAAAAAAGCAATACATTAAAAAGTTTGGGATAATTATTTTTTAACCCCTCCCCCCAATACACACACAAAGGCCTTCCCCATCCCAACTGGAAGCAAAAAAAAAAAAAAAAAAAAATGGAGTAAAGGCAGTGATAATCAACATGCAGTACTGTGCAAATAGGTCGTCCATTGGAATCCTTAAATTCTGGGCAAAGGCTTGGTCTGCAGCTTAGGTGCACAAGCTCCGTCGGGCGTCCTCAGTGTCCAACGTTGGCAGGACTGCAGTTCAAAGTCTGCTGCTAAAAGCGAATCAGTTTAGCAAATGTACAACACTGATGTTGACGGTTAAGAGAGGAGAATCCCAAGTACCAAACAAGTCCATCCAATGCACAGAGTACAAATTCCTTTTTTCAACAAAAAGTAGAAAAATCAAAAATACTCCCAAATGGGGTTCTTGATGGCACTAAGAGTTAACACATTTCAGAGTTGTCAAAACGTAGTGAAAATCCTCCAGACTGTACAACAAATGGAGAACAATTTCACTGCTAACTTTTGACGTGTTTTTTTTTTTTTTTTTTTTCCTTTTTCCAATCTTCATTCTCGGGGTTGGCCTGCCCCGATATTCACTCCATGTCCTCGTTTACTGGTTCATCTTCGTAATCTCTGTCATGGTCAAAATCTGGACTGTGGTTGGCTGTTGTCACTAAGGACAGGGGCCCTTCAGCTTCCTCTGGATCGAGGGGCTCTTCTTTGACGTGTACAGGATGCCTGGAAAAAATATGCAGAGGTTCAGTGAGGGTACTTCGCAGCCCACTGCAGCTCAGGTGCACTGAAAAGTCTGGGGCAACAGAAAAGCCGCACTCTAGAACTAGAATTCTGTCCAGTATTGTCGCCATTAGCCACATGTGGCTCTTTAAATTGAAATGAACGAAATCTTCCTACATTTAACATTCAGTTTCTGAGTTGTGCTAGCCGCTTTTGACATGTTCAAAGGCCCCACGTGACTAGCGGTTAATTCTGGCCAGCACAGAGACAGAGCATTTGCATCACTGCATAAAGTTCTGTTGGGTAGTGCTGCTCTGGATCACTCGTCTCTGGACAGGTGCGGGCCTTTCCTCTCTGGTGACATTTCTCATACTTTAACGCACGCTGCAGTCACCTGCGGGCCTTGTTGAAATGCAGTGTGTGATTCAGGTCTGGGGTGGGGCCTGAGACTCTGCATCTCTAACAAGCCCCCAGGTGATGCCACTGGTCCTAAAACCAGATAACAGGTCCCGTAGTGCTATCCTGGGTGGATGAATACCCATCTTCAAATGATTACATGAAATAAGAATCTGTAAGCCAACGGCAGTTTGTGGGGACCACGGAGCAGAGGAGGCTGGGCTAATCATGGCTTGCTGTGTGTTCTGCTTTGCTAGTTAACATGCAGAACCTGTGAAAGAACTCTCCAGAGTACGACCCCAAGCGAGGTTCTATCATTAATCAACTTCAAGCAAACACAGCAAAGAGACACCATGATACATGCTTGAAACTCCAAATTAATGCATATTTTTACAAACTGTCAATAAGGCAAGAAAAGCCCTGCCAGGAAACACAAACGGAGAGGAAAAGGCTCGCTCAACACAACAATATGATAAGAAAGCAGAGCCCCAATCAGAATAATAACGCTGTCAGCTGTAAACAAGGCAAAACATGAGGCCCGGCTGGTAGCAGCCACTGGGATGCGCGTGGTTGCGATGAGATCTGCCAACTTTCTCATTATGGACCAGCGCATGGTTCACCCGAAGGGGACCGGGGTGATCACACAAAACCACTCGGGTAACTATTGAGAAATGTTGTTCGTAAATCATATTTACAACTGATCCTTTGCAAATACAAATGACTTTCTGTTGCAGGGGCTTTTGATATGTAAAAGAACCATTCAAGTTAAAATGGTCCCATCTCTGGGACAGGCTGCAGAAGGGAAGATTTTTAAATTGACATTATCAAGTATTAGTAAATATGAGGTGGTAATGGGGATGGTTGGCTTCCTAAATAATTGATGCTGTATGCAAACCCCAAAGGCCCCTTGAACCATTTAAAAACAAACAGAGGAGTGCTTTGGACTGCCCTTGAAGACAGGAACCTTCAGAATCAATTGACTCTAAAGTTAGCACAGCCTAGAGAGCATTTGGCGGGGCTGGATGTTAGGTTTAAAAAAAATTTTTTTTTTTTTTTTTTTTCTGAGACGGAGCCTTGCTTTGTCGCCCAGGCTGGAGTGCAGTGCCGTGATCTCAGCTGACTGCAAGCTCCACCTCCCAGGTTTGCGCCACTCTCCTGCCTCAGCCTCCTGAGTAGCTGGGATTACAGGCGCCCGCCACGGCGCCCAGCTAATTTTTTGTGTGTTTTTAGTAGAGACGGGGTTTCACCGTTGTCTCGATCTCCTGACCTCGTGATCCACCCGCCTCGGCCTCCCAAAGTGCTGGGATTACAGGTGAGCCTCCCAAAGTGCTGGGATTACAGGTGAGCCACTGCGCCTGGCCGCTAAAAAAATAATTTCTTTATTCTTAAAAACTATTTGCAAAACAAAATATAGCAAAGTTGCATTACATTACATTTTATGTATGGCTCTCCATCATCTATTTTATTCATTTATTTATTTATTGAGACGTAGTCGTGCTCTGTCACCCAGGCTGGAGTGCAGTGGCAGGATCTCGGCTCACTGCAACCTCCACCTCCCAGGCTCAAGCAATTCTTCTGGCTCAGCCTCCCAAGTAGCTGAGATTATGAGATTACAGGGGCCCACCACCACACCTGGCTAATTTTTGTATTTTTAGTAAAGATGAGGTTTCACCATGTTGGTGAGGCTGGTCTTGAACTCCTGACCTCAAGTGATCCACCTGCCTTGGCCTCCCAAAGTGCTGGGATTACAGGCGTGAGACACCATGGCTGGCCGGATATTTTTATTTAAAAGAAACAGTTGTACATCAGTGCAAGGAAGGCTGCACGGGGAGTCACCCTCCCAGCAGTCTGTATTAAGCAGTACAGATGGGGAATTTTTTTTTGTTAATGGCTGTATTAGCGTTTCAGCAGTAAGAATTAGGACTGGCTGCATAATTTCGGAAGCCCAGTGAAAAATGACAATCTGGGGTCTCTGGCTCAAAAATTAAAATTTCCAGACAAAAATGGCATTAAAGCACGTACATGCCTGGCATGGTGTGTGTGTGCCTGTAGTCCAAGTTACTTGGGGGGCTAAGGTAGGATGATCACTTGAGCCGCGGAGTTCGAGTCCAGCCTGGGTGATACAGTAAGACCCCTATCTATCTCTAAATAAAAAGGTACTAAAAACACGTAAAATCAAGTGCAGTGTCCTTTTAGGCATGAGATCCTGTGTGACTGCATGTCACATACCTGTGAACCAGCTCTGCTAAGATACCCTACATTCTTTTAGGAAGAATTAGTTATACTGATGATTATTCCTTTAAAAAACACAAACCCTTAGTTAAGCCCAGTTTTCTTATTTTTGCCAATCTCCTTCCATTTGAGGTCATATTTTTAAATATTGTAAATTCAGCAGGAATGCTATTTTTTAAATTTTCCTAGCTTTACAATTTGTAATGTTTATGGCTAGATGAGATTCCACTGTGTTGACATATGTCAGTTTCTGAATACTAGGCATTTGAGGATCATCTTTTTCTCTTTTACTGTTTGTATAATACAATGACCACTTTTATCCATTAATCTTTCTACTCTACTTCTGTTGATTTACCTCCTTAGGATAAATTTCTAAGAATGGAATTGTTAGAGCAAAGGCCAAAACATCTTTATGGTTCCTATGATTTATTGTGATATTAACTTCCAAAGGAGCTATCAATTTAAACTCAATCTCATCAGCAGCAAGCATTATTTGTAAAAAATATTTTGTTGCTTAGCAGGTACAAGGTAAGCTCAGGTTACCTTAAATTGCGTTTCTCAGATTACTGACAATGGCGAACATTTCCTAATGTTTGTTTCAAACTTTCATTGTTGAGAACTGCAACTTTATGAATTACTGAAATTTATGTTTTAGCTATATGCTGATTGAGGTTCAAATGTTGTTTTCCAAATCAACACTTTCCTACTTCCTTAACTATCAGGTCTATCAATCTTTTCATGTTTATAACCCAGAATTGAATGACAGAAGAATGTAAGAATCATGTAAGACCTTGGGGAGGGGGAAGGAGGATGAGGACCCCTAGAAGAAATAGAACCATCTCCATCTTAATGAAGTTCTTGCTGTAGAATTTTAGACTTTGACCAATATTGTGCTAATCTTATCCAAAAAATCAGATACAGGTAAAGCCCCACAAAACACCGTTGACAACATCAGAGAATATTTCGTTTACCCAATTATCCTCATTTGATCATTACAGTGTATACATGTATCAAAATAACACATGTACCCCCAAAATATGTAGTTACGAAGTATCAATTTTCAAAGCTGTAGAAGTGAAAAAACAAATAAAAAAACAAAACACGTTTTCCCCCTAAATTGGTAGCCAAAATTCATGAGGATTATTTACTATCCAGAAGACACAGGTAATGATCCTGTCATGCCTGTAGGCTCGACTCCCAGTGCCTCATGCGGAGTGGGTCCCCAACAAATGTTAACTGGCTAGATGTACTGTGTGACCACCTGATGACACAACCAGGTTAGACAGTAAGATTTCGAAACTTCAGAGAAATGAAATCCAATTTCAGGACATTTCTTGGTACCGGCAGATACCCTTGGGGTGTGGCAAATGTGTAGCACAGGCACACGGTACTTCAAAGAATAAGAGAGGATGGGATTCCATGAAAGATACATTTGAGATGAGATGTGGACTCCTGAAGACACTACACTTCACATACACTCACCGTGTCTCCTAGAAGTTAGGGCTGGGTATGATGCACCTTCCTCTCCTTGCAGACACTGCGCCCACCCTTTCTCTCCAACTCCTACTTCCGAAAGGGCTACCGCGGAATAACTGTGTGCAAAACCACACATTTCCCTTCTCCTTACATCTGAGTAATTCCTTTGTTTAGCCACTCTGGGAACACAAGAGTTTTAAAATAAAGCTGACTGGTGTTTAAAGGCATTGTGTTCTGGGGGTGTTTGCACAGCATGGAGTATTTTGCTTTGTAGCTCCTTTAGTGCCTATCAGGATAAAAGTATAATGCCCTAAAGCCATAATTATGTGACCACTTTCTAGTGTTTGAAAGGAGGAACGAAACGTAGTGGTATCTGACTGTCACAGAAAGGGTAAGAATGAAGAGTTGTGTTTCAACACTCAATATTAGCTAGGCCGCCTTCCTAACAAGGTCCTTCAAGCCGTGCCGTAAAGTTTATGGCTTGATTTATTCCAATAGACTGGAACAGTTGAAAAACAATTTGCATCATAGCAGGGTAATGCATATTGGACAGGAATGGAAACTCTTGTCATTACAGAATTCCCTTAATGGAAATATGAGGTCAAAAAGAGTAACAGTCTATGACACGGATAGCAGGCGCAGGGAATCTGCTATTGACATATAATTACATTTAGCAAACAGCACAAACCTGTGAGATTTGAGCAACGCATTTTGACATTTTTGTGTAGGGTTTCTTGTAAAAAACAGTTGAAACCTTCATTTCATCATTGTGTAGGGTTTCTTGTAAAAAACAGTTGAAACCTTCATTTCATCAAAAATCACAAAGACTATTATAAAACATGGTTTGGGTAATACTGGGGTGAATTCAAATTTGTTAAACAAATTAACCCTACAGTGACTTTCTTTCATACAGCAACATCAGCATCACTCTCAACTGGTGCCTGTGGCTTGTATCCAAATTATCTTTTTGTTTTAGTGTTTCTTTATACACATCAGCATCACTCTCAACTGGTGCCTGTGGCTTGTATCCAAATTATCTTTTTGTTTTAGTGTTTCTTTATACTAATAGGAATATATGTCAACAAAAACTTGGAGTTTGTACAGATTATGAGAAATACTATCACTTCCATTCAGTAACTTCAGACATTTTTGTTCTAATGAGTATTTCTTGCAGCAGCTTATACCAATTTACGTTTGCTCTGAACTTCGTTAGTATCTAAGTAAATACTTCTGTCATGACAATGATTTAAGATGAATACAAATGTGATAACAGGAAAGTCGGAAACACTAAGTTGCTTTGGAAAGGATGAAATATAGCAGCATCAGTGTGGAAGATAAACACATTCTTAAAATGCTGTGAAGTAAATGCTAAGATCCTGTTCATATAAATTAAAAATGATTATTTCCATATCCAGAAAGAAAGGATAGTAAAGATCCTTTTTGAAGTGCTGTGGAGATGAAATTCAAATGCTAGAAAATCAAATTTCAGATTTCCCCGTGCCCTCCAATTTATGCTGGCAGATAACACTTTTTTCTTTGTCATTAGATGCCAATTCCATCTGCTCCTAATTGTTACAGGTCCTATTTTCCATTCCGAGCACTTAAATTATCTTAAAATAAGATGTTGGTCGGTAATTCAGAAGTAACGTGTAGACAAGCAGCCTATTCTAAGAACTGACAGTACCGCAAACACGAAATGGGTTAGTACCTTAAAGTGGGCAACAGTTTTGAAGAAACTCACTAAAAGGAAGAGACTGTCATTCCACAGCATCTCCTGCAAAGCCAATCATTTGGAATAATGTGGTTTCTTCGCTCTGTTTGAAAACGTTTCCTGGGAGAGAGGGGGTTATAGTCACACCAAGTTTTCTCCCATCACCCACTCAAAGCGGCATCACAGTCTCCTGGCCTCTGCCTTTCCTGTGGTTTGCAGTCCTGGTTCCATTCACATTCAGCATGGGCAACCATGGCGCATCACTTCGTTCAGTTATATGTGCGCTCGTTATACTGCCGTCTGCTGCTATAATGCTCCTATTAATTTTCCTTTTGATATTTTAAGAGCAATCCATAAATCATGCCGCCTTTCATTTGTGCCATCATTAATGGTCGGTAATAATGCTGTGGCGTCGTGTTCGTGGTTAACCTTATCGCATCACCAAGTAAACAAGCATCTTTCTCTCTCGGCTAGGTTCAACATGCCCGAAAGTTGCACAAACTGCAAACTTATTCATAGGAATGCATATTAATTTGAGGAGGAAAAAGTAGTGTGGCTTAAATAATGGCCTGAGATGTGATAAAGCAGAGGAAAAAAAGCAAACCTGCTTCTCATTTTATTGCTGTGAATTGCTTTTATGGGAAAGTTAGCAAATAGTCCTTTTATGCACTAACCAAGCTGAACATTTCTTGAAGTACAAACTTCTAGCTTGGCTCTGGGAAACCAGAAATTACAGAGAAGGTATACAAAGCCCAGAGAAAGGGCTGTCTCCCTCTGTGTACCTAGGGAGACTAGGGTCTGAAAGCAAAGAGCTTTTGCGTGGACAATACTCACACGGCTTGCATAGGAGATCTGCCTGGACTGCTGTCACTCTCGTTGCTGTTGGTATGCTCCATTGCCCCGTTCAGCTCTTCCCGTATTGCGCTGGCTAAGTTGCCCAGAGTGGGATTTCCCATGGAAGCGGTAGTGTATAGAGGTATACTATTCTCAGCCATTGATGCCTGTCATCAACCAAGAGAAAATGTATGAAGACACAGGGTATGTAAGACAAGGAAACTACTGATTATGGGTGTACTCGATAATCTTCAGTTTGAGTTAATTGTAGCATGGCTGGCAAATACAAGTTTCTAAGAGGTGTTGAAAGATTTTGCTTTAAAAACGACTCGTGGCACCTGTCCCAAGCTTGGTTTTGAAGAGCTAACTGGGGGCCAGGGGGGCACCAAAGTGCCTGTGGGTAGGAAGGACTCAGTTTGGTCCGGCTTGGTAGTCACATGGTGTAGACAGGCTTTCCAATATGAGGTTTATGTCGGATGCGTTTTTAAGAGGAGCTGAATATTTCCAGATCACAGTGAAATATAATGGAATTTTTATTTCTTTATCCATTTTGATGACTCCAGTATTGGATATTAGAGATTTTGATGAGATTATTCTGGCCGCACCGCTCAACCTTATGAGAACTTCCATAAACGTTTACCTCTTAGATCCTATAGAAAAGGAAGAGATTATAGAATTGGAATCAATTTTTTATCTCCTCCCATCATTTCTGTTTTAATGATTTTTGAATCTGTTTAGTGCAGTTGGAGATAACTGGTTGAAGGAAACACCACGTAATGTTTCAGAGTCCGACCAATTGCCTAGGATTTTAGGACTAAAGAACTCTGGCAAAAGGAAGCTCTAACTCATATTTATTTTTGGTGCCTGAGTACATCAATATTAAAGGTTACAAAGTTACTCCACGTGAGTGTCAGCAAAAAAGAAGAAATCCTAAACTTAGGACAGGTAGGATATTATTCACTTCCTGTCAGTCATACTGCATTTGAATAAAAGGGACACCAAGTCTGAAATGCAGACACGAGTAACTAACAAACATATACCACTGGACTAAAGTGCCCATATTTGTTTCATCCGGGTGGTGATTACGACCCATTTACTTTTCATTTTATTAAAGAGGACACTTTCAAAAACTGGCAGCTGTAATTAAACCAAGATTTATCACAACTGTCCCCTTGCAGACTAGACTATGCCTGCTTTTCCATCCTAATGAGAAAAAAAGTACAATCACAAGATGATCTGGCATAGTGACTTCCACTGGCCAGTCATACAAGAGTCCAAACTATTCTAGAAATCCTGGCTCTAGAAAGAAAGTAAAAGCCAAAAGAGTGCAAAGCTGGGCTGCAGAAGTCTGTCTGGCTAGTATGACAATCGCAGCCTCACTCAGTGTACAAACCCCACAGCCAGGGCTTTCTAAGTACAAGCCCTGTGTTAGAAGTCCTGTGCACACTCACCAAACACAGCATTGGATAATGGACTATATCAAAGCTCCGCCCTATGTAAGGCCACAGCTTTTCCTTCCCTCTACTTGTAAATGTGTAGAGCTGCCTTCTTTTAAAAAGTAGGGGGAAAATCCTGTTATTATTTCCAAATGTGGTGAACTCATTTTGATGAACAGCAAATCTGAACATTCCACACTCTCCTACAGTGTGTCAAATAATTTGCATCAAGTACTTTTTCCAACAGCTCTTTTATAATTGCAATAAAGCCGTTTTTCTTTTCGTTTCTTTTTCTTTTGGCAGAGCAGTTGCCAGAACTACTATTATTTGTTTGTTTTTTGCAAACTCCAGTTGGACGAGCATCTTAACTACTTTTATCTGAGACAACAGTGGTCACACCTCTCTCAGTCACAGAAATTCTGCCAAGCATCTTTCCACTGGAAATACCATAAGATAAGCTCTCAGAAGACAGTTTCACTATTCCAAGGTCAGAATGTGGCAAAAGTGGGGCTGCTGCTAGCTTGATTATTTCAGCAGCTTCCCTGGTCAAAAATTGTGAAGACAAAATTGAAATGATGACATGAACATGCTCACTGGGATGAGTCTGTCATCCTCTAGAGAAGGCAACCTTCTTGGGATGAGTATTTATTCTCTTTGGCTCTCAAAGTATTCTAGGTCAAGGCCATTGCTGATTGGGATTGGATCATAGAACAGGGGCTGAGACCCAACAGCCACAGTAGTGAAAGGCATACAAAGGCAAGCACTTATACTGATCCCTGGGTTCTCAGACAAGAACGATGTAAGTGACGAAAACCAGCCTTGTCCCTTGAAACAGAGAGATCCCAGTGCCTGATCCGCAACAGAGCTTCTTGAACACACTCTCTGTTGAGCAAGTGATCAGAGCAACCCACCCAAGGTTAGAGAAATTTTCACTAACTAACTGCTTATGCCTAACAAAGGGTTTTTTTTTTTTTTTTTTTTTGGTAGTTGATGTCCACTTAGAAGCAGGTGTGTTACGAAAAAGGACTTAATTATATAAACGGTCCTTGCACAGCATGTGGTTTCATATCAAGCTGGCACCTCTGCCAAAAAATGAAGTTGCTTAAGTAATGGTGCAGAAGTCCATAAGCACCCTCGCTCCTGGAACATTAACCACTCTGAGATCCTCAGGGGAAAGGCAGTCTATAAATACGAAGCTTTACGGTTACCCTTAGTTACTTCACTTTTCAGAGCATAATGCAATCTGTCCCAAGTCCCATGTTTTATTTCTGTAGTGGATTCTGCTGTCCTATTTTATATATTGTATATCATGCATTATGTTGCTCTAGTAATTTTTTTGAAGATATTGTTCCACTATTATTTTTACTTGTCTTGAAAAATGGAAATAGGCGGTAATGGAAAGGAAGGCCTGCTGGCAGAATCTTTATTTAATTTGCACAGTAGAAAGTTGTCTTATGTGTCTGTCTACTGATCAGGGATCCAAACTCGTAGAACAGAGGGAAACAATCCACTTCTCAAATCATGAATTTATATCAATTTATTCCCCTTGCCTCATTATGGACGGAAAGTGTTCTGGGAAGACGGCAGGACAGTTTTGGGCTACTGAAGAAGATGCCAAAAACAAATGTTCAGAGATGAAACCTGAACAGTTCTGTAATGACAAAGCATACTAATTGAAATTAGTCACATAGTTAAGAGAATTCAGAGGATGGAGGATCACTTTTTTTTTTTTTGCCTTTCCGGCTCATGAATATAAAATGTGCTTGTAATCTTAATACTATTCCAGATAGAGCAGCCTTTAAATTCACACTTCACAAGACTCCAGGGAAAATAAGTTACTAATGAATGGTATTTACAGTGGCAGCATCGAAGCATGCTTTCATTTACTCTTCTAAAGTTACTGTGTAAACTACAAGTAATTAAAAGAAACGCAGAAAGTAGTTTCTCCTATTAAATCTGGTTCAGGCTAAAAATAAATAAATATAATTACTGAAATGCTAAGGCCAGTGAATCTGCCTCTAAACTGAAACTGCGTAAATGGCCTATCATCAATTCCCAGGAGCCTTAAGACTATTCTGGGCCTGTAGGATAGAGAGTCGTGCTCGATAAATATCTGTTTAATGCAGAGCAAGACCCAGGGCTCCTGTCAGTATCTCCTCCTTCCTCATCCTGTTCCCATCATGCTAAAGGTCTCAACTGTTTTTTCATTATTGTTCCTTTTTAGACTTTTGTTTCTCTCTTTGTGCCCTCACCCCAAGAAATGTTGGTATTTGCTCATGTATTATGGTCCTTTGGAAGGACACAAAACATTGTAGTATCTCAGAACCAATCTAGGGGTGACACAGCCCCCGTTGAGAACGTATGCTGCAGAGGACTGCAATGGTATTGGATGACAAATGTCAGATTTATCTATAACAGTCTGGGTAGGGGCAAAAACAAATAGCACCACTGGCCAAAAGGCTACTGCTTACTTATGAACTCTTGAGGGGGACTTGACTTGACTTGAGTACTACACCCAGGTACTTTAATGAAGTGACACTGGAGTAGCCTTCATTTAAGAACTGAAATGTGCAATATGTAAAAAGTTTGCTAGAAGCTGGGCTGCCTCAGGTAGCTCCTTTGTGGGTGGTAATCTAGCTCCTGCTCAAAACCCGCGTCTTCATCACCTGGTACCATTGGTGATGTAACAAGTACTTGGTTTGTCAGTAGGAAATAAATACTCCGTGTGATTATTATGTAATCTTGAACAATCTGCAGGAAAACTAAAGAGTTTTCTTAAACGCCTCTATTGTTGAAACAGACATGGTTTACTTTCATAAAGTGAACCAGACCCCAGATCCTCCCCACCCCAGACAAAAGCCAAGATGCTCAAGTCGACTTTAAAAGAAGAAGAAGAAATACAAAGCCCTGCTTTCTCTTTAAACCCGTGAACAATAGGAGGTCATGTGACGCAGTGGCCTATCATCCAGCACATTAATAGCTGTGCTAGAGTAATTACACTTGTGGTATTTTTGCCTCAAGTGAAATTCTGAAATAAGAGGATGGAAATTATGATACTGCTGATAAATATTAATAAGTGAACTTTTAATTTTTTTGCCACAATATTCAAAATGCTAAGCATCCCGCTAATGCTGAAGCAGCCCGATGTGTTTGCCTCCAGGGAATACGATGCTTTGTGCACTTAAGAAAAAAGTTTAACGGAATTAAAATTTAATATCTAATTAGAGCAAGGCTAATATATTTTGAAATGAGTAGGGGAGACCTGTGCCTCTGCTGCATATTCGGGACGGCCATTAATCTTACCTGTAAAGCTGCATTGAGAGGTGTGCAGTAGGCGTGGCTGCTCTGCATGTTTTTAATAAGGGAAGGGTTACTGTGTAAGAAAAAGATAAAAACTCAAAGTTAAACACAGTTGACTCCTCAGTTCCTAGCTAAGTTTTGTTTTAAGCTTGCTGGTGTCCTTCCAAATCAGCAATTTCCCCCACTAACAAAACCCAGGAAAAGTCAGGCTTTCTCCCTGTCACTGATTTGCAGGGCGGGTGTGTGTGCACACCTCTGGGGTTTGACTTCTCTATTCAAGGAAACTAGGTGTAAAATTCTGGCTTAGGTAATAACAGGCTTGGGTCCTCCCTCCAGAGACCTCTCTGCAGATTTTTAGGAGGTAGCCTGACTCCAGACTCCAACAGGAAGGCAGCAGCCTAGGAGGTCGTGCTGGGAAAGGCAGTGAGCTCACAGCAGGGGCTGCTGGGCACGAGCAGAGAGAATCTTGGCTCCTAAGCATCTTCGAGATTTGAACTCTACAGTGACTGCTAGAGGGATGGCAGGAAGGCTTTTAAGGAAGGTCTACAAGGCACGTTTATTGCCAACAGGCGATGGAGAGTAGGGTATGCCAGGGGAGGGTCGTTCCTAAATAAGGGGATGTCTTAGCCAAATCGGGGAGGGTCTGAGAATATCTGCTGCCATCTCCATTCACGGACCAAAGGAAACCAACATACTGTTGTCAGAAAATCTCCAGCCTCGTAAGGATAAAAATATTAAAAAATTACATAGGGCATACTGAGGGAAAAGGGTGGCTTCCAGTAGGCAGTTACCTACATTTATCAGTGGCCTTTAAAGGAAGTACATGCAATATGACCTATTTCTTTCCTATGCTTGGAACATTTTAATCATTCACTTCATTACGTTTATATTATTACAGTGAGTGAACAAATAAGAAATCTACCCCAATAGTATACACACATTTTAACTAACCAAAAAATTCCCATTTTACTTGGGGCGGGGAGAGGGGGGATTATGGGTTAAGCACAAGTATTTAGTTCTAGGGTCCCCGTAAGCTGCCGAATCAAAATACAACGAATATTTGCATTAAAGACGTCAAAAAAGCATTATTCAAGGCACTGGTGTTCCAAAGAGAAACGAGAGCAATACATGTACAAATCACACAATTTAGTTTCGTTGCAGAAAGCTGTGGCACTGCTATTGGTGAAATGCAAAACTACATGGGATGAGTCAACCATGCAAAGCCAAAGCAACAGCAGAAAAAAAAAACAAAAGCAAGTAAAGGCTCTTACTGTGCGACAAGCTCGTCAAAGTTTTCATCGGGGCAGTATTTGCGAGGACGGCCTCGTTGAATATGGCGGCCACGTTTAAACTCTTCATCATCAACTGTCCAAAAGGACCCAAACTCATCCTCTACTCTGATAAAGCACTTATGCAGTGAGAGGTTGGTGCGAATGGCACCCTGGGATAGGAGCAGCAGCAAAGGAGATGGAGTGGCAACAAAAGGAGACGGGGTTGGGGGCAGAACAGACATCCAATACAGGGAACAGGAAAAAGAAAATAAAATGCAATAAGCATAAGCAAATGGTTTGTGAGGGTTAATATGCATTGCCACCTAAAAGCTACTAGCATGTGATGCAACAAAGACCAGCAAGCAGGGCAGGGGGACTGGTGGGTATACAAAACAGGAGGGATGAAATGCTTTTTTGCTTCCCTTAACTGAGACAACGTGAAACCGGTTCTTTGGTCTAACACCATCTAGCAGCCAAAGCCTCTACGTTATACTTGTTAGCACAATCCAAGCTAAGCTAAGAAGTTCAAACATGGTGGACGTACCCACTGATCTTTTGTGGCCTTCGTTTTTGGAATTCTACTTCATCCACTGTCCATACTGCCCCTTTAACGTTTTCTACTCGCACAAAACACTTGTGAAGACTAAGATTATGACGCACTGCATTCTGCAGCAAGTATAAAAGAGAGAACATTTACATTTTCTATAAGAAAAGACTCCAAAAACAGCAGTAAATTCAGCCTAACAGTCCACATTTGTAAAACCATCCCCAAAAGCTGTAGCTACCACCCCCGTGGAGGACCTTCTCATGGTTAAGGATGTCTTTTCCAAAAGCAAAAATAAACCAAAATTATACATTAATTGTACTTTGGCATTTTCGTCTAGTCTCTGGTAATAACTAACCCGAAGAAATATTTTTTAATATGTATACAAGCCCAAAATAGGTTCCAGAGTACAAATCTGAAAATGTTACGGTGGCTTCAAAACAAGAACACATGCAAAGTATAAAACTGCCCTTTTTAAGCCCACCTACCTCCCATAAAAAGGGGGTATTTTTTTCAAACCATGAAAGAGGAACACTTGGTTAATATCGCTACATACAGTTTTGTTCTTGATGGTGTCTGGCTTTTAAAACTTCCACAGGTCTTATGAAGAATCCTAAAGTGGATTTTACCGTTGAGAGTATGGCCTTGTGTAGTCAAAGGATCGGGGGGTGGTGATGAATGGACCCCTCAAGAGATCAGTAGCTATCATCATGTGATGTCTTACCTTCCAGAATATGAGAGTTGGCCCTAACTATGGGAAAGTATTTTAACTGAGTAAATGCCAAAGGGACACGAGTGGAACTCTCAACGGCAAAATGACTATATTCCTACAGTTGATGGTTTCTACAGACATATCTTGTTTATGGTTAAAAGTCCTTTCTGGCCATTCCTAAGCTGAGACCCTTAACATCGATAATTTATCAAAAAGGAGGATCTCAACTCAAGGGTGAAAAGCTTTTAATATCTCATCTTTCCTTTGGGTTTCAGAAGAATCCCCAACCCTTACTGGGTACAGTAACAAGCAAGGCTTCATTTCTTTAGTCCTGCCTGGTTAAACTTACGGATCCAGACACAACGCTGGACATGAAGACATTCTGAAGAGATTGAGGTCATTTACTTAAAATTTTCTTCTTATTCAGAATACGTAGATGACTCAATTGGGGCTTGAGAAGTTGATATATACATCACACTGGGTAAAGTCCTCACTCAATTCCAGCAACACTGCTACTGCACAAGCATTTTGCACCCCCCCCCCCAGCCCCCCGCAACATCCCATTCTGCCACCTGGAGTATTTCCTTCCTGAATTATCCTTAATGGTGGTGAATCTTGATACTCTGAGAGGTGCTTCAGTTTTTGGACAATCACAATTGGTGGCTGTGAGGATTCAAGCTACATAATAATTTTTCTTTTCTGATATGGAATATTTTGAAGATAATGAGACAAGTTTTAATGCATGGTGTGATGAATTGCTTGAAAGGACAATTCACAGGATAAATTCCCAAAGAGCTTTTGAGTCATGTCAGCATAACTGAGGTAAGTTCAAGATACCCAGGTGACTATCAAAGGATACTCCTGATTCAAAAAAATTGGAAGGATTTGCTTAAAAATAAAAATCTCTTAACTGAAAACATTTGGCATGTCATATACTTGATAGGACAATTTTCTCTGCATATAAACTGCCGTCTAGTCTAAGTAAGCAGTTTTTTTTTTTTCTTTTTTTAACTAGGTCTTGCTCTGTTGCCTGATTGGAGTGCAGTGGTTCAATTACGGCTCACTGAAGCCTTGTATTCCTGGGCTCAAGCGAACCACCTGCCTTAGCTTCCTGAGTAGTTGGGACTAGAGACATGTGTCACCACAACCAGCTAATTTAAAAAATTTTTTGTAGAGATGGGGTCTTGCTATGTTGCCCAGGCTGATCTTGAACTCCTGGGCTCAAGTGATCCTCCAGCCTCCTAAAGTGCTGGGATTACAGGCAGGAGCCACTGCATTTGGCTGCATTTTAAAAAATATATTGTCCAAAGGCATACAATAGAAGGTCTACTGTTATCTACTGGAACAAAATTGAGGTGGTATAAATAAACGGACGAAGCCAATTTCCTTTAAAAATCCAGACAGGGCATGACACATGTAAGAAATATAACTTGAAAAGAAGTCAACATTGCTTCTAATCCTAATCACTGCTTGACGCTTTAAAATAAGTATCAAAATGTACAGAACTGAAAGGTCTTAAAGCTACTTTTGACAAAATACTTTCTGTAGATCAGGTTGAGCAATATAACCATGTGAGTAAACACACAAAGCCAAAACTTCAGTTCTGTTTTCCAAAACTGCACATCTAGGCAGAAAGCAACGAGAAGTCAAGAGTTTTCAAAAAAAGATGCGTAAGCTCTTTTCAGTCATAACTTTAACTGGGCATGTCATCTTTTGTCTAAGATCATGGTACAAACAAGGACTCGTAGAGAAAATTATATGTATTTATAAGTCACTAAGTACTTCATCTAAGGTTGTTTATATTAATGACACTTTTTCCTGCAGTTTGCAAAATGAAAAAGTTCAATCTGAAGATCTAAGCTTAAATATTATATTCACAACTGGTAATTATTTTTAAATTTCATTTCTATTTATAAAAGGCAATCTGAAGAAAATGTCTGCCTCATGCTTCGACTTCCTAAATTTTTTAAAGCATTCATGGCTAAAGATCCTTTTATATTTTATCTCTCAAGGCAGGCTGGGTAAGAGGCAAAGGGGGTAAGATTTTGAACATAGGTTCCCTTCAGTGCCCATGTGTCTTAATGGAAATGAAAGGATAATTTGGGCCATAATATTCACAGCTCTGTAAAGTTGATGAATTAATTCTATGGTTATATTCGTTTTCTTTTAAAATGCGAATTTATCAGGAACTTAACAGAGGAAATGTATTTTTCTGTTTTTTGCTTTGGTTTTCCTCCAGTATAAAATTAAGGAATTAGCAAGGAAGGCGTTTATTTCAAGCAAAGGAAGTTTTCCTTGTGTCCTTTAACACATCCCTATCATATTTAGATTAATGGCATGTAAAAACAGCCTCAAATGTTTGCTATCACATGTCTCTAAACGTTTTCGATTTCGGGGATTACAAGAATTCCAGGTAGTAAAAAATGCAAAAATACAAATGACGGAGTGTACCTGTCCCCTTCTATAAGCAAGAATATGAGACACCAAGAAATCGAAAATGGGAAAGTCCAAAAATATGGGAGGGCTCAATCTAATACAAGGGAATAAATACCAGTGGAGTCTCTGAACCAGCTGCTGACCTGGGAATGAGGTAAGCTATATAGGACCCCAAGCACTGCTGGGGGCATCCAATAAAGAGCTATGCAATTTGACCTGCTTTTACAGCAAATAGTATTATAATGAAGTTCTAAATCTACTTTTCTTCCTTAGTGTATCTATGAGGGACAATCTCCTTTTTTTTTGAGACAGGGTCTTGCTCTGTTGCCCAGGCTGGAGTGCAGTGGCATGAACAGGGCTCACTGCATCCTCAACCTCCCTGCCTCAAGCAATTGTCCCACCTCTGCCTCTGGAGTAGCTGTGACCACAGGTGCATGCCACCAGGCCTGGCTAATTTATTTAATTTTTTTTGTAGAGAGAGGGTCTTGCTGTGTTGCCCAGGCTGGTCTCAAACTCCTGAGCTCAAGTGATCCTCTTGCCTCAGCCTCCCAAAGTGCTGGGATTATAGGCATGAGCCACTGTGCCTGGCAGACAATCTCTTGACTTAAAACCGAAAAAATAAAAACAAAAACCCCTTAATAATACATTGTGTTCCCCATTAATAACTCCTACAAACAGTGCTAGTGCTTGGATTGCACAGCTTTCTCTACTAATTGGGTTAATGAGCTCTTTATCCAACCATTGAAGGCTGTGTCAAGTTTGGTCATTTCTCCAGGTTCCATCTCTGGAGATACATCTCTGCAAATATCGGTTGTGGTTGAAGACCTAACGGCATGAGGCTTGTCCAAGTAATATGGCAACCTCCACTTCTGGGTGACGGTGTTGTCTCCTTTTCTCTACATATTCCAACCAGAGAGAGAGCATTTTACTGGCTGGCCCCTCCACACTGCTGATGCTGGTTTAATGGGGGTCTTCCATCAGAGCATTTCAACCACAATGGCACTATTTTCCCAATCAAATACACCTAGAGATTGGACACTTTAAGAGTATCAAAACAATAAAAATGTAGCTTCCTTATAGCACAACTGCATTTTATCAGAAACAGACTGTTCTATGAACGTCAAGATCCAAGAATAAACAGGCCTGAGAAAGCTTACCTTCCACGTGGCCGCGTTGCGTCGGAAGTAAGCAAACATTCGTGTGAACCAGTTATAGATTTCATTTAGTGTTAGCTGCTTTTCTGGAGATTCGAGAATGGCCTGTGAAGCAAAATGTAACAGAAGATAATTTATGACCAAATCAGCAGAGTCGTCATTACACAGTTCTCGAAAATATAAAATCACTGTGATTCAGCGCTAAATCCTGAGAAAGGTTTTACAAAATGATCTAAGATTAATGGTTGTATTTAACAGTTCAATAGCAAAATTCAAAATGGAATTATCTAATTGTTTTGAGTTTTTATTTCTGTTTCTGTACAGAAATATTAATTTATTAGTCATTCATAAAGCAGAATCAAAGAGAAATGCAAAACATTTCACTAGCTGATTAAAGCTCAGTAATTATTTAGAGCTCAGATTAATTCTAGGGATCAGAGATTACTGTAGCTTGTGATAATTGACTTGCCATCTTTAAACAGGCTCATTTTCACTGTTGTGTGAAATGAATTTCCTAATAATCACATCGTATTGTAATACTTAATCAAAAGCAATTATGTTATATATTGCAGTTTTAAAAAACCTTATAGGAAAGGTTTCAGCATGCTTGCATACTAAATGGTTTTAAATCTGCTTCATCAATATATATCCATGTACACATACACCTTCTGATAGAACTCCATATACTGTGTTATTTACTTACCTGCCTAATTAAAGATGCATATGTAAATGGTGGTCTAACTTCTGCGTTCTTATAAAATTCTTGGTTCTGCGCAATATCTGCTGAATAAGAATCATTGTCCTATTAATTATCACTTTTTAAAAACGGGCTGGTCTACAAGAATTGCAGATTACAACTCTACATGAGGCAAAAGGTGGAGTATCTACCTGACGAAATGGGCACGTTGTATTTGTCTGAGTACCGCCTGCGGATGGGTCCCACCGTGTGCATGCTGGTGGTGGTGATGACAGAGGGGCCTTGGGTGACGGGAGTCAGGGGGGCGGTTGGGGTCGTTGGAGTATGAGGTAAGCTCTGTGGAGAAGCCTCTGATGCGGACTTGGAGAGAGTGACACTTGATACCAGATTCAACTGTAAGGAGAAAAACAACGTCTTAGAAGACCTTCAGAAAAACGGAGCAACCCAGGAACCACATCCAGCAGGAGGAACACAGAGGATGCATAGGCACCGCTCTCCCTCTACGTACATGATATGTTTACCATGAACCCAAACACAAGGTGAGTCCTGCGTGAATTCACTTAGGATGTAGTGTAAGATATCTCTGGCAGCGGTCTCTTTTCCAAAGGCTGCTACATGGGTGTTTACAGGCTCAAAAAGGGGTTACCTACCTGAGTGAGTCTGAGAAAGCCTGAGTCAAGACATTTATTTCATGGTGATGTCTCACCTATAGGCTTTAATCACCCATCAGGCCTTGTCAACCTCAAAGAGGGAGAGAAGTCCTTAGCAATACCAGTGAAGCTGAGTATTTCAGGTGACACCAGTTGGGATACGCTGGTGTAGATCTGAAGTGTCCAGCAGAATTTCTGCAATATGCTAGCACAAACCAAGAGCTGTTTTTACTTGCTTTTTATGAAAATTAAGCTTTAATAAATGGAAAGAGCCCCATGTGGCTAGTAGCTACCATACTGGACAGCCCAGAAAGAGCCTACTGAGCTCCCTCATGCAGCTTGGTGGATGACGAGAACTCCTGCAAATATGTGTGGCCTAATACTCATATAAAACACAATGGGCCTGACCCCACAAGCTGTCATTTGTTTCTATCGATCAGTTGGCAGAAAATAATCCTTAAAAGCATTATGAGTAACCTTTATTAAATCTATCAAATATAGGCTTGGGAGCTGTTAATTTTTTTATTGTGACATTCTTTTATAGAATATGGGAGATCTGGAACTGAGGTTTTTGATTTTTTTCCTTCAAGTTTTGAATGTTCTATAAAATGGGAAATAATCTGCTTCAACTTGGAAATGAATATTACTTATTTGAAGTAGAAGAGAATAAAATAGGCCAGGCATGGTGGCTCACACCTGTAATCCCAGCACCTTGGGAGGCTGAGGCGGGAGGATCGCTTGAGTCCAGGAGTTTGAAACCAGGCTGGACAACATGGTGAAACTCTGTCTCTATTAACACGCACACACACACAAATTAGCCACGTGTGGTGGCACAGGCCTGTAGTCCCAGCTACCTAGGAGGCTGAGGTGGGAGGATAGCTTGAGCCTGGGAGGCAGAGGGTGCAGTGAGCTGAGATCACACCACTGCATTCCAGCCTGGGTGATAGAGTGAGACTCTATCTCAAAAAAAAAAAAAAAAAAATGAAACAGTGCTCATTAATTTTTTTCTATTTATCTTTCTTACCTTCACCTTAAAGTACTGTTCTTACAAATACTGAAAGGGAGAACCCTTTCCCAAAATTTGTTGCAACAGAAACATTATTTTACGTCTGGCAACGCTGAAGAATTTGGCTGTTTTCAGCGTGTGTATTACTGTTTATATGCTATCTCAGATACACGGACGCACCCTAAAATCCAAGAAACTTCAGCGAAGTAGGCTTACTTGGTAATATTTTCTCAAACCAGATTTCAAATCACTTACCGTAGTAAGTCTATTTCACCAAGTCTAATTCACCATTGCTACAGTCAGTCTTAAGTACAAGGCAGTATTTGTGGAAGGTATTAAAAATGAGATTCCTCTGAGATCATAATCAAAGAACTTATTAAAAGAGAGTTCCAATATGTTGGGAAGACTCGACCTTTACTCATACTCTAGTAAAAAAAAAAAAAAAAAAGGAGGGGGGGAGGGGCCATGAGAATCCTCTCTAATATGTTTCAGGAGAGTTTCATAAAACAATGAATCTGAAGAAAAGAAAGATCAAATATCATGAAGAAATACTAATGGAAAAATGTAAACATGCTGCCTCGGTGAGCGAGAGCCAATGCCCGCGAAGAGCAAGCTATGGAGATGGCACTGCCCTTACAAATGCCCCAGCAAGCTGAGCAGATGCCATGAGCGGGTTTTTCTCTATAATGCTGGAAACCTGGCTTTCTGACACACATTTGCAAACTAAGTGTGAACAGTTCAGAGTAGCAGCTGCAGGATGGGGCAGAGCTGAGAAGCCAAGGGGGGAAGAGTTGGGGCTGACCTCTTTTTCACCTCGGGCCTTAATCACTGACCAAGTCCAGGAACAGTACGTATAAGCATCAGCCCAGGCAAAGGGTCAAGGAAATTAGTGCATGAAAGGCTAATGCTCATAAATATACAGCTTTTATAATTCAGACGCTGCTAAGCCTAAGAATCTCAGAGCGCCTTGGAAACTCAAGGGTAACATTTGTAAAAATCATGTTTTAAACCACCTGCCACTGTGTGGTCTCCTTTAATTCTCAGACCACCACTAATATCTGAGATGTTATTACTCATACTTTACAGACAAGCAAACTGAGGCGTGGAGAGATTAAATAATTTGCCCATATTCCCAACCCAGACCCAAAGTCACTTGTATGATTCTAGACCCTTCGTATAATCATCTTATGCCTAGTTAACAGGAAAAATGAACACTAACCAGTTTCATTTTTCTGTATGCTCATTTTTGGAAAAGATTCCGTGCACAGCGTATTATCCCTGCTTATGCATGACATTCAACACATGTAACTGAGCAAATACAAGGCAGTTAGTCCTACGATGACAAAAACAGGAATAAAACAGCTAATCGCTGCCCTTGAAGCGCTTACCATCAAACAAATACGTCAGTCAAAGGGCAAAGGTACACAGTAACCGTTACAAAGCAGTTCTGGGACTGACTATACTTCTTGGCTTCTCTTTTCAGTGTAAGAACTTTTCCCTAAACCCTGTGGCTTTCGGAAAGATGCAATGAAAATTACAAACACAAATGTCCTTCATGCATGCTCCCTTCCACTTTTGGGAGGAAGACCACCAAGTTAACTGAGTTCCGGTTTCATTGTCAGAAAGCAAAACTCAGCAAGTGCAAGCCCATCTTTCTGGGTGTTCACAGCTAAGAAGAATAGACAAATCCCACAGTAAAATGTCATCAAATGCCGAAAGGATGTGAGTCTTGTAGCTATTACCAAGATCTCACCACTAGGACTCTTTCTACCAAAAAAAAAAAGCAACAGCGAAAAATAAAATCCCTCCAAGTTAGCACAATCCACAAAGGAAGAGATGAAGGTAGAATTTTCTGGAGGCTTTTGAACATTAGCAAGTGGGAATAAACACTGAGCCAGAACAGAGCAGAGAGGGGGCTTACCAGGCTTGACAAATGACACCGTGATTCACACCCACTGCTGGGCTGTCTCTAATAAGCCACAGAGGAAGCAGCCAATCTCAGCTAATTACCAGATAAAAATGTATTGTGAGGATTCTAATTAGGAGACGCTGATGGAGGTGATCTAATGATTAAATGCTGCATTCGACTGACCCCACCATCAATGTTGCAGTGGTGCAAGATGTCACTGGAATATTTTGTAGAAACAGTAATTTTATTTCGAGGAGGGGAACCAGTAATATTTGTAATGATGGCTATGAGGTAAACTAATTAAAAGACAGTTCCTAGAGGAAGAGGGTGGCTGAGAGCAGCTGTGGCCATTCCAAAACCAAGTGCCAAGTCTCAATAGAGGAGCTGCAGTCAAGTGGAAAATTTCTGCCTGACCTCTGCCCTTGCTATTAATTTGCAGGAAAACTAATGACACATATACATATTCCCACAAAATTGTTCTAATTGCTAATTTGCCAAAGGAGCCCAGATTCCAAATTAAACATGACTGTAGCCTGTGAGGGAGGGAAGAAGAAAAAGCTGTACGCTCCAAACACAGGGTGCCTTGCCACACAAAATCATTTGAAGGCTGAACCAACAAGTTAATGAAATGTCAACCTTGTCAACTGGTACAGAAGTTTCTTAACTTTTAAACTTCTGTTTGATGATCACATGCTTATCTTGAGGAGAAACCATCTTCGAAAGGGAAGGTTGAGAGAGAGAGAAAAAAAATGGAGAAGAAAGATTGAAAATAGGCTCTGTGTTCAAACCAAACCTGCTCTTTTAATTAAGGCCTCTTTGAAAAAAGAGTGCCCGCCCCAAAAAAAATTAATTACAGACTTAGAACAGAAGAGCAAATGGGGAATGGTGTGGGTTTTTGCCGTAATCTTGAAATATTCATCTTAATTGTAAACTATACAATCTTAATGTAATCATCAATTAGAAATGAAAGCATATGTGCTTTGTGTTTCTGATTGCAGTTCAGGTTTTAAAAGATAATTTTTTCTGGGGCATGGAGCAGGAAGGGAATGGACTGGGAGGGTTTCTTTTCCTGATGGAAAGCCTATTTTTCTTATTGTGTTCATTTTCTATTTAAAAGAAGTTGCTATGTTTAGAAAAGTCAGTAACTCTGATATTTTCTACATGGCAAGTTTCCATCATGTGATGATTTCAGCAAAGATAATCTCTTTGAAACTCTGGCCAAAAGTTAAATTCTTATGTCATTTAAAATTGCTGTAGGGTTTTATTTTTTAAATTTATTTGTACTCTCAGGCATCAGCTTTTCTTTCAGCCATCGAAACTATTCAAACTTGGTGGGCTACCCACTATTCTGCTTAGTCCTGTTTTTTTTTTTAATTGATCTTTAGTTTTTAACAGTCATCTCCCCTCCTGTTTAAAGATGATGAGTCACTCACATTAAAAAAATAAACTGCTGATGTAAATCCCTGACAGAAACAGACTTGTAAGTATTCCCACAAGAACTCATTTTTATTTTTGTTTGTGCTCTTGCCTCACATGAAAACAGATTCTGAGAACAAAAGACAAACCTGAAACCCAAACACCAAGGGACACAACTGCGTAGTAGGGACTTTCGGGCTCACAGAACTTGTTTTTCTGCTCTTGGTTTTACTGGCCTGAGCCAGCTCAAGTCCTGCTTTAACTGCATGGCAGTGTCACTTCTGGGCATGAACCACTGAGTTCAGAGACGGCCTTTCTGAGGCTGGAGGGACGTTACCAGGCCATGTGGAGGGCAGGACAGTGGGTGGCAGCCTTTGCTACAAGCCTTTCCTTTCCTTTACCATCTCAGCCTGGCCCTGTTTTAGAGACGCGTACTCGTGGAAGGCAATGACTTAGAAGGTGGTGGTACTGGCAGGGATACTAAAAGCAAAAACAAAAAAATTCTAGTTGAAAGGCTGGGGGGGAGGCACTTAATGAAAAACAGCATATAAAACAGCTTTTGTGTATTGTGCCTAAGAATCCCTTTTTATGACTGCTTAATAGTATTTCTCCAACTCTAAAGCAAGGACCCAGGCAGCCCAAATGATCCTTGAAGAGTTAAAACACCCTTTTTTTTTCGGGGGGCACTTTGTTTTTATAGGAGCTAAAAACTCTTTCAAAACAGTCCTAATGGCTATGGTTAGAGGAAAAGAAAATGTATAAAAATGAAAATCTAATACTGTACGTCATTCCAAAGATCCAAGTTCCTGTAAGTGCTTTATAAGATTTTCGTCGAGAAGGATATACCACCTACACCGTAATTACATGCCCACCAAATCTAAAAGAATGTGGTTTGTCCAGGAGCAGAAGTTGTTCTCTGATGTGCAGGAATTTCTTGTGTACTCAGTATTATGAAATACAATTTACAGTGTTTTCCTGACATGATGACAGAGAGTGAAAAGTCTTTTTAAGAAATCTGTAGCAATTTAATAAAGTCATCATACCACAGACATGTTTCTTTTTGTTGTTTTTGTTTTGTCCTCTTAGTTTTTCACTCCCTCCCCCAAATGAAGTATCTTGGCAAATTCTCCACAGAGTAAGCATGGAGAAATTAACCTCCAAGCAAGACATTTGGGTGTTTACTTTGAGAACGTTTACTGGGTCCGGAACAAAAGAATATCAATCATTTTCATTAGGGCAGTTTACTATTGTTTTTTGCTTTTCTTTCCATAGAAAAGAATAGAATCTTTTCAAACTTAAAATAACAAGAAGTGTGGCCATTCTAAATGTAAGAACTGCTTTTCTGCTCTATGTACCTGATAGCTAGAACTCAGGGCTGCTCTGGTCAACTTACACATACTACATACGTCCACGCAGGGTCCAGCCTTTATAAAATGAAAAGTTTGAAAAGCTTGTCTTAACTGATGTTGGCTATTCCTTTTCTTCCTCTACACTGATCCTCACCAATCAGAGGGACCGATTTGTGCACCCACTCTTAACCTAAGGAAAGGTTCACAAGGCTGACCTCTTACCATTTCTTCCTGCTCATCTTGTAGGTTTCAGCTTAGACATCATTTCTCCCAGAAGTCTCCCCTGCCTTTACCATTCTGGGTCAGCTGTTCTACTTACAGGTAGTGCAATTCACGGAAAGTGAGACTGTGTGAGTATGTATGTAGTTATCTGTTATTTCTTTTACCAGACTCTGAACACCTCCATGGCAGGGATGGGCCTTGCTCATGTGACTACTTGTCACGTATGTCACATGCTCAAGAAATCTTTGTTGATGGAATAGTTTGATTTTAAATGCAGGAATTTCCTTTCCATAACCAACCTGCACCTTGAGTCTTTGGCTTTGTTCTGAAAGGAAGGTTTTACTTAGGTTTAAAGAGATGTGACAGCAAGCAGGAAGAAAGGCTGTCGAAGGAGCCTGAGGGATGGGAAGCCCGTGAGCTCCTGTCCCAGTTCACCCATAAGCTGTCTTCCTCAGATCCATGTCTAAAAACTTGGGCACCTTCCCAACCAAGATGAGCGTATCCTCTAACCAAATCTGATGAGTACCACCATAGGATCCAGAAAATGCATCTATGAGCTGATGTAAAAACAATCTAAGAACGTTTTAGCAGTTTCTTTGATGCAATGAAATGAGGACTGGTTGGATGACTGGATACAGCAAATGACACTTAACACCCAAATGGCATTTAGTGAAAAGCAACATTTACAGCAAAGCATTCTATCACTTAGTGACTAAGAATTTTAAAATAAACACGAGGTTTCTTTTACACAGAAATGGAAAAAAGAAAAAGCTTCATGAACTTACTGGCAAGGTTGTAACATGAAAGTCCCCATCTATGGTTAGATTTGAATCCTGGTGACTGCTTGTTTCAAATGAAAGATTCTAGAAGGACGCTCATTCAAACAAACGCCATGCATTCTATTATTTAGGGCGGAATAAATTAATTACAGACTGCAGGGAATATTTCGCACATGAGAATCAGTCACCAGATAGCTCTGGGCCCTTAAAGTTGAAAGCATCAAGGGTTTGCTGTATGTGTGTGCCCTTTTTTTTTTCTCTTTTTGGCAAAGAAGTGAAAATTTATGCAAAACATTACACATCTACCTTTTATAATTAATTTCCCAATGCCTCACCTATACATATTTTAATAATTCCTGATTTATAAGATGGTATCTGTAATAAAATTTTCTATTTTCCAATAAATGAAAAGAAGGCAGGTTCACTCCGACAACAGAGTGTCACACAATATCTGCTTGTCAGGCACCAATTTTTACTTCTTACATGTAAGTTAAAGGATAAGGAATTTATAATGCTGCCTGTGAAGAGAACCACTTTTCATACACAAATGTGATCTTTTTTTTTTTTTCAAAGGGTAATACAACAGTACATTTACATAAACTAATCCAAACAATCTATGTATTTGACAATGGCAAACCTCACACAGACGGCCTATTGTTGGTTTACATCTTGGAGTTCTTTATATTGGCTTGTAGCGCTGCTCTAGCTGTCAAAGGTTTGACTTGGACTCTAAATAAATGGTTATAGAAGTGCTGTGCAGCGATATTGGACTTCTTTGCAAAAGAAAACCTGCTGTGTATGAATTCAAAAGCTATTAATTTTTCAGTCAAAAATATTCGTGCCTATTTCTTTTAATAAAGAAATACTGTGCTGAGCTACTAAGAGATAATGTTGACTAGTGGTAGAGAATTTTCAATAGAGCAGTTAAAAATAAATTTAGTAGGAGGTCCCCTTCAAAGTTATAATTTTCTAGAATGTAAAACATTTTTTTTTAATACTAATCAAGACAAACCTTCCATCCCTGTTCACTTCTCCCCATGCTTTTCCCTGTTTACTGGCTGCTTAACACTGGTCCACGTGAACAATCCCAATGGTCCTTTTGTGGCCCACAGGGGCTTACACACATGGTGCTCTCTGCCAACACCCAGCCCGGTCACTCGCCAAGCGCCCTATGGGGTTTTGTAGTTCCTTCTCTTTAATTGTATCCTTGCTCTTCCCAAGAAGCCCCAAGATCCAGGCCTACAGTGCTGGGTCCAACCATTACCCTATCACTGTTTCTGATCCGTGGAGGAAGACAGAGACAATCTTATTCTCTGCCTTGTTGCTAGGTGCAAAGATTTGAACCCTTCAATCTAGGAAAACCATTTCACTAAAGCTATCTGAAGACTTTCAAAAAGTTGCAAGGCAATGAATGCCCTGTGCAACTGGCTATGCTTCTTCCAGATGACTTCAGCCAAGTCATCTCAGAGGCTCACCATTTTGCTTAGCTGGGTTCTAGAAGGAGGGGTTGCTAGAAATAGCACAGCTGACTACTGATGCCACAACACTCAATGACCTGGTTCTTTTTTTTCCTTTTTGGTGGCCTACGCATCCAGTCCTACAGCCATTTACTGTAAAATACACAGAAACTAAGGACTCCCTCCTAGTAAAAATGGATGCACGAAGTGTTTAATGATTTTATGTCCTATATCTCAGTAATGTGTTCTGTTTCAGACATTAATTTTGCCTGCCAACTGCATCTTGGCAGGCTACCATATTTGCTGGGTTAATAGTCTGACTCCGTTTTATTTCTATCACTATAAATCATACATATATGGGTGTATGTTTGCTTTATTTATAGAAAGAAAATCAGTCAAAACAGATAAACCAATACTTTGCCATTACGCTGCATCATTGCATATTGATTAAAATTGCTGGTACTAACTATAGATTGTCAACGCTCAATTAATTTTCACACAGTGACTCCAAGCAAAATGAAATAAAGGCAGTGTACCTTTAAATTTTACAAATCTTAAAATCAAGAAGCAAAGCACTGTCTCCATTTTGAATAATCAGTTAAAGCTCTAGGAGAATTTTAGACATGTAAGAGGAATATGACCGTTAAAGAGATCGATTTGTTACAAGGAAGGAGGTCCAAGACAAACTTTTAGGTTCACACACGATCCTTCTGCTTCCATATTAACAGCCTGTGCTGGGAAGACACCCTTCAAGGTCCAGTAAAAGGGAATAAGGCAAGAAAGAGGAGATTCTTACAAATTCAATGTAATTTCAGCGTACTGTGTTTGGTCTCCTAACTGTGAAGGAATAATTTTCATTTCAAACTCCTTGGTAACCATTAGAGACTCTCCATAATTTAGCCTCTGACTATTCCAACAGTAGGTTTCCTATGTCTTTCCTCTGTTAGAGTTAGACCGGGCTACTCCCTGCTCTTTTTCCTACACACCACTGTCTCTCAGCTTACCCGAGCTGAAATGCCTCTTTGCTTTGCTGTCACGGTTTAGCTGTCTTCTCTGCGTTCCTACCATTCAGAGAGATTTTCTTTTTCCAGGGAGCTCTCATACTCTATTTCAGTACCTTGCTTGGGCACCAATCATTCTGCCCTTAAAGAAGAGCTGGGTGCTTGAGTCTTATGGGCAAGGAGCATGTCTGAATCATCCTGTATCTCCCCAAATGCCTAGCATATGACCATCATAAAGGGTAACCCAGAAACAGTCGCATGAATCTAAGGCCTTCAAAACTCAAAGCTCTACCAAAGTAGGCTGGTCCTCCTTCCTCCATTTGGGGTGGGGAAGGAGAAAAGGAATATTGTGAGTTTTGTTTTTTCCCCTCGGTGGGGATCAATACTTACGGGCTGAGGGGCGGCTTTGGGTTCTGTAGACTTCACATGCAGGTGGGTCATCATGGCTTGCAGGCGCTCTTTGTCTTTTGCAAGCTGGTAGGAAGAAAATGCTTTGTTATTTCTCTGAATAAAGACGCATGACTCAACACCAAAAATGATACCTATTGCAAATTACGCTATGGCACCATAGCACATGATAAAATAATTTTCATTGCTTGTTTTTGAAATCTACATGACCATTGCCAAACTCGAAGTAACCAGAGGTGTTGGTGTGAGATTTCTCAACACAAGATGCATTAGACTTTAACTGGGAAGTTCTAGACCTGCTGGCACCACGGAGTCCCATGGAACACAGATAGCTAAAAGACAAATGTGAATCATGCCTATTAACCAACCTTATTCATGAGAAAAGCCAAGGGAAAATGAGCTAGGTAGCTAAAACCCATAAATTCATCTGTTGTGGCTGTGGAAAAACTCCTAGACAGATGGATACATTTATGCAAAATCAGCTTCATCTTTCTTAACAGGTAGGCATGGATTAAGACAGTGCTGGCAAGTGATATTAGCAGGCCAGGAGCAGGCTCCAAGGGATGACAGGTTCCCATTTTCAAACGAGTGTAGAACAAGCTTGCTCATTCATTTACTCAAGATTTGAGTACCTGCTATGTGCTAGTCTCATCTTAATAATTTAAGTCTCCTTATTCTATAAAAAACGATCTTCTGAAGTCATACAAGTTTCTAATTGGATATACATAGTAGGCACTCAAATACTACTGATTGGAAGCTACATCCTTTATGCTTCGCTTGGACTGCTTTAACTCGATATTTTCAATAGTTCAAGACAGTTGGGCATACGGGACACATAACGATTACTTCTGAAAAAGAAGTGGGAAATACATCCCCTAAAGATAAAGGGATAGTTAAGAGAACAGCTGTGGCATTTAGGGAAAATGGAGAAGAAATTAATATGAGAGAGGGAGAGAATACAGTTTAATTTCAATACTTTGGTACATCATTTGTCCAAAATAATGCCTTAGATTTAAGAAGGGACTCATTAGTTCTGTCACATAATTAACCTTAAATCCTTTAAAAATAAGCAGTTTTTTAAAGTCTAAAATTATTCCCAAATAAAAAAACAAATACACCTTATCTATTTAAATACAGTTATTTTCTAAGGAAGAAGGGGGACGGGAGACGGGGGTTGGGGATTGTGGAAAGATGGAGAAAAGGGAAAGAGTACAAAAGAAAGAAGGGAAAAAGCTTTCAGCTTATCCCTACTGGATGACTCAGTCTCCAGCCATATCACATTTGATTTTTTTTTTTTCTTTTTATTCCCTTGTGGTTCAGGGAGGAATAAATTAAGAAAGAAAAAAAAAAGCTGTACAGTGTTAGCATTTATCTTTCAACAAACAGGAAATGAAAATGATACCATATTAGGAGCCACTTGATTATTCCTCCTCTGTTCTTTAGTAAGTTATTGAACAGCCAAACTAAGATTCTCTGAACACATAATGCTAAAGGAATTTAGTTTTCCAAAGAGGCTTAGAACAATTAAAATGTTGGGAATGCTATTTTTCTGCCATTATTTTTTTTTTTTAAATATAAGTATCCTAAGCTTTTTGATGTCAAATACTCAGACTTTTTAAGAAATGGTTTGTTTTAAAGTTATCAAAGGGCAGAAGGAACTAAGAAATCAGCTGTATTTTTCTTAAAAACAAGCAGTAGTCTGTCATGCTGAACAACACAAATTAAAGGGTGAGAGGTGATATTTACTGAAGTCTGCTGAATATTAATTGTGACTTAATTTGGGGTAAATGTTGTTGATGTAGCAATTATACCTTGTACCACTAAGTGTGGTATAAGGAAAATCCAAATCCAAATCCCAGGCATTTAAAGGAAACATCTTCTCCGTATTTCCATCCAAATGTCTACCAAGCTGATCTTTTACTGGTCAGCCAAAGGCAGCAAAACTACATTGCAAACACATACCTAGAATTTGTATACACAGCCACTTTCATAAACCCTGGAAGTAACTGCCATCGGAAACATTTTCATATTTTCCATGAGCACATTGCTTAGAATTCATCATCAATTCTGAGAGTTATCCAGGAACCTCAATTGTACCACCCTAGTTCTGCTTTTCTAAAAGATGGACAAGTTTACACAAAAAGGCAAAAATCTAACTTTCTGGTTTTGTTTGGTTAGTGCAAACTAATGTGTAGTATCATACTCTTGAATGAGTTTTAGACTTTAAATCAATTACAGCTCCAACACAAACTGTTTTAACAATTACAGAAAGCAACCCGCCAAATTCAGTTTTTCTTTTTTTTAGGCAAAAAGGCTAAACATTCACACCTATTGAAACCACATCCTGTCTACAATGTCTGTCTTGCATTTATAATACTAACTGCTCCTTCCAAAAGCTTTCACATTCTTTATTACTTTTTATGCCATCATCCCATGAGCTCACCATCCCCATCAATTTTCACGGCATCCTTTCATTATTAAAATATGAGGATACAAACATTTAATATTAGCAAGTATATTCCAGCATTTCCTCTTAAACTATGAATTCCATGAAAAGCAAAGAAAAGGAGGTTGAGACATTCAATCCAAAGGCCCAATAAAATTTGGTTGGCAAATTAAAAAGAAAATTTGTGTTGAAATATCAGAAGAGAATTACTCTCTAAAGAACTTTCCCAGTGGGTATGGAATGAGTATCTAGCATAAAGGGAATGACAACGGCCTAAATATCAGAGGGAGCTGCTTGTGCAGGGGTCATTTTAGTCTACTGAATTTGTTCAACCATTCTGTAGAACGCTGGCAGGGTGAAAACGGTTAAGGATGTGGACACAACAGTCACACTGTGCTGTGTTGAAATCCTGGCTCAGTGACTCAGCACATTATGTAACCTTTCTAATTACCTCGTTTCTCCTTCTAAAGATGGAATGATCATCTCTGAACTCTGAAGGGGTGTTCTGAAGATCAGATCAGTTCTTGCACATAACAAGCTTAGCAAAATGACTAGTGCTTCATGAATGCTCAACAACTTTCTAATTTTTTTTTTTTTTTTTTTTTTTAAGAAAAGTGAAATCGGTCCAGTGTATCTAAACTCCTACTGGCTGAGTACATGTTTGAAATCTGGATCTGCCTAACAGGGGTTCAATGGAGTTTGCAGTTGGGCTAACTGGGAAGAGAAATAATTTTGATCATTTAAAGAATGGAACAGAAAACGAAGGAAAGATGAAGCCCACTTCCTATCAATTTGTCTCAGGTTCTTACCGTATCTTCCTCTCATCTTGGGCAAATATTTTTCTACCCTTTGGCTGAAATAGGTCATCTCCTCTTCTATTAGCCATGGCCTCAAATTAGGTTTGAGATAGTCTGGGCTGTGAAAGATCAGAATTTGTGTATTGCACCCGAGCCACTGATAACTGCCAAAGGCTAGGAGTTCCATTCAACATCCTCAAAGATACAAACTAAGATTAAACTCATTATTTTAACAGAGAAAAGGGAACATGGTTTGGGGTTCATTTAACATCACCATTTTCTATGTTGTCAGGAGGACTAATCATTTTAAGGCCAATTTGGCAGTTCTCACTCGTAAGAAACAAAACTCTGCTGAAATAAATGAAGGGCTTTGTATGTGTAAAAATGCTAGACTTCTTGAGTACAGATGAGAAGAAAGGGCCAAGACACTCCTTTGATTTAACAGAGGTAAAGGCTACTGTGGCTATTTCAAGTCCATTAATCCTATTCTGTTTTATAATTGGGGAAAATGAGGTTTGCAAGGTGAACATATCTGAGGTCAGGGAACTGGGAAGGGGCAGAAATAAGACTAGGGTCCCAGTTATATGATGCTTGGTCTGAGTTTCCCACACTAGTGTGATTCTAAGAATCACCTGGGACAATAACTCAAATCATAGGTCTTAGTCTCCCTCCCTGCTCTCATGCTGAACTACTGTTCCTAGAGTTAGATGGGATTTTAAATTACGAAAAGAAGGTGTCTTTTCAAAGAACCTCCATGGAAGCGGGGCACATGGAGTTTTAAGAGGCACCTAAATGAATGGATGAGTTCAGATTATCCCATACAATGATGATCTCCAAGTGAAACGACTAGGGTCTCACCTAAACATGCTAGAGCCAACACTCCAACAGTGAGATCTGGAAGTAGGTATTTTTAAATAAGGACCCCAAGTGTCCAAGTTTAATCAACTTAAGTGGGAGACACGACTTTCTGCCATGGACTGAGGAGGCCTTAAACAGTGGCTGTATATGTTTCCTCAGTAGTTTCGTATACAATGATGATCCAAAGGCATTAACCTGATTTGGGTCAAGCATATCCAGTTACTTAGGCAGGGTATATCCAATAACACAGGTCTCTGAAGTACATATGATGAAAAGAAGAAAAACAAGGGGGAGAAAAAGCAGTGACTAGGAGGAGCAGAACTCAAATTACTCTACCAAACTGAGCATTTACCAATTATTTCTGACCCACCTTGTCAAACTATGGCTTCAGAACTTAGTACCAGTGAAAAACTTTGAAATGATTTCTTTCACACCAACTACAGCATTCAGGTGGTGGGCAATATATGGCTCATTTCACCCCAATCGAAGAATTTCCCTACTTTGATTGTACTCTGTCACCATCTTAACATTCCTTACATGTTATTATTAAAGACTCTCTTGACATTTAAAGCAGACGCACACTAATACTCAGTCATAGTCTAGGAATTCTAATGCTCCCCGAGTAAGGCAGGATTTTAAATTATGAAAAATAAGTGTCGTGGTTTTCACAGAAGGACATGGAAGTGAGAAACCCAGAGACTCTCTCTTCTTTTTCTTGGCTCCAGTTACAAAGCAGTGGCACCATGGAACTACCATACTGTTAGGACCTCTCTTCCCCCGACGTGCTCAGGGCTTGTGCAGGGAATACCAGGAGGCTCTGTGAGGCCGCTGGTAAAGGAACTGTCCTGAGTATTGCCTCGAACAGGGTTAGACGGGGCCAAAGCGGGATACATTACAGATAATAAATTTGCTAAAGTCTAGGAGGCTGGTGTGATTACAAATAGCACCACTAATGGTACAGTAATCACATGTAAAGTTCGATTTGTGTTAGGATTAATGTCTCCCTCTGCTACTGAAACTTGCGCACTTTTCTCCCTGCTGACATTTTCTTAGAGCTTACAATTCCTGGTGTAGATGATTTGGGAGATGTTGGAGTGATCCCAGCGTCACCGGACTCCAGCCTTGCCTTGCTACCATGGATTGCCCAGGACAGAGCTCCACAAGGCAGAGCGGCATAGCCCCCAAAGCCAGGTTTTAAAACCAGTTCCTGCACAGAGCCCAGCTGGGCCACAATGATCCTCTGGGTGGAGGCGTAAGGCAGGATCCCACAATAAAAGGAGCACAGGCTACAAAGGCTGGGTTAACCTCCTGGGCTCTGCCCTTATTCGCCACTGGCGTTAAACAAGTTAATCAGACCTCCTAAACCTCAGTTTCCTCATCTGGGAGGGATCCCCGAAAATTATTTCTTTGACTCTAAGAGGCCAGTGATAGTTAAAATAACCATGGATTTAGTAATACCTTCTCAAAGAATGAGAAGAAACATTACATTAAACACACTGATTAAATGTAAGACATATATTGATTTCCAAATGTTATATTTTTCTTTTAAAAAGTGACCCCTAGCTGGGCACGCTGGCCTGTAATCCCAGCACTTTGGGAGGCCGAGGCAGGCGGATCCCTTGAGCTCAGGAATTTGAGATCATGCTGGCCAACATGATGAAACCTGTCTCTACTAAAAATACAAAAATTAACAGGGCATGGTGGCACATGCCTATAGTCCCAGCTACTTGGGAGGCCGAGTCAGGAGAATCGCTTGAACCCGGGAGGTGGAGGTTGCAGTGAGCTGAGATCCCGCCACCTATACTCCAGCCTGGGCGGCAGAGCAAAACTCCATCTCAAAAGAAGAAAAACAAAAAGGAAAAAAAAGTGACTCTTAGAATCAAGGAAATAGGGTAGTGTCTACTCACAGAGGGACTGTGGGGATTCCAAGAAATTAGGGACATAAGGCACCTAGGGCAGTGCCCTGGCACACAGGAGGAGCTCAACAGCTGGCCAGTCAAATGGTTTCCAAGCCAGATGAAATAATTACAAGCAGAAGATGGGGCATTCAATAGCTCTCTCCCACAGCTAGTGGAGTAGGGTGACCAACTCCTCCCAGCTTGCCCAGGACTCTTCCAGTTTTGAAACTGAAAATCCCAACTCCTAGGAATCCCTTCAGTCCAAGAAAAGTAAACTGGGACAGTTGCTCACCCTATTTCGTGTTAAACAGACAGATTAATTTTTTTTGTTTGTTTTTTGAGACGGCGTCTCGCTCTGTCGCCCAGGCTGGAGTGCAGTGGCGCAATCTCTGCTCACTGCAAGCTCCGCCCCCCGGGTTCACGCCATTCTCCTGCCTCAGCCTCTCCGAGTAGCTGGGACTACAGGCGCCCGCCACCACGCCCGGCTAAATTTTTTTGTATTTTTAGTAGAGACGGGGTTTCACCGTGGTCTCAATCTCCTGACCCCGTGATCCGCCCGCCTCGGCCTCCAAAAGTGCTGGGATTACAAGCGTGAGCCACCGCGCCCGGCCCAGATAGATTAATTTTAAAAGCAATATATCCTTCCACTATCCTTTCTTCCTAATCCTACAATCTAGGCAACATCATCCATGGCTCCCTTGGCCTGGAATGTCCTTGCCAACAACCCTTTCCACTGTCACCTTCCCTAATCCCTCATCCCTTGCTTTCAGAAACTCTGCCTGGCAGGGAAGTTAAAGGCATCCTAGTCTTACCCTACTAGGCTGTGTATTACGGGAAGAGGCCACGCCACCTTATCTGTATCTGGTGCTCTCTATATAATAGGTGCTTCATAAGTAGTGACTGAATGGAATAAAATCATTAAAGAATAAAAGGTACACACACCTCCACCCCGTCTCCTGCCAGGCAGATCAACCTTGGTTTGGTTGATTCCTTTTTCCCTTGCCTGCTTTCAATATTCATTTTAAAGGGCCTAGAGGCTGAGGGATTGTAAGGCGCCTGTCCCGAACCTGCCCCCATGACACATGATGAAAATATCAGGACATCTTCATCCATCAGAGAAAATATACAGCAATTTAGCATTTTTTTTTTTTTTTTTTTTTTTTTTTTTTTTTTGCTGTCTGTGAAATCGGATGGTTTCCCCTTTCCCCCAAACGGAATTACAATCCAACCACCACTGCAACTTTTTGTGACATCTCATCTTTACTTAGAAGCTGGAATAGTTCATATGACTGTTCCACCTAAGAGGACCCAACTAATCTGGATTCAGATGAATTTAAATCCCTAGGCCCACGGCTGGTGGGCAGTGGGGGCCCAATATCGCGGAAGCTTCAAGTGTTTCCTTACAATCCCGGCCATGGCATTTCTCAGTGGGGAGTTCTTATCCTCAACAACTTTCTAGTTCCTGTGTCTCTGTCCCTCTGTCGTGGTGGGGGTGGAGGGAAGACTGCACATTTCATAACCTATATAAGATTATGTATACTGATTATGGGAACTTTTCTCCATGCCATTTCTAATTCATCTCCTCATCTGTACATCATTCCAGAAGAATCTGTCAAAAAAGAGCAGATGAAATCTTACTGCATTCCCTGACTTCAAAAAGCCATGTATGTCATTGACCCAAATGATTTTTATGGTGTCTGTCTCACTGTTAGGTGTCTATGTATATAGTATAAGGACCTCACACACCTCTCAGGGTTTACACTTTTAGACCCTAGGTAATAGCTGGGGTCCACTGGCAAAATGTTTAAAAACTATAACTGTCTTTGCAATAATGAAATGCAGTAGGAAATGTCTGAGAAGCCTCAGAAGGCCCACTGAGATGTCTTCTTGACTCTTCTCTAAATGAGACCAGTAGAAGGTTGCAACGAGAGAATGGAATTAACCAACCTTCCTCTGTTAACAAGCTCTACGTACACATTCTCTCTACTGCTAAGAAAACATTCACCATATATTTTTACATCTTTCAGTAAAAATTTAACAAATATAGATGTACCTTGCCTTTTGTAATTGGTGTTTCTATTAAAACTTTGGTTTCGTAAATCAAGTCATATTTTATTTTATGATTATTAATTTTTTTGAGATGGAGTTTCGCTCTTATTGCCCAGGATGGAATGCAATGGCGCGATCTCGGGTCACTGCAACCTCTGCCTCCCAGGTTCAAGCAATTCTCCTGCCTCAGCCGCCCGTGTAGCTGGGATTACAGGCATGTACCACTGTGCCTGGCTAATTTTGTATTTTTAGAGATGGGGTTTCTCCATGTTGGTCAGGCTGGTCTCGAACTCCCGACCTCAGGTGATCCGCCCGCCTCACCAAAGTGCTAGTATTACAGAGGTGAGCCACTGTGCCTGCCCGGCCTCAAGTCATATTTTAAATACACAGGGACAGGACACCTCTCATGCACAGTGCTGATTAGATAGTCTAAATCAGTCTCCACAACCCATTGTCTTTATTTCTGCCCAGCTTCCTGAAATCTCACCAGTACAGCCTTGAAAGCTTTTCAGTTTAATTCAAGTGTAGTATTGTACAGATAGCTCTGTGAAGGGAAACATCTCTAGCCACTATCCCCTATGGCTAACAGTAGTTATTTTGGAAAAACTGCATCTGTTTCTTTAGGGAGGTTTGTCTGATAGACCAGAGACACAAGGGCCTTCCACTTTGGGTAAAAGGTTTCTGGGGTTTAGATTCAAGGAGGCTGTCTAGGTACACAGCACTTAAGCGATCTTCACCAGCTTTGGTTGCTTCTACAGCTACTGTGCCCTCTGAATCCTCCTGTGGAATCCTTTTACGATGACCCTCTAGGTTAGACATCCTGAACCTCCATCGATGTATATGGTAAGATTCGATCTGAGCTTATTGGGTTTGCTTTTACGACGGGGCACAAGTGTGGTCTATCTCTACCACATGTGAACAGTTCAGTACCGTGCTGGAGAGAGAGGTCTTGTGAGTCTGAGCGGCAGGGGAGATTTCTCCTCCTACCCTAATACAGTGATCATCGCCCTTTGGGAATTGATGAAAACTTAACTGCTCTTTCCTGTAGTGCTAAGTGGTACAAATGTCTTTCAAGTTCAAGCTAATCAATGATAATTTTATAACACACTGAGATACTTCGAGGTTCCAGTTTTTCCTGGACTGATAAATGCTTTAAGAAATACGAAATAGGCCTTGGGTCAGTAACGTGCAGGTCATCCCCTCTAAAGGAGGTGATGCACCAGTCTGTGGCTGAGAGAACAAGGGAGGCACGATGCCAGCAGAAAACAGAAATAGGCTGTTTGAGGACAAGCACATCTCTTTAAAGTGTTCCTGCTGCTGGAGGGACCTGATTGCCCCAATAACTCAGGTTCTATGGGCACAATGACTGGTAGTCAAGTAAGTTAAAAAGTATGTTTCTAGACACTGGTATGTTAAGTGGCAAATGGAACAGCACAAACCTAGCAATGCTGAACTGCAGAGAAAGAGGAAGCCTATAAAGAATAGATTCCTTTGGGTATAACTGTACTGTGTCCTATATGTGGTAGGTCTGCAACTCAAAGACTCTCAATCGAATCCTTGATTAAGGCTTCTCTTAACTGTGTCTCAGGGCAAGGGTTCTTTAAATGCTAAAAATTGCGAACATTTTCTTATCTATTTCATCTGATTGAATGATAACTAATGGATATAATGTGCTTTGGCTTGGCCCCTTTCTAGCACTGAAACTCTCTTTTGAATAAATTTCTGGTGTTCTCAAGAACCTGTTAATGTCAGCTAGCACTGCCCAATGAATGGACAGTCTCACTAGAAAATTATTTTGTAGTCTATTCTTCCTTCTAGAGTGTAAGAACTTGGAGGGCAGCTTTATCTGTTTTAATCATGGTACTTTGCAGTAGCTCCAGCAAGATTCCTGCTATCTGATAGGTTCGAAATAATGCTTGCTAAATAAGTGGATGGATGAATGGATGTCTGGGTGGATGAGTGGATGGATGGATGGATGGATGAAAGAATGAATGAAGATCCCTTGTCCAGCTTCCCAGGACCTCCAAAACTGGCAGGCACTTGCCATGTGAAGATGCTAGTAGGGAAAATTGACCCATGTGGAGACTAGACTGGTTTTATACACCCTGGCTAAGAAGAAAGAGATAAAAGGGGGTGAGTAGAGCTTAGGCAGCCAGAACCTAAGGGGACAAGTTGCTAATACTGTAATATAAATTGTTTTACTGATCCTCTTGACCAGGGGTGCCTGGCAAACTTCTGTAAGAGCCAGATCATAAATATTTTCAGCTTTGCAGGCCACGTAGATTTGAGTTTCAAGTACTTGACTCTCCTACGGTAGTCCAAAAGCAGCAGTAGGTAATAAGTAAATGAATGGGCATGAGTATGGCTGTGTTTCTCATATAATTTTTGGTAGGGACACTGAAATTGGAATTTCCTACACTTTTCACTAGTCACGAAATAATGTTCTTTAGATTTTTCCCTCAACCATTTAAAATATAAAAACATTCCTTAGCTTGTGAGATTTGGCCTGAGGTCTGTGGGCTGCTAACCCCTGCTCTCAACGAGCTCTATGTCATTACTCTGATGATTCCCTCAAGCTTTGCAGAAATGGAACACATCAGAATTAGCCTGTCCCTTCCTCCATTATGGCAAACTCCCTGACAAAAACATTACAAGGAACATCACAGCTAACGACCACACTGTACTAACTTCTGGCTGGATCATCTTTGATGTCTATCACAAGTTGAAAAATCTGCCTTCAGTTTGATTTATAGCTGAAGGATAAAAGGAAATCTAGAAATAAATGACATCTATAAATATTCAAAGAATCCTTGTATGTTTGTACTACTTCTAGGCCACACCCACCAAAAAACAACATGAAAGCTGCCGGGAAATAAACACTTAATCTATTGATGATGGTCTAAATCTTTTCCTTCTCTTGACCTCTTTTTGTGGAAAGTGAAGAATAATTCATAAAATAAATGCTCACTTCTTGAGTAATTAACAATGGCCGAACACTAATCTGTAGTCTAGAACGGCTACCTGACAAACCATGACAATTCTAGTCAACGATTTATTTTAGCCCATCATTAAGAATTTAATGTTATCAAATAAATAAACGCAGGAGCTCCTATCACTGTATAAGTACCACTAATACGTACAAATTCAGGTAGGAAGGTAGTTTATTCTTTTTTTTTTTTTTTTTTTGAGATGGACTCTCGCTCTGTTGCCCAGGCTGGAGTGCAGTGGCGCGATCTTGGCTCACGGCAACCTCCACCTCCCGGGTTCAAGCAATTCTTTTGCCTCAGCCTCCCGAGGAGCTGGGATTACAGGTGCCCGCCACCACACCTGGCTAATTTTTGTATTTTTAGTAGAGACGGGATTTCACCATATTGGCCAGGCTGGTCTCGAACTCCTGACCTTGTGATCTACCCGCCTTGGCCTCCCAAAGGGCTGTGATTACAGGCCAGATCTTCCAGTTTATTCTTTTGAATCCAGTTTGTCAAGGGCTGTGTCTTAATCATAAAAGAACTGTGTGGGTGGGTTACATCTACTACTGTTTTTTTCTTCTCAATAAACATGTTAATTTAAACAGGTTTCCAAAGACTTATTTTAAAATGTTGAGATTTTATGATGTGCCCTTTTCCTGGATAAGTATCTTACTGTTCTAATAAGTTTATATCCAGAGTTTGAATGGAAAAATATTAACTGGCTAACAAAAATAACTTTTGAGACAAATCCTACTAAAAAAATGTAATTTGTCATATAAGATGATAACTAATTTAAAAAAAATCCTTTCCATCCTGAAAAGTCACAACAAAAAGTTTAAGTGTGTTTTGGCTGATTTTTCTCTGCAACTATTTGAAGCTGTAAATGACTTAACTCAGTAAAATTCCAAATGTAATTATCTTCTGTACTTAGCCTAGGGCTCTCCATATATCTCGGCATTGCTGTCTTGCATACAAAATAGGCTTTTCGATGGCTGGTAACAATATAATGTACAACATTGTTTTAATTTCCCCTAGTCGGCTAACCTCTTGCCTACACTAAACCAGCCAGAGGAAGAAGCCACTGTGAGTCATCAAGCACTCAAAAGCATTTTGGATCTCGGCTGCATAAATGGGGTTTGCAGGGTCAGGCTGTTGCAATTGTACATTTTAATAATCTCCATTTCTGACCTAATTTTTACTTTTAGAAACTAATTTTCTATTAATTATACCAAGCATGGAATTATTGTTAAAATATGGTAGTTTATCAAGTTATACCCGGAAGTAGAACTCACATTAAAAAAAAAGGCCCCATCTCTCACACTGTGATTCCCAGGAAAATCTGCAAACTTTATTTTCCCTAGTCATAAAGCACATTCAACATAGCCCAATGGGTTTCTAAATACTAGATTATATATATATATATACATTCTACATTAATGCATCTGATTATGTGCATGTGTGTTTAAGATGTGCACGGTGAACTCTCAGTTATTCTTAGTGGTGGAGAGAAAAAAGGACAATGCAAAATGAGAAATAAACCCACACATAACTTCCACTGCGACTTGGGAAAACACGGTTTTGGGTGCACTGCCTTGCCGTCTTGGTCTTGCTCGCTCTTTCTCTCTTCATTCACATTCATTCTCTCAAACTCTCTTTCCCCAAGCTTGTCTTCCTAGCTCCAGTTTAATCATATGAGCAACGTCGAGGACTTACACTGACAACAGATAACCAGAAAATGCAAAGGAGAAGTGAGAAGAGAGGGAAAGTGAGAGAGAGATGGAAACATTCAAAGTGGCCACTGAGAGTTGGCTGCATACACACAGGTGCCCAGAATTTGGAAACCTCTGAGCAGCAGTTCCAAAGAGTGAACTGAGGCTGAACCTGCCCAAAGAGGTAAAAAATAAAATAAAATAAAATAAAGGACAATGACAGGTTTTGGACCTTCCATTCGATAATGAGTACACAGGAACTCATTACAGAACACTACAGAAATTTGGAATTTGAGGCATACTGAGGTAATATTAAAAATAAATGTGGTTTTACCTGTAGCTCTAACTGCTGTACAACCTGCATTTGTACTCTACATTGGGCTGTACTTCTATCGTCCAGCGCATGCTCACTGTTGAGATGTCTGCAACAATACATAGAAAATCATTAAGTGAAATGGAGAAACAAAAAGGAAAATATAAGTTACCAGGATGTTTAAGCATAAACTAGGCAGCGGGTCTAGCTCCCAGGAGATAGTAGTCCAGGGGGTGGCCTGCCCTTTCCATCCCCACCCTTTAATGCTGTCATTACGTATAATGTGGCACACACTGTTATCACCCAAAGAAGAGTCTTCCAGGGAGAAGTTCTGCAGGGCATCTGGAGATAACCGTTTACACATAAATAAGGAAGAAATTCAGCCAGGGTG